>NC_090827.1:109002824-109303699 GCF_028021215.1 Eschrichtius robustus | reverse complement strand
TTTCTAAGACTCTGAATCAAAAATTGAGTTATACACACTTAATTAAAGAATATGAAATATTACAGCTTACTTTTCATAAACACTAAAGAATGATTATGAGACATTAAATGTATCATCCTCTTGGATGAAATAAGACTGTCCACTGAAAAGCAGAATTAGTGTAGTACTACTCGCTAGTGCTTTAATAGTTAATCCAATTAAAAACAAAGGAAAGAAACAGGGTTAATCGGATACGTGAGAACTGCCCTTGTGTATCTCAGACTGGAATGAACAGACAGCATACTAATCACATTAAATAAAATGTTCCCGATTTTTATTTGTATTGTGTTTATTTGGGATTATTTCTCTATGTTGCATTTAAACATTAGTGAAATTGTATGTAATAACGTTTTTCCCTTACAAAGTAAAGGTATTATTTCATGAAACTTTTATTTTAGTCCTAAACCTTCCTTTCTCCATATCAGCTCATTTCTATTGTATTAAAAAATGATCAAGGTAATGGCTTTAAATGATAAATTTATTTGTCATATACCTACAATCACTGTTTTTGCAAATTCCCATCAGTTCACTAAAAAGAAAGCAGTGAGCCTGCCACTACAGTCCACTTTTACACATCAAAAGATGAAGCAACTCAAGATATTTCTGTGACGTATAACCAGTTTTCTAGAAGATTTTTCCCATCACTGATTTCACAGCATCTGTTCAGTTAGGTAAGCTGTAGAGGAATGTAACTTCCCTCTAGTTTTCACTTCCTATATTTTGTTACATTAATTCATTTTCTTCAAATTAGTATGAACTTACAGCTAATGTTTATAAGACAAGTAAAAACTAAAATGGGAAACAAAGCATACCAATACAAAAAGAAATGAAGGGGCTTCCCTGGTGGCGCAGTGGTTAAGAATCTGCCTGCCAATGCAGGAGACACAGGTTCGAGACCTGGTCTGGGAGGATTCCACATGCCACAGGGCAATTAAGCCCGTGCACCACAACTACTGAGCCTGCACTCTAGAGCCCACGAGCCACAACTACTGAGCCCACGTGCCACAACTACTGAGGCCCGTGTGCCTAGAGCCCATGCTCTGCGACAAGAGAAGCCACGGCAGTGAGAAGCTCACGCACCACAAGGAAGAGTAGCACCTGCTCACCGCAAGGGGGGGAAAGCCCACACGCAGCAATAAAGACCCAATACAGCCAAAAATAAATAAATAAATTTAATTAAATTTAAAAATAATAATAAAAAAAAGAAATGAGGGCTTCCCTGGTGGTGCAGTGTTTAAGAATCCGCCTGCCAATGCAGGGCACAAGGGTTCGAGCCCTGGTCCAAGAAGATCCCACATGCCGTGGAGCAACTAGGCCCGTGTGCCACAACTACTGAGCCCATGCACCACAACTACTGAAGCCCACATACCTAGAGCCCATGCTCTGCAACAAGAGAAGCCACCGCAATGAGAAGCCTGCGCACGGCAATGAAGAGTAGCCCCCGCTGGCCGTAACTAGAGAAAGCCTGCACGTAGCAACGGAGACCCGATGCAGCCAAAAATAAATAAAACAAATAAATTTATTAAAAAAAAAAAAAAGAAATGAGGTGAACAATTCTACACACACACAAAAATTATTTAGGACCAAATAACCAAATACAATTGTAGCCTATAAAGATTTTCTTACGTTCTTCCTATCGTGGATTTACCAAGCTTCAGGCTTAGGTACTGTCTAAGGCCCCTCTGACTATTACTTTCAAACTCAAGTCTTAGCTATCACACTGGCAATGCAAAAACAGAACCACTCAAGGGAGTGGTTTACTAGTGTGTAAACTTTACACAGTTACACATGTACTGCATCTTACCTTCTCAGTCACAAAAACTCTAGTTGGAACAGGCAGAAATGCCATCGTGACCACCTCTGACATTTTTCTGATGCATAAAAACCTTCAGACGAAGGCATATACAACCGAAGCAAAATTTTGAAAGGAGTATTAGGTGGAAAAAAGCCCTACTTCTTTTTTTTTTTCAGAAAGCAAATATATCATTTATTGCAACTTCAGCATGGAGCGATGTATTGGTTTAAAATAAAGTACAATCAACACAATTTGGTCATTGTGAGTATGCCAGCTGGGTCCACACTTTACTACACATATGTAACTGTAGAGCTTCTTGTGCCCCAGAGAGGAGACATACTCTTGTGTCTAGGACAAGGGAAACATGTGTTGTTATTCAGGAGCTGGAAGCTACAGCATGACAGGAAAGAATTGAAAAACCCTGGTCTACACATCACTTTACCTTGTTCGAATCTTGTTTCCTTGGCTTGCTTCATTGTTTTCTCTCTCCTGGGACTGACATTGTGTGTTATGTATCAGGCATGTAACGTGTAGAAGTTTCAGAACCCAAAATCATATAGATCAGTAAAAATGTATTTCTATATTTTTGTTTAAAATCTATTGAAAATAACACTGGGCATAATTCATATATTCCAAAATTAGTTTGACCCTCTGCTCATGAGATTCTTTTTATGGTATGTCAAAGAAAATTTGGACTTCCATCCCCAATAAACTTTGAGGTTGGAGGACACAAAAGCTTTTGCTCAGACCTAAATTCTGTCTGAAAAAAAAAAAAAGGGTAAATATTATAAGCCCTTTCTAACCTCTCCAGGAGCAGAAATGATTTACAGCTATGGCACTGAACCATAATTTCTTTTTTTTAAAAATAGTAATCTTGTTTTTTTTTTATATATATATTTATTTTTGGCTGTGTTGGGTCTTCGTTTCTGTGCAAGGGCTTTCTCTAGTTGCGGCAAGCGGGGGCCACTCTTCATCACGGTGCGCGGGCCTCTTCACTATCGCGAAAAGCCCTACTTCTATTAAGTTAGCTGGTTGGTCTTTGGCAAATATTTAATTCTCTAGGCCTTAGTTTTCCCATCTGTAAAAACAGGAAGATTAGAGATGAAAAGACTACAGAACACATTTATAATCCTGAATCATGTATATTAGGACACTGTTTGAAAAATATTATTGAAGACTTTCACCTCCTGATATGAATGCAATAAAATGTTTATAAGCTACCACATAAGTATTTTGCCCCACTACCTGGAAAAAAAGTCAAGATTTAATCTAGTCAATCATCTACCATTAAATAGCAGTTTATGGGAAATACACATGATAGAACAGATTGAGTGATAGTACGAAGACGAAATCAGCCAAATCCAGAATATGGGAAATTCAACTAGACAAATGACCCAATCTCTACAACAAATAAATGTCAAGGAAAGAGAGGGGAAGAGAGCTTGTTGAATATTAAAAGAGACATAAGAAATATCAAATGAAATGTATAGATATAGTTTAGATCCCAATTCAAAGAAACAAGCATGAAAAATAATTTTTTTGAGAAAATTAGAAAAATCTGAACACTGGATATTAGATGAAATGACAGCTAAGATTTGTTTTAAAATAATTCTGGCCGAGAGTGGGTTGGGGTGTGTGAAGTGTGTTTACTTCACACTTGTGGCCTGGGTATGTGGCCTGGGTGTGAGGAGGGGGAAGGAAGAGAAACAAAACTGGCCAAATATTCATAATGGCTGAAGTTAGGTGTTGGGTTCATTTTACTGTATTCTCTTTGAAAAATTTCATAACAGTAACAAAAAGTATGACCTTCAAATCTATTAACTTTATGTACATTTACCTGATATATCATTAGGCCTTACTGAAGAAATGGAATTCTCTGAGTACAAAATCTTAAGAAAACAAAAAGACAAAAGTAGTCATTAAAGGCCCAATATAATTATCTAGCAAGTGATACATTCTATATTTATTAAGAAAAGAAACCACTGAAACCTATAAAATTAATATACCCAACTAGCCTCAACAACTATCAACTCATGGACCACCTTTTTCCACCTAAAACCCCATCCATAATACCCCACAAACCCTGGTCTCATATTAGAAATGGCTGTTTTAAAGGCTCATTGGTTTGATTTTGAGTTGCCTTGAAAAGAATTTTTTTAGTCTTTGGAGCAAAGACCATTTCCTATGCTTAAACACACCTAGCTCTATTCTCCACATTTGACAGGTTCAAGATCATACACATATCAATTGTTAAATATACATCTGTATATATATAAAATTTAAAACAAAAAAATCCACTTACTACCAGATATTAAGATTTATTATAAAACCATAGTAATTAAGACAATGTGATGCTGGTCTAGAGGTAGACAAAAATCATAATTAGAGACCAGAAAGAGAACCACATCATTGGCAGACGTGATGTATAACAGAGCTGCCAAAGACTATTCAATAAATAGGACTAAGACAACTGTTATTAGCATGGGAAAAAAATGACACTATACATCTACCTCAAACCAAACTTTAAAAAAAATCAATTCCAGGTACATTAAGGATTCAAATGTAAAACATTCAGAAAAAAAATGAGAGAATATATTCTTTTACTCTGGAGGTTGGGAAGAATTTCTTAAATAAGACATAAAAGAAGACAGGTCATTAAAGGATAAATCTTACTTTCATTAAAATTAACTCCTACCCATCAGTAATAAAAAAACAAATAACAGAAAAGAACAGTGGATGAAGATATAACAGGCATTTTATTGATACAGAAACAAGAAACACATGAAGATATTCAACTCTCCTTAACTATCAGGAAAATGCAATTAATATGACAATAAGATTTCATTCCTTTCCAACAGACTGGAGAAAGTAAAGTCTGACAATATCAGGTTTGGGCAAGGATGTAGAACAAGAATTCTCATACATGCCAGTAGGACTGTAAATCGGTCCAAGTACTTTAAAAATATATTGGCGTTACTAACTAAACTGAACTTGTGCATAATCCTACCATCTAGCAATTCTAACTGTATTTGTTTGCTAGGGTTGCCATAACAAAAATACTAGAGACTGGGTGGCTTAGACACCAGTTTATTTTCTGAGTTTTGGAGGCTAGAAGTCCAAGAATATAGTTTGGTTTCTTCCCAGGCATTGCAGATGTCTTCTTGCAGTGTCTTCGCTGGCCTTTCTTCTCTGCATGCACATGTCCAGCATTTCTCTGTATGTCCTAATCTCCTCTTCTTATAAGAACAACAATCAGACCAGACTAGGGCACCCCCGCCACTCCACCACCATCAAAGGTCTCATTTTAACTTAATTACCTCTTTATTAAAGACCGTATCTCCAAATGCAGTCACATTCTGAGATATTGGGAGGTATTAGGAGTAAGGGCTTCGACATTTGAATTTTGGGGAAACCCAATTCAGTCCATAACACCACCTCTAGGCATATTAGCCAGAGAAACTTTTGCACATGTTTGAGAATGCTAAGTTTAGTTCATAATAGTAAACAATATAGCAGATAACTCAAGTGTGTTGCATTTCTAATACAAAATATTATATGGTAGTGGAAAGGAATGAACTATAGCTGCATGCATAAATTTGGATTACTCTTAGAAACAGTGTTAAATGGAAAAAAAAATTAGTTACAAAAGAATACATGCAAAATAACTACATTCATAATAAGGTTAAAAAAAAGCAAAGATACAGTGCATATTTTGGGGATACACCTAGGTAGCCTTATAATAAACTCAACTCTAAAGAAAAGCAAGGTAACGAATAATATAAAATTCATGATAGTGGTTTCCTCTGGGAAAGAAGGAGGGGGAATACATTAAGAAAGAGACATAAGAGACTTAAAAAGGTACCTTGGTATTCTATTTCTTAATTAGGTGTTGGGTATATGTGTTCACTTTTTTATTCTCTTGTGGTATAATAAAAAAAGTATTTGATCTTTGTCCCTGGTCCCTGGTAGAGTTCCTGAAACCTCCTGAATTTGCTGAGTGATAGAAATGTCATTTGTCATTCCTGAGTCCCTTTCAACCACACTTGAGTTTATGCTAATGAGGTGACTCTTGGTGGGTTGGGAGACGCTAGATAGCTTCAAGATAGAAGCTGGTCACCAGAAAAACCAGCCAGGTGATTATAGAGTTGTAACTTTCAGGGCCCATCCCCCAATTTCCAGGGAGGGGAGAGGGACTAAAGATTTTCAGTTAAATAGCCAATGATTTAATCAATCATGCTTACTCAATGAAATCCCATAAAAAACCTTGAAACAGCCAGGCTCAAGAAGCTTCCAGGTTGGTGAACACACCAATGTGCTGAGACGGTGGCACACCCAGGCAGGCCATGGAAGCTCTGCACTCCCTGCGTCCCATACTTTGCCCCTTTATAATAAAACTGGAGTAGGTAGTATAGCGCTTTCCTGAGTCCAGTCAGTCATTCTAGAGAATTATCACAGCTGGGGGCGGGGGGGTGAGCAGTCATGGGAATCGCTGAATTTGGAGTCAGCTGGGTAGAAGTGTAGGTAGCTTTGGGATACTTTAAACTCCTGGCTGGCATCTGTTGTGGAGGCAGTCTTGTGGGGCTGAGCCCTTGACCTATGGGTCTGTTCTAACTCTAGGTGTCAAATTATAGGACATCCAATTGCTGTCACAGAATTGCCGTTGGAACTACAGATCTTTAAATGGTGTGTGTGTGCGCGCGCGCACAGAAGTGTGCGCACAGAAGTGTGCATGCATCGTATACACTCTTTTCTCTTACTGTATATTATATATTTAATAAGGAAAAATTCAACTACTGTGTATTTAAAGTTAAAGAAAGAAAAAAATATGAAGTAAAAAAATAGGCATGTCATATATACCTTTAACCATAGGGAATAGTCTTAAGTACTGAAAGAGCCAGAATTGCCTGTATTTGGAAATTTATCTTTCAGTCTAATAAGAATGGCTTAATTAATTTTATACACAAAACATTATCAATCTGGGCATTTTCTGGCATATTTCCCAAGAACTTATTTAGAATCTGGCACCCTCAAAATTGAACTTCATTGTTATTTGCCTCAGTCCTTAAAGAAAACACTGATCAAACTTATCCCCAGGTGGCATTATAATGACAACCATTTGATTTCCTCAAGTTCACAATTCAAGACTTTAATAATAACTCATAAAGAAGGTACAATTCATGCAAAAAAAAAAACCCAGAAGCTATAATACTAATTTCATACATACGTGTACAAAATGTACATTTAACATAGTCTCAAAATAATCCTTGTCTGAAATATTTACTAAATAATAAGAATGAAATAATTTTTGAACCAAAAAAAATGGTCTTTTAACTTCCTTGCTAAGTAGAGCACTCATTTAAATATATTTACCTGAAACTGTTCTTAAATTTTTTAAATTAAAGCTAGCATTATCTATTAAATCAGCTTTTAATCATGATCATAGTTTATCCTACAGAAAAAGGTATTATTTATAAGGTCACTTTAATATGACAAATATATGTGTATGTAGGTATGTGTGTGTGTATACTATAAATTAATTTATTTATATTATATATATATTTAGAATCCTAGCTGTTTTTTCTCTAAATTATACAAGTCCTTAAGGTTTTCAATCTGGTAAATTTTTAAATGATATACTCACTCCCTGTGAATGTTAATAAAAACTGGCAAAATTTCCGGAATACTTTCAAGAAGAAAGTAAAATAATTAAAATAACTTGAAATGTCGCTGTCTTCATCTTCCTTCTGTTTGGTTAAAGAAATAATAAACTGCTGCAAATTCTATTTCTCACTCTGCTGCAGGTTCATATTTACACAACATCATAGCATATTTAAGGCATAAACAAATGCCTCTTGAAAAAATGTTTTATTGACAACCAGAAACACAAAACAAATCCTTCACAAACTACATTGATAAAAGACTTTATTTCTAGCACTAACCTAAGACTCTCGGTAATATGAATAATTTTCATTAAACTAAAATCTTCACTCTTTAATAACTCTTAATCGTCTATCCAGAAGAATAAATTGTTGAGAATAGACTTGAGTAATCATTCACCCATGTCTCCTGTTTTTGAGTTACTGCTGTCATGGAGCAAGGCAGCATAGATTTTAAAATATCACATAAGATTCTTTTGATTCTTCTCTACATCCTTGAATCTATTGAGAAACACGTATCAAAGGCACAGTTCAGTTAAAAACGACAACAACACTGGTCTGAATTCAACACTGCCTTTTACAATTGACCCTTCCCATCACACAGCAATTTCTTTTTTACATATATGTTATCATTCTAACTCCTATTCTCAAACTGTTCAGGATTTTACGTAGAAATTTTCTCATCTATCAAAAAACATGCCCCCAATCACTTTCTAGTTCCTCCCAATCCACCTAAAAAAAAGCAATATCTCTCATACGCTGCTGATGGGAGTGCAGAATGGACCACTCTTGAAAGGCCAACTGTCAATATTTATCACATTTACAAAAACATTTCCTCTTTAAACCAGCAATTCTCTTCAGAGGATCTAAGAGTTACCCCTGCAAATGTAAGAAATGACATTTATTCATTAAAGCATTGTTCCTAATATCCAAAGGCTGGAAACAACACAAGTGTCCATCTATAGGAGATTGGCTACAAATCTGAGTATATCCACAAAATGGAATATATGACAGCCGAAAGAAAAAAAAAAAAAGAATGCGTAAGTTTAATTAAATAGTGACAAGAAGGAATATCCAGAATATACTGTTAAGTGAAAAAAAAAACAAAGTGCAGAACAATGCAGAGCATATGGAAGAATCTTTTTGAAATCCTGCAAGTAAAAAAGGTAGTAGCTTGGGGCTTCCCTGGTGGCGCAGTGGTTAAGAATCTGTCTGCCAATGTAGGGGACACGGGTTCGATCTCTGCTCCAGGAAGATCCCACATGCTGCGGAGCAACGAAGCCCATGCGCTACAACTACTGAGTCTGCGCTCTAGAGCCGGTGAGCCACAACTACTGAGCCCTCGTGCCACAACTACTGAAGCCCACATGCCTAGAGCCCATGCTCCGAAACAAGAGAAGCCACCATAATGAGAAGCACATCCACTGCAACGAAGAGTAGCTCCCGCTTGCCACAACTAGAGAAAGCCCGCGTGCAGCAAAAAAGACCCAGTGCAGCCAAAAATAAATAAATAAATAAATAAATTTAAACAACAAGGTAGTAGCTTGAGGTAAAGAAATGCTTTTTGATTTTGTCAAAGTCATGTAAAGTCTTAGAGTTGAAATTAAAACTATTGTATTTAACTCTTTTTCTATTTCTTAAACTAAATTATAATAAAAGGCTAGGAATACAGGTTTTCCTCCATATCTGAAAGTAGAATGTTTCTATGAAACCTTTCGTAAGCCAAAATGGTATAAAGTGAAGAAGCAATTACCATTAATTTATATGGGGAAAGTTTGAGCATTTCCAGACTCAAAAAATAACCTACCAAATCATACCAAATAACACATAAAACCTAAAATAACACTAGCATATAGTAAAAGCAGGTATGATATGATAAACACACTGCCTGGATAAAGTAGAAATAATGTCTGTACAGTATAGTTTCACTTAGCAGAATCGACAGGACAGCGAGCGGCACACTGGAAGGCTGAGAGGTGGTGATGAAGGTGTGTTAGGCTGTGGTGGGGGCGTGTGGAGATGGGGACGTAGGAGACAGAGGAAGGGGGTCACCTATTAACATCTCACCGTTGTTTGAATCCGTCAGAGCAAGCAGGTCCCTAATGTCTTCACCTTCTTCTATAACTGCCTGCCTCAGTGTCAAATGTTGAGGTTCATCAGCTGTGGCTGATGTGGAAGGCTTGAAATATGACAGTATTGCTTGACTGCTTATCCTCATGCATTTTTCTATCATGCAGTTGTTTGCAGGCACTCAAAACATCCTGCAAACTTGCCCTAAACCTACATGCCCTTTCAAAATTAAAGTCATACCTCCTCTGCTATCATTGCAGCACTGTCAATTACAGTGAAAATCTCATGCAGGTGCTTCATGTTGAGTTCCTGGAGGGCTTTACTTTTAGGCTGTTCACTACTGTGTTCGGTTTCAATTAGTATTCGAATAGCATCCTTTCCTCTAGCAATGGCATCACCCCTTCATCTGTCAGTTCTTAGTCATGGGATGCCAAAACCTCTTCAACAACATCTTCAGGGTCAAACACTTATACAAATAACCACCTCCTGTAATTATTTTCTTCAGTTCCGGGAACTTTTTGGCAGCTTCAGTATCAGCGGAAGCACTCTCTCCAGTAACTTTTAAGCTAAGAACCTGCCCTCACCAATCAAACCATCCATGACTACCTTCAAATTCTACTGTTGCAACACTTTCATCACCGTGGTCCAAGTGCTTTCTGTTTCAGCTTATTGGAAAGACTGACCGATTTCTCCATAAGATAACTTAAACACCTCGCTTTGTACAACCATCAGTCCACTCAAGCAATAGACTTTCCAGTTTACCCACTGCCGGATGTCAACTGAGACCACTTTGCTACTAACAGAAGCAATAGTAACTTTGGCAGCTTTCAAGATTCTTTCTCTCTGCGTGGAAACGGTGGACCCAAGCAAGTTCAACTCACACACAATGCCCAGTTCGTTCACCCCAATCAAAACACTTAAAACTACATCTGGTTTTATGTTAAGCTTTTCTGATACTTTAGGACACTTGCTGACGGATGCACGAAATAAATCGAGATGCAGCACAGATGCTCACAGACACAGTTCCAAGCTATGGGGGCTTGATGCTGAGACGCTGAGTGTATTTCCAGGGAAGGAGCCTGGCTGTGCCACTCAGGCTGCCGGGTCTGCGCGCTGCCTCGGTAAAGGATCCCTGCAAAAAAACCGCTGAAGGCTAAGCATACCAAGTACTATCGCTTTTTGCCGTTTTTTCGTAAAAGTGAAAACCCTCCAGATTTCCTTCAGTTATGAAAACAGGTACTAATACAATACAGGTCTTTTGTAAAAGCGAAGTGGCCTAAATCGAATTTTTGAAAAGTGGGGGGACACCTGTATATTAACCTGAAAAATAGTTTGTAACAAAAATGAACTTCTTTGCACTGACTTATTCTGTTCCTAAGAAACGTGTTTTGTTAAAATCATTACAGGGCAGAAATACAAATATATATATTTAATATACATTTTATATCTATTTAATGAAATGCAGATTTATGTTAAAAATCGGTGAACTTCTAACCTAGAGACACAAGCCTACTATGATTACAAAGAACAATATGGTTCTCTAAATAAGTAAACAAGGTAAATGATAGCAGAATTGAAAAACATCTCTGTAATTCCCTTACAAAGACTGACAAAGTAACGTGCTCACGGGTGTACCAGGCGGGGCGGCAAGGGGTGGCGGGGACCGCCGAGCCGTAGGTGCGGCTCAACGCCACCACCAGCTTCGCCCGGTTCTGATGCGGCTGCTGCGCAAGCTGGGAGGCCTCCTTAATCGGCAGCAGCCTCTTGGCCCCCACGGCGCCAGAACCCGGCCGGGACGAATGTGTCCGCTCTCGGCTGCATTTGGCTCGACTGACCACAGCCAGATTTTCAGCAGACAAAATTCACACTCCGGTCAGCCGGCCGCGGACAGCCGAGGGCGTGGTTACCGCCAGAAAGCTCAAATAACTCTCGCGGGAAAAGGCAATACCGCGAGACGACCGCGAGGGCAGGGGCGACTCTTAGCTCCGCGCATGCGCAGAGGACCGAGTCAGCCCTTTTCCGGCTGGAAGTGTGAGTTCTGTGAGTGTTGAGGTTAGACTGGAAGTGGTGTTGTGTAGAGAATGGGGGGCGAGGCGCACCGCGGGTCGGCAGGCGAGGCGCGAGGCTCGCGGCGTGAGGCTGGAGGTGAGAAGGAAGAAAGGCAACCTCTGGTGGGAGTGGTCCGGAGTCCACTGAAGGGAGACATTCCGGGGTTCGTTGGCGGGAGGCACGTTTTGCTTTTGCTCAGGGGGCGAATGGACGTCTCCCGGGGGAAGGGGTCAGCGGTCCGGGATCCGAGGGAAGATGTTCTCGGGTCAGCTGAAGGGGTCAGGCTGAGGTTCTTAGGCCTAGTTAGGTCCCTGGAGAACTGGAGCAAACGGGAGTCTCCTGGGAAGAGGGTTACATTCTAATCTACCTAAAGCTCGTACCTGCAAGTTCCTACTCTTAAGGCCTAAGTATTACTGATGTGTGCACAATGGCAATACAGGAAACAAAGGAGAATACCAGAGACAGAAAGAACATAATTTTAAATTACTGGTTATGGGACAGGTTTGCAATGCCTTCAGGAAGGAATCACGCTTTAACCATCCCTTTTAAAAATAGAATATCTTTAGACAGACAAAAAGTAGAAATAAAACTATAACTAATACATATGTACTTGACACCCAACTGGAGAAATAGTTATTATATAACTGATGTCCTTTGTCTGCTCCACCCAATCCCGTTATGTTCCCTCTTGACCAAGGTAACCACCCTTTTAATTTCTGATTGCATATAGTGCTGTTTTGCATAGTTTTAACAATCAGAAATTTGTATATCCTTTGGCAGCTTTCTTTAAAGTAATGTAAGATTTGTCAGTGTTATGTAACTCTAGTTCATTCCTTGTAACAGCTGAACAGGTGTTCCCTTATATGAATATATCACTATTCATTTTCTTGCTTTGTATCCCCAGGACCTGGCACATTGTAAATACTTGCATGTTAGTTGATTGGATGAATGCTGTAGCATTTGAGCTAAATCATGAAGAATGAATAGGATTTCAAATGACTTAAGGCAAGGAGAATACCAGCCAGAACGAAAGCAGAAGCATGAAAGTGCATGACGTATTTCAAGAACTCCCATAGTCTTAGAGCTTAAAGTGTAGAATAGTATGGAGATATGGGATGAAGGAGAAACCTAGAGAGATAGGATGAGGCTTAGATTTAAACGACATTATCCTGAGGAGATTACACTGCTCAGAGCCGATAGAGATTTTTGAATTATGAGGAAACTGATCAGAGCTGTATTTTTAGAAGATAATAGCACCATGGAAATATGTCTGAGAGGTAAAAATTCATGGCAGGGAATTAAAGACCACACCTATCAAGCATCATAGCAGTAATGATCATTGCATTAAGCATGTAAGGCAATCATGCAGACCTGCTTAAAATCCTAACACATTTTCCTAGTCCATTCGTAGCACCACTTTTGTAAACAACTATTTCATACCTTCTTCTGTCAAGCTTGCAACATTTTCTACTTCTGACTCCCATTTAGCTGTTACCTTGCATCCTCTTTCAGTTAGAAAAGGATTTCCCCATGCTTTCATCCCCACATCTATCAGGTCTATACCTAATATACTATGTCTGCTATTATTGTAGGTGAATTGTCTGCTTGAGGAGAGAGAGTAAGCCCTTTAAGAATACTTTTTGGATATAACAGTCTGAAGTATAGCCGATTATGAACGCCCACAGAGAACTGGATTGAAATGAGAATAGTAAAAATATAACAGAACAGAATGATTTAAAGACAATTGTTTTTGTCTAAAAGAATAATTATTGTAATACAAATGAGATATTAGTTTTTTTT
Organism: Eschrichtius robustus; assembly: GCF_028021215.1. Classification (NCBI taxonomy): domain Eukaryota; kingdom Metazoa; phylum Chordata; class Mammalia; order Artiodactyla; family Eschrichtiidae; genus Eschrichtius; species Eschrichtius robustus. The sequence continues at coordinate 109,290,289 of NC_090827.1, read as the reverse complement.
AATGTGTTTCTTATTTTCAGGTAGATTTAAGTGTTAGGCTTTATAAGATAAATCTGAATATAGTTTACATTTATGTTTTTATAAGACCATTGTTTCTACTACTTAACATTATAAGCAGTTTATTTTGAAATAGAATATCGTTGATCCAGTTTTAAAGAATAGGTCTTACTAACCTTTGTCTTACATATTACCAAATTGTTCAAATATAGTTTGGTAACTTATTTTTCATTAATAAAAACAATGTACATGGTACAGTTTGCTACAGTTGTCATTCTCTCATTCAATCTTTCAAATACATTTACTGAGTACCTACCATTACAACAAACACTGTTCTAGGAATAGGTCATTATTATTGCACCTTGGTATATAAGAAACTTTCAGCTACAAGTATTTGGTCACCTTAACTGAAATTCTCTCCTAAAGAATGGCTAAGATAGATGCACACCCAATTAAAGAACATTATTGCTCTGAAATGTGGTTATATATCCACAGCAGTCAGCCTCAACACACACATCTTAAGCATCAGTGCACACATCTATAGATTTTTGAAGTTTTGGCCAGAAAGGACCTGTCCCAGCAGAACCCATCTGGGTTATGGAATCACACATGTAGTTATTCATGTTAACATATGTATATGCTCTGATTTACATTGAGTTCTAATTGAGAATATCTCTGTTTAAAGTTCCAAAACTTACGGTTAGACCAAAGCCCTCAGGTTTGAACCTGTCCCTCCAAACTCCTGTGACTTGCCATTAAGGCACCTTTCAGAGACATAGATAAAGAAAAGAGAGGGCAAACAAAAGACTTTGGAGAGCGTTTTAACACTGTTTTTCTTTAACTGTATAAGGTAAATGTCTATAAAATATCTGGGGAGAGGTGGCATACAGGATAAAATTGTAGTGGTTTGAAATTTCATGTGGAGGGAAGGAACATTAAAAACAAGTGAGCATCCTTCACTGTGACAGGAAGAATCAATAAATGTTCTCTTTCAGCTATTAAGGGCAGTTATATATCTGAGTCAGATTGCTTCAAGGCTGTTGTGAATTGCTCTCCAACTCTTCTTATTCATCAAAGAGATTTAGATGCAGTTGCTTTTTCAGCAGTTTAGTTCTGATTTAATGTATTGATGTTGTCCACAATGCTGTGACATCCAATAGGCATCTGCCATAAACTCTTTAGTCCTACTAACTACCTTGGCAGACAGGACATAAGACCTCCAAAGAAAAGCTTTGCCCATTTCTCAGACCAGGCCCTGAATTCCCCCCAAATGTACTCTTTTTTAAGTATAATCAGGTACCATATACATTAGATCTCTAGCAACTGGTCCTAGTTAAAGCATTCATAATATAATAAGTAATCAAGTTGATATTTTCAAGCCCATCCTAAGGCAACCAACACCTAAAAATGCCACCATCCTAATAAACCCTGACCTTTGCCCCTATTTGTAGGTCTTCCTGTTGACACCAATGCTTTATGTTACTAAACACGGAAAACTATGCCAAGAGACTGCTAGCCTAGAGACAAGGTTATACATTTTGATCTTGTGCATATTACAACTTAACCCTACTCTCTATAGCAAAGTTTTCTCAGATGGCTCCTGCTGCCACCTTCCTGGCACATTCCTGAAGCTGCATTCCAACAGCATTGTTCTAGAATGCCCTTTAAAACTTTTAATCTCATAAAATATCTGCTCCTAAATTCAAGATTTAGTATTTGTCCAATGCCAAACTGACCAAATAGTCTTATCTTGACAGCTCCCCATGTCCCTCTTTCTCACTGAATTATACTAAATTGTGTAACCCATCTCACCAGCCACCTTTACCCCTCAGTTCTGACTTGGTTCTGTTTATTGGCAGTTCATTTCAGAGACATCAACAGAATAACTCAGTACCAGATAGGCCATCACAACTCAGGAAATCCTAGAGCAGTCCCTTTGGCATTATTTGAAGTCTGTCAGCGTGTGTGAGTTATGTTAACAAAAGCTGGCACCATTTCAAAAAAAAAGTTGAGCAACATCTATGCTTTATCTATAAAGCATAATCTGTGCCCACAATATTGACAAGCTCCAGCAACAAAAGGATACACAACCTTTGCTGGGATCCTCTTTAAAAATGTACTTGTACATACGATGCAGCAGTCAGGTTCCTTAGTATTTACCCAAAGGAGTTGGAAACTTTTGTCCACACAAAAACCTACCAATGTTTATAGCAGCTTTATTCATAATTGCCAAAATTTGGAAGCAACTAAGATGTCTTTCAGTAGGTGAATGGATAAATAAACTGTTACAGCCAGACAATGAAGTATTTTTCAGTGCTAAAAAGAAATGAGCTATCAAGTCATGAAAATACATGGAGGAACCTTAAATGCGTATTACTAAGTGAAAGAAGCCAATCTGAAAAGTCTATATACATATAATTCCAACGGTATGGCACTCTGGAAAAGGCAAAACTGTGGAGCTAAGCTGGTAAAAACAGACAAACAAAAAAATTCAGTGACTATTAGAGATTGGTGGCAGTGAGAGTGGGGATAGGAAAGAAGGGAGGCAGAGGCACAGGATTTTCAGGGCAGTGAAAATACTCTATGAAACCATAATGATGGATACATGTCATTATACATTTGTCAAAATCCATGGAGTGTACAACACGAAGGGTGAACCTTAATGTAAAGGGTGGACTTCGGGTGATTATGATGTGACACTGTAGGTCTATCAGCTGTAACATGTACCACTCCGGTGGGGGGTGTTGGTGATGGTGAAGACTGTGCATAGGTGGGGGCAGGAAATATATGGGAAATCTCTATCTTTTGCTCAGTTTCGCTGTGAACCTAAAGTTGCTCTTAAAAAAAATAAAGCTTATTAAAATTTTAAAAAGTGCAGTATACATGACATAATGTAAGTCCCCTTCAAGTTTACTGTTAAAAATAAGTAATGAAGTCTCAGGGAAGAATCTCACTAAGGCCTTCTCCATCTGGCAACATCTTGTTTCAAGGTCACCATCTGCTCTGATGCCTCTTTCAAAGCTGGCTTTATTATTAAAAGATTAGGCCCCCACATAAATACAGTGGTGACAGGCTGGTGAAAATTGATGGCATTCAGATAATTTGTAACACATTTTGAGTGCTGCCTGGTATTCCTGAAACCTATACCTTGTGTACTGTATGATACTGTTTCACTCACAGGTGAAGGATGGGTGATAGCTAGAATGACAAATATTTAGTATGTCCCCAAAACTGAAGGATTCCAATCTTCCTCTCAAGTGATTGGGGGAATCCATTCACCAGGCAAGTAATAAAAGTAATCTCGAGATACGGGTGTTTCAGCTTTAACACTATGACTTAGAAGAACTCATGGAATGCAAAATTTATGCTAAAAAATAACAGACATTATGTGGAAAATAGGATTAGGGCCAAACTATGCAACTTTGTAACTTTGTAACCAGAACAAAGATGAAGTAAAAATGATTTACCTACAATTTGTTTTAATCAGGTATGATAAGGCAAACAGACTTGAAATGGCTGTCATGACGTAGGTAGTTTTTATACTCACAGATCCCTAGATACAGGAGGTAGGGCATGCTGTGCCATGCTATACAGGGTGGCCACATGGGAAGCACCAGGGTTGGGCAGGAGGGAGAGGGGGTGGAAGGGGAAATGTGGAAAAGCCTGTATTGTGGTTTTCTCAGGAAGGAATTGGCCAAGCAAGGTAAGCAGGTTTCAGATTGGCTTTCTTAACAGTTTCACCAGGATTCAGGGCATGGGGGCTGTCCCTAGTTCATGGTTACCTGGCCCTGGGGTAAACAGGGCAGGGGAATATCTGGAGAATAAGAACCTGATTTGGGAGGGTGGGGGAAGTGTGGGTAGGGCTGGCTCTAAAGTTGTGTTCCTGGGTTGAGCTATCAGTCAAGTTGTTTGCTATCTCTAGGAATTACCCAACCCTGGGAGGATTAGTTCCCTCTCTGATTAGTGAGAACCCAAATGCCAGAGCATCAAGAATTACAGAAAATAAAATCTAGTTAGTGCAAACAATCCTAATAAAACTATTAACACTGTTAAAATGTTTAATTTCTAATAAACACTACAGTAAATGTAAGACTTTACCCTTCCTCCCCCACCTCCCCAAAGTGGCATTATTTGATGGAGTGGTTTGTAAGGAAGTGCTGTATTATGCTGATAAGACCCAAATATCCTAAGTTCAAAGAGAGCAGTGCGGGAAGTACTTACAAGATGGGCATGGCCAGACTGAACTAAGAGGAAGTATATATAGTGAATGAACTGTGCTCCTCCATGGTTTGCTGTGTTTAGCTTCGTCAATGTACTTTGCATCTCCTGATGCCAACTCCCAGGTCTTATATCATTTTTTCTATCTCCCAATCTTGGTTGAGGTGGTTTGCCTTACAGAAAAAGGCCTAAGCCTATATAACATTGTGTTGAGAGCTACCAGCTTTTTGCTTCAGCACCCATGACCTTGGATTCTGTAAAGGTCCCTATAGCTGGCAACACTATTTCTCTGTATTGTAATGCTTAATGTCATATCTCTGGTCTTATTCCCAGGTCAAGGATGCATTCCAAGACAGTTCTAAAAATATGTCACCAACTCCAACCTTATAGTTGACCTAGCCATGGAAAACCTCATTGGAACCTCACAAGATCAAACCATACTGGCACTCTTAAAAACCCTTCCCATCAAAAAGTATCAGGAATGAAAATCAGGAATGATATATACCTACCACTTCAAGAAAGTTTCTGTATCAGCCAACAGTTTAGCAGATCAGCTAGTTTCTTTGATCATCAAGCAGACGTAGTCAAGCCACTAACACAAAAGAGGAAAACGTCTCTATATCAGTGTTTTTCACATTATGCATGTGACCCATTTAGTAGGTCATGAAATCAATTTTGTGAGTCATGACGAACATTTTTAAAAACAAAATAAAATATAAAATATCAGAGTGCTTTACATGAATCCTTTGCCAGAATTATACACCTTGCAAGGAATACTAAGGTCAGTTTCAATATGTGGAAAGATATTTGATGGAGGGGATATGATGAATAGAATGTACATTGATTGCCTAAGAAATGGTTTTTAAATCATTGTCCGCTGATGTCTTATTTGGTTTTCATAATAACAAGGTTGATCTGCAGTCTAGTTGTATATTACCATGACTTGCAAATGGATATAAAGTCTGAGATGTTCCACTGAGATTCAGTTGCAAACTGCATTTTTTGGAAAGATGTTATCTAGGCAGTAAAAAAAAAATATATATATATATATATATATATATATATTAGTGACAATTATAGTTAGTGGCAATTATAATATTTTATTCAAAATTGCTTTTAAAATGGATCATTTCTTTTTTAAAAGAAAGAGGAATAATGAAGCAAAGTATGCAGAAGCATGTTCAAGTTCTACTGCTGGATCTGGAAGTATGAATAGTGACAATATTGAGAAAACTATTGACTCTAATCTGCAGACATCAACTTCGTTTGAGCCACGTTTCAAAAAGAAAAAAGTAACTGCAAGGCGTTATAATGAAGATTATTTAAAATACGGTTTTATCAAATGTGAAAAACCCTTTGAAAATGACAGACCTCAGTGTGTTATTTGTAATAATATTCTTGCAAATGAAAGCTTAAAACCTTCAAAATTAAAAAGGCACTTAGAAACACAGCATGCTGAACTTATTGATAAGCCTCTTGAATATTTTCAAAGAAAGAAAATAGATGTAAAATCATCAACACAATTTCTTAGCTGCTCTACTACTGTTAGTGAGAAAACCTTATTATCATCATATTTAGTTGCATATCGTGTGGCAAAAGAGAAAATGGCTCACACAGCTGCTGAAAAAATTATTCTTCCAGCATGTTTGGATATGGTGCGTACAATTTTTGATGATAAATCTGCTGATAAATTAAAAACGATTCCTAGTGATAACACAATATCTCTTCGAATTTGTACAATTGCCGAACATTTAGAGGCAATGCTTATTACTCGGTTGCAGTCGGGAATAGATTTTGCAATCCAGCTTGATGAAAGCACAGATACTGGAAGCTGCACAGCACTTTTAGTCTATGTCAGATATGCGTGGCAAGGCGATTTTATGGAGGATTTTTTGTGTTGTTTAAACTTAACCTCACACCTAAGTGGATTAGATATTTTCACAGAATTAGAAAAGTGCATTGTTGGTCAGTATAAATTAAACTGGAAAAACTGCAAAGGAATTACAAGTGATGGAACAGCAAACATCACTGGAAAACAGAGCAGAGTAATTAAAAAATTGCTAGAAGTTACTAGTGGTGCGTGGAATCATTGTTTTATACATCGTGAAGCGTTAGCATCCAGAGAGATTCCACAGAAGCTCATGGAAGTATTGAAAAAGGCAGTGAAAGTTGTTAACTTTATTAAAGGGAGCTCACTAAACAGCCGACTTCTTGAAACGTTTTGTTCGGAGATTGGAGCTAATTATACCCACTTACTGTATCACACCAAAGTTCGTTGGTTGTCTCAAGGGAAAATACTGAGCAGGGTTTACGAACTCAGGAATGAGATCCACGTTTTTCTCATTGAAAAGAAGTCTCATTTGGCAGCTATTTTTGAGGATGATATTTGGGTTACGAAACTGGCATATTTAACTGATATTTTTGGCATCCTTAATGAACTACGTTTAAAACTACAGGGGAAAAACAGTGACATATTCCAACAGGCCGAACGTATCCAAGGATTCCAGAAGGCGTTACTGTTGTGGCAAGCGAGGCTTAAAAGCAACCGTCCTAGCTACTACATGTTTCCAAGGTTTTTGCAGCACATTGAAGAGAATGTTATCAATGAAAACATTTTGGAAGAAATAAAACTAGAGATATTGTTGCACCTCACTTCTCTCTGCCAAACCTTTAACCATTTATTCCCAGAAGAGAAATTTGAAACATTAAGACAGAATTGTTGGGTAAAAGATCCGTTTGCTTTTCGAAACCCAGAATCAATAATTGAGTTAAACTTGGTGCCTGAGGAAGAAAATGAATTATTGCAGCTCAGTTCTTCATATACATCGAAGAATGATTATGAAACACTAAGTTTATCAGCATTTTGGATTAAGATAAAGGAAGACTTTCCTTTGATAAGCCGAAAGAGTATCCTGCTGCTATTACCATTCACAGCAACTAGTTTGTGTGAACTAGGGTTTTCGGTCTTAACCCAGTTAAAAGCAAAGGAAAGGAACGGATTAAATGGCGCAGCAGATATGCGAGTAGCATTATCCTCCTGTGTTCCAGACTGGAATGAACTTATGAACGGGCAAGCACACCTACCACGTTAAATAAATCTTTTTTTTTTTTTTAATTGGAGTATAGTTGCTTTACAATGTTGTGTAAACAAATCTTACCTGGTTTTTGTTTCTGCAGTTCTTATTTTGTGATTTTTTTATCTGTTGTATTTAAATGTTAATACAGCAGTGTATGTGATAACTTTGTTTTTATTTTTGTTATATTTTAATACGAATAAAATCATAATGTAATTTTATGTTCATTGAACAAAAATTTAATGAACTTCTATTAGAGGTCAGGTACCGTTCTAGACACATTTGGGATACAAAATGAAGAAAACAGACAATTCTCTAGTGGAGCTTATGTTCTGTCAAGGAGAGAGAGAGACAATAAACATAATAAATAACCTTTATAATATTTAGAAGATAATAAGTGCTATAGAAAGTAATAAGAAAGGAGGTCAGGGAACTATTTGGGGACCAAATCATGAAGGGCTCTAGACCATTATAGGGGCTCTGGATTTTTGTCAGTGAAATGGAGAGCAGTTGGGTTCTGTGGAGGAAAGACATGATGTGAATTAGGTTTTAAAAAACTCACTCTGACTTCTATTTTGAGAATAGATTGAATTATATGTTACTTCTTTAAAGAGGTCTTTCCTAACCACTTTAGTTTGGGTACATCCTTCTTTATTCTTCCTTTTATTTCTTTGTTTTCTTGGTAGTATGTAATTTGTAATATTTGTATTTATTTATGTGATTACTAGTTCTGTCAACCTGCCACCTTGGAATGAATGCTCCATAGGAGCAGAGATCGTGTCATCTTGCATGATACATAGCAAATGGATATTCCATTTACATTTGCTGGAGAAAAAAATCAATAACATCTAATACCTGTAACATGAGGTCATATTCCCAGGAATAATAATTAAATGTATGGCAAATTTCTTTGCCGCTTTTACATTTTAAAATCTGATTTTGTCAGATAATCTCTATAAGCATCCCAAAACGGCATTGATTGATGTTGCTTCCTCACATCATTGCTGAAAATTAAGCAATTTAATTGCTTAATATGTCTTCCTCAAACTAATTTCAACTTCTGCCTCTCTTTACATATTTGCTGACCCCACTGGGTGATGTTTCTTTGGGTGTGGTCTTTCTCTAAAATCATACAGGTTAGCAGAAATATTTGATTTTTCAGATTTTCTATTCTATTAAAGGTAATAGATTTTCCCCCCTTCTTGGTGCTTAAAATACAGTTGGAAGACAATTTTCCATGAATAGCTCACATTTCTGCACAGTCTGGATCCTCTGATTGAAAGTATTTGCATTTAATTTAAGAACACTTGTGTAAGGGGACATTCCAGAATGGTGAAACTAGAGACATTTTCCCAAGAAACATCCCAGGGAAATAAAGATAAAGCCTTTTCCTACCTCCCTGGAGACATTTGCGTGCATTCCAGGAGTAATGAGTAATCTCCCTGTAGGGAAGGGTGAGAGGATGTACCAGCAGCCCCCACTGTGTGCAGAGCTAACACCTGTGGGAATTGGGGCATGGGAAACCAACCCACAATGCTGATCTGGCTCCTTTTTTTTTTTTTTGGCTATGAGTAATAAATTGTATCTCTGACCCAAAGGTCTTGTGTCTTTATGTCAGTATATGTCACTTCTACAAAATCCCTTTTACTATGTACAACATATTCACAGGTTCCAGGGATTAAGACTTGGCTATCTTTATGGGGTACCATTATTCAGCCTATCACAGTCCACTGCCAGTCCTCAAAGACTCATACATCCCACATGAGAAATACCTTCACCCATTCCAAGGCCCCCCAGAGTCTCAGCCCATTACAGTATCAACTTAAGTCTAAAATCTCATATCTAATCATCTAAATTATGGGTGCAGTTCTGGATATAATGTGTCCTGGGGCAAAATCCTCTGCCTGTGGAGCTGTGAAACTAGAAAGCAAGTTTGTGCTCTAGAAATACAGTGGTGGGACAGGCATAGCGTAACAGATCCATTCTCATTCAAGAAGGGAGAAAATGAAGAAAAAGAGTCAGTTAATCACTTTTGAAGTCCACCTAGGCAAACTCCATTAAGTTTCAAAGCCTGGAAATAACTTACATGGCTCATGCCTCTGCCTTCTGGACCCCTGACTCCACTCTCTGGAGCTCTCCACCCTTGGAATCATCCTTTTTCATGAAGAGTAACACATGTCTGCCACTGAGTAGTTTTTCTCAGCATGTTTTCTGCCTGTAGAATTTTGAGAGTCTTTTCATTTTTGTCCTCTGTCCCTTTTAGTCCAACTTGACAATGTTTTTGTTGGTATAGCATTCTCAAAAACTTTGTGGGTCACAGAGATTCACTTTATTAAAAAACAGGCTACTCCTCAGATCTTTCCTGAATAATTTCATCTGTTTTTGGCTTCTGAGTCTTACACCCCTTCAAAGAGCCCTCTATATACTTGAATGTGCTAACCTTTTGTACTTTCCAAGTACTAGCAAAAGTCTATCCACACTTAAAAATGGTTAAGATGATAACTTTTATGTATATTTTACTACAATTTAAAACATTTTTAATCAAAAAGAAGCTGTGCAACTACATCATTGGTTTACTCTCCAGAGCATGCTTTCCTGGCAGTGGATCTCTTAACTTCAGCATTGTTTGCAATCTGTGTAGGCTGAGAATTTCCCAAATCAAATTCTGCTTCCTTTTTGTAACAGTTCTCTCCGTTCCTCTCTCACATTTTACTAAAAGCAACCAAGAAGAAACCAGGTCACACCTTCAATATTTTGCTTGGAAATCTCAACCAAATACCCAAATTCATTGCTTACAAGTTCTGTTTTCTGTATAATTATAGGACACAATCTAAGCTTTCTACCATTATATAACAGAACCCCCTTCCCTCCAGTTTCCCAAATCACGTTCCTCATTTCCTCTGAGACCACACCAGCAGTCTTTAACACCCATATTTCTACTAACAGTCTGTTCAAGGCAATCTAGGACTTTTCCATCATGTTCCTCAAAATTCTTCCAACTTCTACCCATTACCCACTTCCAAACCACTTTCATATTTTTAGTATTTGTTACAGTAGAGTTGCCATAGTTTGGAGCTAGAAAAACATCTTTCTTCTGATGACTGAACTCACCTCACTCCTTCTCCAATCTCGCTTCTTCTTTGGGGCAACCTCCTTGCAGACTCTGGCCAAGATTAGCGAAGAGTAATAATCCTGTGCTAATGATGTCCCAAGCTCAGTCTTGGAACTGAGGACAAAGGGAGGCAGAAAGAGGGATACTTTCAGATACCAAAATCTGTACTCATTTACTACGGCTGCTGTAACAAATTACCACAATATTAATGGCTTAAAACAACACGAATTTATTCTCTTTTGGAGGTCAGAAGTCCAATGATAGTCTCATTGGGCGAAAGTCAAGGTGTCAGCAGGGTTTGTTCCTTCTGGAGACTCCGGGGAAGAATCTGTTTCCATACTTTTCAAGCTTCTAGAGTCTGCCTGCATTCCCTGCCTCACATCTTCAAAGCCAGCAGCAAATCACCTTCAGATATCTCTCTGCTTCCATCATCACATTGCCTTCTCTGTACGATCACCTCTCTGGGTGATTGCCCTTCTCTTATGATTACATTGGACCCATCCAGACAATCCACTGTAATCTCTCCATCTCAAGATCCTTAAATTAATCACATTTGCAAAGTCCCTTTTACTATGTAAGGTAATGTATTCACAGGTTCTAGGGGACTAGGACATGGACATCTTTGTGGGGCCATTACTCAGCTTACCACAACCCAAAATAAGCACAAGGAACAAATAAGCTGATGATAAGTATTTGAAACATTCATTGAGAGGACACTACGAAACACCGTTTAGGAACTTCAAATTCATGATCTCTCTTGCTTCATCCTCAAGCAAGCAAAAATGCCAACCAACAAACAAGACAAAATTTTCGATAAGGAAGTTCAGAAAGTATTGAAAGCTCTTGATGTTCAAGAGCGCAAATTTTGGAGAGCACCGAAATCACAACTAACTGCTGAACAGTCATCAACAGGAAGACACTGGAACTCACCAAAAAAGATACCCCACATCCAAAGACAAAGGAGAAGCCACAAAGAGATGGTAGGAGGGGTGCAATCACAATAAAATCAAATCCCATAACTGCTGGGTGGGTGACTCACAAATTGGAGAACACTTACACCACATGAGTCCACCCACTGGACTGAAGGTTCTGAGCCCCACGTCAGGCTTCCCAACCTGGCGGTCTGGCAATGGGAGGAGGAATTCCTAGAGAATCAGACTTTGAAGGCTAGCAGGATTTGATTGCAGGACTTTGACAGGACTGGGAGAAACAGACACTGCACTCTTGGAGGGCACACACAAAGTAGTGTGTGCATCGGGACCCAAGGGAAGGAGCAGTGACCCCATAGGAGACTGAACTATACCTACCTGCTAGTGTTGGAGGGTCTTCTGCAGAGGCAGAGGTGGCTGTGGCTCACTCTGGGAACAAGGACACTGGCAGCAGAAGTTCTGGGAAGTACTCCTCGGTGTGAGCCCTCCCAGAGTCCGCCATTAGCCCCACCAAAGAGCCAGGTAGGCTCCAGTGTTGGGTCACCTCAGGCCAAACAACCAACAGGGAGGGAACCCAGCCCCACCCATCCACAGACAAGCAGATTAAAGTTTTACTGAGCTCTGCCCACCACAGCAACAGCCAGCTCTACCCACCACCAGTTCCTCCCATCAGGAAGCTTGCACAAGCCTCTTAGATAGCCTCATCCATCAGAGGGCAGACAGCAGAAGCAAGAAGGACTACAATCCTGCAGCCTGTGGAAGGAAAACCACATTCACAGAAATATACACAAAATGAAAAGGCAGAGGACTTTGTACCAGATGAAGGAACAAGATAAAACCCCAGAAAAACAACTAAATGAAGTGGAGATAGGCAACCTTCCAGAAAAATAATTCAGAATAATCATAGTGAAGATGATCCAGGACCTCGGAAAAAGAATGGAGGCAAAGTTTGAGAAGATGCAAGAAATGTTTAACAAACATATTAGAAGAATTGAAGAACAAACACCTAGAAGATTTAAAGAACAAACAAACAGAGATGAACAATACAATAACTGCAATGAAAAATACACTAGAAGGAATCAATAGCAGAATAACTGAGGGAGAAGAACGCATAAATGACCTGGAAGACAGAATGGTGGAATTCACTGCCATGGAACAGAATAAAGAAAAAGAATGAAAAGAAATGAAAACAGCCTAAGAGACCACTGGGACAACATTAAATGCAACAACATTCACATTATAGGGGTCCCAGAAGGAGAAGGGAGAGAGAAAGGACCCGAGAAAATATTTGAAGAGATTATAGTCAAAAACTTCCCTAACATGGGAAAGGAAATAGCCACCCAAGTCCAGGAAGTGCAGAAACTCCCAGGCAGGATAAACCCAAGGAGAAACATGCCAAGACACATAGTAATCAAATTGACAAAAATTAAAGACAAAGAAAAATTATTGAAAGCAACAAGGGAAAAATGACAAATAACATACAAGGGAACTCCCATAAGGTTAACAGCTGATTTCTCAGCAGAAACTCTACAAGCCAGAAGGGAGTGGCATGATATATTTAAAGTGGTGAAAGGGAAGAACCTACAACCAAGATTACTCTACCCGGCAAGGATCTCATTCAGATTCGACAGAGAAATCAAAAGCTATACAGACAAGCAAAAGCTAAGAGAATTCAGCACCACCAAACCAGCTCTACAACAAATGCTAAAGGAACTTCTCTACATGGGAAACACAAGAGAAGAAAAGGACCTACAAAAACAAACTGAAAACAATTAAGAAAATGGTAATAGGAACATACATATTGATAAGCACCTTAAACGTGACTGGATTAAATGCTACAACCAAAAGTCACAGGCTCGCTGAATGGATACAAAACCAAGACCCATATATATGCTGTCTACAAGAGACCCACTTCAGACCTAGGGACACATACAGACTGAAAGTGAGGGGATGGAAAAAGATTTTCCATGCAAATGGAAATCAAAAGAAAGCCAGAGTAGCAATATTCTTATCAGATAAAGGAGACTTTAAAATAAAGAATGTTACAAGAGACAAGGAAGGACACTACATAATGATCAAGGGATCAATCCAAGAAGAAGATATAACAATTATAAATATATATGCACCCAACATAGGAGCACCTCAATACATAAGGCAAATGCTAACAGCTATAAAAAAGGAAATCAACAGTAACACAATAATAGTGAGGGACTTTAACACCTCACTTACACAAATGGACAGATCATCCAGACAGAAAATTAATAAGGAAACACAAGCTTTAAATGACACAATAGACCAGATAGATTTAAATGATATTTATACGATATTCCATTCAAAAACAACAGATTACACGTTCTTCTCAAGTGCACATAGAACATTCTCCAGGATAGATCACATCTTGGGTCACAAATCGGGCCTCAGTAAATTTTAGAAAATTGAAATTATATCAAGCATGTCTTCTGACCACAATGCTATGAGATTAGAAATCAATTACAGGGAAAAAAACGTAAAAAACACAAACACCTGGAGGCTAAACAATACATTACTAAGTAACCAAGAGATCACTGAAGAAATCAAAGAGGAAATCAAAAAATGCCGAGAGACAAATTACAATGAAAACACGATGATCCAAAACCTATGGGATGCAGCAAAAGCAGTTCTAAGAGGGAAGTTTATAGCAATACAAGCCTACCTCAAGAAACAAGGAAAATCTCAAATAAACAATCTAACCTTACACCTAAAGGAACTAGAGAAAGAAGAACAAACAAAACCCAAAGTTAGTAGAAGGAAAGAAATCACAGACATCAGAGCAGAAATAAATGAAATAGAAACAAAGAAAACAATAGCAAAGATCAATAAAACTAATAGCTGGTTCTTCGAGAAGATAAACAAAATTGATAAACCATTAGCCAGACTCATCAAGAAAAAGAGGGAGAGGACACAAATCAATAAAATTAGAAATGAAAAAGGAAAAGTTACAACAGACACCGCAGAAATACAAAGCATCCTAAGAGACTACTACAAGCAACTCTATGCCAATAAAATGGACAACCTGGAAGAAATGGACAAATTCTTAGGAAGGTATAACCTTCCAACACTGAACCAGGAAGAAATAGAAAATATGAACAGACCAATCACAAGTAATGAAATTGAAACTGTGATAAAAAATCTTCCAACAAACAAAAGTCCAGGACCAGATGGCTTCACAAGTGAATTCTATCAAACATGTAGAGAAGAGCTAACACCCATCCTTCTCACACTCTTCCAAAAAATTGCAAAGGAAGGAACACTCCCAAACTCATTCTGCGAGGCCATCATCACCCTGACATCAAAACCAGACAAAGATACAACCAAAAAAGAAAATTACAGAAAAATATCACTGATGAATATAAATGCAAAAATCCTCAAAACATACTAGTGAACAGAATCCAACAACACATTAAAAAGATCATACACCATGATCAAGTGGGATTTATCCCAGGGATGCAAGGATTCTTCAATTTACGCAAATCAGTCCATGTGATCACCATATTAACAAATTGAAGAAGAAAAAGCATATGATCATCTCAATAGATGCAGAAAAAGCTTTTGACAAAATTCAACACTCATTTATGATAAAAACTCTCCAAAAAGTTGGCATAGAGGGAACCTACCTCAACATAATAAAGGCCATATATGACAAACGCACAGCAAAACATCATTCTCAATGGTGAAAAACTGAAAGCATTTCCTCTAAAATCAGGAACAAGACAAGGATGTCCACTCTCATCGCTGTTATTCAACATAGTTTTGGAAGTCCTAGCCATGGCAATCAGAGAAGAAAAAGAAATAAAAGGAATCCAAATTGGAAAAGAAGCAGTAAAACTGTCACTGTTTGCAGATGACATTATACTATACATAGAGAATCCTAAAGATGCCACCAGAAAACTATTAGAACTAATCAATGAATTTGGTAAATTTGCAGGATACAAAATTAATGCACAGAAATCTCTTGCATTCCTATACACTAATGATGGAAAGAGAAAGAGAAATTAAGGCAACACTCCCATTTACCACTGCAACAAAAAGAATAAAATACCTAGGAATAAACCTACCTAAGGAGACAAATGACCTGTATGCAGAAAACTATAAGACACTGATGAAAGAAATTAAAGATGATACAAACAGATGGGGAGATATACCATGTTCTTGGATTGGAAGAACCAATATTGTGAAAATGACTATAGTACCCAAAGCAATCTACAGATTCAATGCAATCCCTATCAAATTACTAATGGCATTTTTTACAGAACTAGAAAAAAAAATCTTAAAATTTTTATGGAGACACAAAAGACCCCGAATAGCCAAAGTAGTCTTGAGGGGAAAAAACAGAGCTGGAGGAATCAGACTCCGTGACTTCAGACAATACTACAAAGCTACAGGAAACAAGACAATATGGTACTGGCAAAAAACCAGAAATATAGATCAATGGAACAGGATAGAAAGCCCAGAAATAAACCCACGCACCTATGGTCAGCTTAGCTATGACAAGGGAGGCAAGGATATACAATGGAGAAAAGACAGTCTCTTCAATAAGTGGTGCCGGGAAAACTGGACAGCTACATGTAAAAGAATGAAATTAGAATACTCCCTAACACCATACACAAAAATAAACTCAAAATGAATTAGAGACCTAAATGTAAGACTGCACACTATAAAACTCTTAGAGGAAAACATAGGAAGAACACACTCTGACATAAATCACAGCAAGATCTTTTTTTGATCCACCTCCTAGAGTAATGGAAATAAAAACGAAAATAAACAAATGGGACCTAACGAAACTTAAAAGCTTTTGCAGAGCAAAAGAAACTACAAACAAGATGAAAAGACAACCCTCAGAATGGGAGAAAATATTTGCAAACGAATCAACGGACAAAGGATTAATCTCCAAAATATATAAACAGCTCATGCAGCTCAATATTAATCAAACAAACAACCCAATCAAACAATGGGCAGAAGACCTAAATAGACATTTCTCCAAAGAAGAGATACAGATGGCCAAGAAGCACATGAAAAGGTGCTCAACATCACTAATTATTAGAGAAATGCGAATCAAAACTACAATGAGGTATCACCTCACACCAGTTAGATTGGCCATCATCAGAAAATCTACAAACAGCAAATGCTGGAGTGGGTGTGAAGGAAAGGGAACCCTCTTGCAATGTTGGTGGGAATGTGAATTGATACAGCCACTATGGAGAACAGTATGGAGGGTCCTTAAAGAACTAAAAATAGAATTACTATATGACCAGCAATCCCACTACTGGGCATATACCCAGAGAAAGCCATAATTCAAAAAGACACGTGCACCCCAATATTCATTGTAGCACTATTTACAATAGCCAGGTCATGGAAGCAACCTAAATGCCCATCGACAGACGAATGGATAAAGAAGTTGTGGTACATAGATACAATGGAATATTACTCAGCCATAAAAAGGAACGAAATTGGGTCATTTGTAGAGACATGGATGGATCCAGAGACTGTCATACAGAGTGAAGTAAGTCAGAAAGAGAAAAACAAATATCGTATATTAACACATATATGTGGAACCTTGAAAAATGGTACAGAAATAGGGTTTTCAGGGCAGAAATAGTGACACAGATGTAGAGAACCAATGTATGGACACCAAGGGGGGAAAGTGGCTGGGTGAGGGGGTGGTGGTGTGATGAATTGCAAGATTGGGATTGACATGTATACACTAATATGTATAAAATGGATAACTAATAAGAACCTGCTGTATAAAAAATATATATAAAATAAAATTCAAAAAAAAAGAAAAAGAGCACAAAGTTCAAATTATTATTGTGTCCAAGGTCTTTAGGATATAATATATAGGGGTGGGATAGGGAAGGTGGGAGGGAGACGGAAGAGGGAGGAGATATGGGGATATATGTATATGTATAGCTGATTCACTTTGTTATAAAGCAGAAACTAACACACCATTGCAAAGCAATTATACTCCAATGAAGATGTTAAAAAAAAAAAAAAAAGAAAAAGAAAAAAAGATATATGACCCTAGGAATTCCCTGGAGGTCCATTGGTTAGGACTCCATGCTTTCACTGCCAATGGTATGGGTTCAGTCCCGTGTCAGGGAACTAAGATCCTGCAAGCTGCGAGGCATGGCAAAAAAAAAAGGTATGACCCTAACTTATTTTGTCAAGTCTCAACCTGTACCCTATTTATCAGTCAAAATAAAATTGTACGTTTTTCAGGAGAAGCCCCATGCTTTCCCATTATTCTGTCTTTGCTCAGGCAATTGGTTCCATCTGAAATCTCTTTTCCCCCAATTCTGTATATCAGCATCCTATTCCTTCTAGAACTTCATGTAAGGAGAATAATAAAGTGTGTATTATTTTACATCTAGCTTCTTTCATTTAGCATATACATTTTTCTTACATTCTTCAGTGTATCAGTAGTTCATTCCTTTGCACTGCTTAGTAGTATTTTATTGTAGACTATATCACAATTTGTTTATTCTTCTCTT
Organism: Eschrichtius robustus; assembly: GCF_028021215.1. NCBI lineage: Eukaryota > Metazoa > Chordata > Mammalia > Artiodactyla > Eschrichtiidae > Eschrichtius > Eschrichtius robustus. Next base: position 109,272,432 of record NC_090827.1, on the reverse strand, counting down.
GTTGGGTATTTGCATTGTTTAGGGGTTACTATGAATTAAGCTGCTATGAACATTTCATGTATAAATCTTTGGGTAGACATATTTTCATTTTCTCTTTGGAAAGTACCCAGTAGTGGAATGTCTTTTTTGGTGAGGTACCTGCTCAACTATTTTAAAAGCAGGTACCATTTTAAAATTTGGGTTGTTTTTCTTATTTTTGAGTTGTTGAATTCTTTCTATTTTCTGGATATAAATGTTAAAGCAGTAATTGAAACTGTGAACCTCAGATTGCGACTCGAACCCACGTGGCTGGGACTTGAACATGGCCAAAACCCTGCTTGGGACTCGGACTCACGGTGTTTTAATTAGAATCACTCACCTGGTGTCTGGACTTACTGAGGCTCATGTTCTTTGTGTCTCACGTGGAAAGAATCCAGTGAGAGACAAAGTGATAGGTAAGAAGCAGATTTATTTAGAGTGAAACACACTCCACAGACAGAGTGTGGGCCGTCTCAGAAGGTGAGAAAGGCACCAGGGTATGAGGTTGTCAGGTTTTATAGGGTGGGTAATTTCATAGGCTAATGAGTGGGAGGAGTATTCCAACTGTTTCAGGAAGGGGCAGTGATTTCCAGGAATTGGGCCACCGCCCACTTTTTGATCCTTATGGTTGGCCTTGGAACTGTCATGGCACCTGTGGGTGTGTCATTTAGCTTGCTGATATGTTACAGTGAGCATATACTGAGGCTCAGGGTCTAGTGGAATTTGACTTATCTGCCATCTTGGACCCATTTGGTTCTAATCAGTTTATGTCATGTCCTCTGGCTATGTCATTGTTTCAAAGGTTGTGCCCTGCCGCCTTCCCTCCTGTTTCATAATCAGCATTTACTTTATTATGACTTGTGAATATTATTCATGGCTGAGCTTAGAGTATTATATGACTATATATATTTTTCTTATAAACTTGCTTAACTAGAGGTAGTAATCGCCTCCCTCCCCCTCCCCCCCCCCCCAGCTTATTTGTTTGATTGGTATTCTACATACATTTATGATTATGGTTAAATTCTCCGCAAGACATATAAATCTTACAATGCATTCAAAAGCATCAGTCAATACTTCAGGTGGTGTGTGTGTGATTTCTTTCTCTCTGTCTCTCTCTCTCTTTTTTTTTTTGTTTCTTGGAAGCATCCTTCCTAGAGCTGTCAGCACAATGAATGGAAATTACTTGCTCTCAAGTTCATCTCCGAAATTTCATACTCTTGAGATTTATCCTAAAAACTTCCAGAGAGAAGGTCCAATAAACAGGATTAGGAAAAGGGCTCTAGATTTTTCAATAGTAACATAGAAATCAGAGAACAGTGGAGCACTGCCTTCAAAATTGTGAGGGAAAATGATTTGCAACTTAAAATTCTCTCTAACCAAACTTTCAATCAAGCATGAGGGTAGAATAATGACATTTTACATTATTATGCAAAAGTCAAAAAATTTAGCCCCTATGGCATCTTCTCAAGGAGCTATTGGAAGGTGTGCTCTACACATGGGATCTAGGAAACAGGGCATCAATCCAGGAGAGACAAGAACAGGCATCTTCCTGGGTCACTGCAAGACAACTACGCAGCAAGTTGAGAGTAGACTGGGACAGTAAACTGGACAAAAAAGGGTGTTTCCAAGAAACAAAAAGAAAAGAGAGAGAGAGAAAGAAATCACACACACCACCTGAAATATTGACTGATGCTTTTAAATGCATTGAAAGATTTACATGCCTTGTAGAGAATTTGACAATAATCATAAGTGTACATATAATATCACAAACAAACAAATAAGCCAGTGGTAGGGGATGGTGGGAGGGAGACTATTATTACCTCTAGGGTAAGCATGAAGTTCACAAGAAAGGAAACAGAATCATAGAATACTACAACTCAGCCATGAATAATATTCACAAGTCATAATAACGTAAATGCTGATTACTGAGTTAAAGCTTTTGATAAAAAGACTTGGACAATGAAGGGTGCAGAAGGATGCCTTTTGAGGATGTGTGGGGTTAAAGATAAAATTTCCTTTGACGTGGTGGGAAGTCAAAGAATAGTATCCAAAATGGAAACATCAAGAAACAGCATACAGGCATATTATTTGGAAATGTGGAAGTAAATGCCAGGAAAACAAAAACAAAAAACCTGTTGAAATAATTTAAAATGCTTATTTCTGGAAAGTGGACTCGAGTTAGGGAGGGGCTGGACAGGACAATGAGAGTTTTGGTTATAAACTTTAAAAATAGAAAAGAGAGATTAAAATAAAATATTCCAGAACCCTCCACCCTACCTCCCACGGGCCTCCCACATTTATCCCGTCTGCCAGGCACATAGCTATCACTACCGTAGAAATTGAGGACTTGACCCTCCAGTGAGTTCTGTTAATCTCAGATCTCTACCCTGATTGTCTCTGGAATTTTGCATCTATCTGGAAGGGAGATTGTGACCTCCGACAACCTACTTAACTTCCCTGAATTCACTCACCTGTAAATGGGAGTGATAAACCTAGCTCGGAGGGATATTGTGAAAAGACAATGAAAATTATGCTTGTAAAGTGGTTGGCACATAGTAACAGCTCAATACATATTAACTTTTGTGGTTATTATTTCCTGAAAACAAACACCGTCCACTCATCATTAGCCAGTGAGAAAGAGGGTGGGTGTCTGTTAAAGTTGTCATAGTTTGAAGCCAGAAAAATCTTCCTTCGGGGGACTGAACTCGCCTCACCCCTTCTCCAACCTCGCTTCTTCTTTGGGCCTCCCACCTCGTGGACTCCGGCCGTGATTAGCCGAGGGCAATAGTCCTGCCCCCGGTAATGTCCCAACTCAGTCCCGGAGCTGAAGCAGAAAGAGAGACAGGAAGTGAGCGCAGGTTCCGGTAGGGCGAGAATCTTGCCCAGCGGCAGCTCGGGGAGCCACCTCAGCGCGACGGGAGGAGGCGAGTCCGGGAGGCACCCCCAAAGTGCCTGCGATGGAAGCCCGGGGGTGCGCGCGGTCCCGGCGGCCGCTGCCGGCGCTGCTGCTGTTCGTGCTGCTGCCGCCGGCCGCGGGCGCTGCAGGCGCTGCGACCGCGCGCTGGAGCGGGCAGGGCACCATCCCGCACCTGCAAAGCATCTTCCTGGGCCGCTGCGCGGAGTACATTGCGGTGCTGAGCCCCGAGCTGCGGTGAGCGCGGCGGCTGGAGAGGGAGCCCGAGAGGGAGGGGAACGGAGGGGGAGAGGAAAGGGAGGGGCAGGGGAAGAGGGAAGGAGGATGGGGAATCTACTGGGGAGGGTGCACTGGGTGGGATCTGGAGGTGAAGGGGGTGTGTGTGTGTGTGCGTGTGTAAAAATGCAGCAGGTGTTGCGGGGGGAGTGGATGAGGATTAGGTAGCGGTGAGTTTGGACGACAGCCAGCGTAAGGCTAACCAGAACCCATCAGACCCAGGAATATGGTCTCCAGCTGCAATTCCCCAGGTACTTTGGGAATTCAAATTTCAGGTCTTCTAATTTAGAGGACTTTTAAAGTTTGAGTCTCTCTTGCCAGCACTGTGCTTCTTACTAATTTTTGTTCCTTCCTTGGACACATTTTTTCTGTTTTCATAAAGTCCCTCTCTTGTGCCAGTTGTTTTTATTGTGACAGATTTTAGGCCAATAAAAAAGAACGGAAAATAATACAGGGAACACCCATGTTACCACCCAGCATAAGAAATAAGTTACAAATGGGGTGGGAAATGGTTTTGGAAAGCTAGGTTGGACTTAAGGAGTTGCAGCAGACCCTGGAAGTCATACTTTCTGCCTTAGCAGGAGGTGGAACAGTCTTTTTCCACACTCTGTGCTCACTCCTGATTTTACAGGGTCTTGCATGTCCACTTGATCTCACCTGGCCCCCAACCCCAGGATGGACCTGTGTCTAAATGAAGGGGCACCTGAAGCTGGCAGCCCATGTGGTTTATTGGAATTGTCACCGTCTAGCTCTGTGCATTTTCTGCTGTCTCTGTGAGCCTGTTCTAAGTTCTAAGAAATGTGTGTTGCACCTCTGAAAGACACTTCCACTGTCAGATTTCTAAATCCATCACCAAAGTTATTTTTCTTCCTCTTCTGAATTGGGTTAATGCAAGAGTTATGACAATTTCCTGTCTTTTTTGTATGCCCAGTTCTGAAGAGTTGATATTTGACAAAATCACTAGTAAAAAACTTGGAGAAACGGAAATATATCACACTGGAATGTGGTCTTTTTTTTCTTTTTCTTTTCTTTTTCTCTTTTAAACTTGTACTTTTCCGCAGGGACAAGAACTGCACAGCCATCTGGGAAGCCTTTAAACTGGTGCTGGATAAGGATCCCTGTTCCGTGCTTCCCTCAGATTACGACCTTTTTATTAACCTCTCCAGGCACTCCATTCCCAGAGACAAGGTAACTCTACCTTCGCCTCGCTAAAACGTTGCTCTGTCTCTATAGAGACAGACAGTGTCCAGGCCAAGCAACCAACTCACAATGTGCGCCAGGCTCTCTGGTGGGAAAGTGGCTCTGTCTTCAACGGTGCTCCTGGGTCTCCTGCCAGTCCTGGGCAGAAGGAACTTTCCTAAGTCAAGAAGTCAGTGCAGAAACCACAAGAACATCAGCGAGTCACCACACCTTTCCCACGGGGCCTCTGCACCTGGCCAGTTCTGAACAATCTCCATCCTAACTGGCTCCAAAGGCCTGAACCTTGAGTACTTCAGAAAACCCTCTATGTCAGTAGCCTCCCAGGAGACCAATACCTCCTCTTAACAGGTCTTAAGATTATATCCATTCAGGACCAGTTTCTTGAAGAAACTGGTTAACATATAATCATGTGGTTTACATGTCTGTATTCTGTCTGCACTCTAAGCACTAATACAGTGAAAGTAAATGAGAACATCTACATAAATTGCTTGTTTAGAACAGTACCTTGAGTTATTATTATTATGTGAAAACATTGTAACTTCATAGTGGAAACTATAAAGTATAATTTATTATAAAGGTAATGTATTTTTGAGACACTTTACCCTTTAGGAATTCATTTTGTGATTGCATATCATCCTAACCACAGCTCTGGGAGAAGAGAAAGGGGTCATACTCCCCATTTTCCACATGTGGAAACTGAGGCACAGGGAGATTACATGCCTTGGTCAAGATCACACATTTAGTATATGACAGACCCAGAATTTGAACCTAGGTCCATTGATTTAAAAAAAAAAACTATCTATCTATAACTACTAGAAAAAATATATATGTATGTATGTATTATATTTTTTCTCTGCTGGGAAAATATTTCATTAACATTTGCATGATACCCTTGGAATAAAGAAAAGAGCGCTGGTAGCACTCTCTGAATGGGTAACTAAAGACAAAGACAAAGAAGGCTCAGTTGTTGTGAGGCAAGTCCCAGGTGAATGAGAAATGGCTGGCCTGACTTGTCTTGATGATACTGTGCCTGAAGAAATCGGTTTTGATTTCATTTTGTGTTGGTTTTTCCTTAGTCCCTGTTCTGGGAAAACAACCACCTCCTTGTCACCAGCTATGCGGAGAACGGCCGCCGCTTTATGCCACTGTGCAATGTTCTGTATGGCGTGGTTGGAGATTTCTTGAGCTGGTGTCGACAGAAAAATGCCTCTGGTAAGACTTCTGCACGAATCACAAGAAACGTCAGGGTTCCTATTTACTATGCATTTGCCATTTGTGCTAAGTGCTTTCATATGCATTTTTATCTCTTTGGATCCCGCCCCCCTCAAATCCTCTCAGGTAAAGTGGTCATAATAATAATTAAATAATAACAATGATAATAGAGAAAGAGAGTCTGTCTTTTGCTAGGTACTGTTCTAAGCACTTTATGGACATTAACTCATTTAATCCCTGCAACAGCCCCATGGCATAGGTCCTATCCTGATTCCTATTTTGACAAACGAGGAAAGTGAGGCACAGCAAGATTGAGAAACTTGCTCAGGAGTGCACAGCGCGTAAACAGCAAAGTCAGACAGTCTGACTCCAGGGTCCTGCATGACTCTGTCTCACTCTCCTCATTTTCCAGAGGGGAAACCTGAGGCTTTGGGAGGTTAAATGACTTGAAGAACTAGGGCCAGGATTCTCCCCTCTTCTCACTGATTCTGAAGCTGCTCCAGGCCACCAGCAGATATTTTGAGGTTCAAATTATTGACTTAAAACAAAAAAGCACAGGGCTTCCCTGGTGGCGCAGCGGTTGAGAATCCGCCTGCCAATGCAGGGGACACGGGTTCGGGCCCTGGTCTGGGAAGATCCCACATTACCGCGGAGCGACTGGGCCCGTGAGCCACAACTACTGAGCCCGCGCGGCTGGAGCCTGTGCCCCGCAACAAGAGAGGCCGCGACGGTGAGAGGCCCGCGCACCGCGATGAAGAGTGGCCCCCGCGCTTGCCGCGACTGGAGGAAGCCCTCGCGCAGAAACGAAGACCCAACACGGCCAAAATAAATAAATAAATAAATAAATTTATTAAAAAAAAAAAAAAAGAAAAAAAAAAGCACAACGTGAAAGCTGAGAGTTAAGCTTTATTTAGGGCAAAATGAGGACTATAGCCCGGGAGACAACACTTCAGATAGCTCTGAGAACTGCCCCAGAGAGGTAGGGGGAAAGTCACTGTTATGTATGATTTTAGCGAAGGGGGTGGGTGTGTGCGGTCAGGTACACATTTTGGCAGAGACCTGCTGCCAGTCAAAAGGAACAGATGTCACCATTAGTGATTTTAGTACTTTCCTAGATATGAGGAGATGCAAGACTTGGGCTCATGAAATCTTCTCCTGAAAATACCTTAACCATCTAAAGACCCGTTTTGCCAGTTCTTCCCAGAGCACAGAGTGCCTCATGCTTGATCTCCACCCTGAACTCCTTTCAGGGGAGTGTTGAAGGTCAGCGGCTGCAGCGGCTCATGATTTGATCCTTGTAGAGGTAGATGGCAAGTGCCAATTTTGTAGTTGGCAAAATCACAGTGAAAGTTAAAGTCACAGGGGCCGGCCTGATGGTAAGGAAAACGCTCCTCATTCACCTCACCAGCTAGGAGCTGGTGATACAGCGGCCTCTGCCCTCAGGAAACATGTAGCTTTGTGAGTGTGGAGAGGTGTGCTCTGAGGCGGGAACGACCCAGAGCTAGGGAGTAGCAGAGGGAGACACCGGCATAGACCAGAGCCTCGGGAAGCTTCCTGGCGGCTCTAGCTCTTGATGAGCCTGAAGGCTGAGCAGGACGAAGGCCAGCAAGGAAAGCGGGTGGGGGGAGGTGGTCCCTTCGTGAAGACTGGAGGTTCTTCCTCCCTGGGTATTGGAGTCACTTAGATCCCACATGCCGTGCGGCATGGCCAAAAAAAAAAAAAAAAGTTAACCTAAGCTCAGTTTTGTTTCTTGCTCCTCCATTCATTCATCCATCTATAAAGTGTGTAGAGTGCCTCCTCCGTGCCAGTCCTTGCTCTTCTAGGCAGCAAGAGAATAGACCAGGAAAATAATACCTCATCCTTACATTATAGGGGCAGGGGTGGAGATAAGACCGTCAGCAGGCAAGTAAAAACATATATATACAGTTCGCCATAAGATTATAAAGGTTACAGAGAAAAACAAAACAGGGAAAAGAGGGTAGGGAGTGCTGGCTGGTGAGGAGGGGAGAGGGAAGCATTGCAGTTTTACACAGGCCCAGGGAAGGCCTCACTGTGAAGCTGATGTTTGAGCAAAGACCTAAAGGACTTGAGGAAGAGCATTTCCTGACAGAGGGAACAGCACGTGCAAAGGCCTTGAGGTGGGAGTGTGTGTGGCATATTTAAGGAACAGAAAGGCAGGCAATAAGTGAAGAGGCAAGTAGTAGACTGTGAGGCTAGAGGAACGAAGGAGGGCCAGACAGCACAGGACATCTTGAGGATGCTGACTTTCACTCTGCGTGAGATGGGAAGCATGGCAGGGCGCAGATCAAATGGACATGGCCATTCTTCCAATGGACTGAGACCAGGAGGCCTCAGCTTGATGATCCTACAGAGGGTGAGGGAGAATGGAGGAGGGGTGAGATGGAAAGATCATGAAGGGAGGGAGACTGCAAATTAATATTTGGTCTTGGTCCCCCTGGTTCCTGGCACACAGCTCCTGAAACCCTTGGACTCTGAGGAGCGATGAGTGTCTTTTGTATGGTAATGGGATGACTGGTGGTTGGGAGCCCCTAGATAGCTTCAGATGCGGGCTGGTCACCAAAAAGACAGAGGCATCATTAGAGAGTTGGGACTTTCAGCCCCATCCTCTGTCCTCTGGGAAGGGGAGGGGGACTGGAGATGGAGTTAATCACCAATGATTTAATCAATCATGTCTACATAATGAAATCTCCATAAAAACCCCTCTCTGACGGGGTTTAGGGAGCCTCCAAGTTGGGGAGCACATCGAGATGCTGGTGCACCCAGAGGGAGCAAGGAAGCTCCATGTGTTTCCCTTCAAGAAGTTCACATTTTGCCCTGCTTGGTTCTCCCTGGAACGAATTGTCAATTAACACTTTCTCCTTTTCTTATAGAGTAAATGGGGAACAAATCCCATTATATATCTGCTGAATTTTTTTTTTTTAAACTTTGGGTTTATTTATTTAATTAATTTATTTATTTATGGCTGTGTTGGGTCTTCGTTTCTGTGCAAGGGCTTTCTCTAGTTGTGGCAAGCGGGGGCCACTCTTCATCGCGGTGCGGGGGCCTCTCACTATCGCGGCCTCTCTTGTTGCGGAGCACAGGCTCCAGACGCGCAGGCTCAGTAATTGTGGCTCATGGGCCCAGTTGCTCCGCGGCATGTGGGATCTTCCCAGACCAGGGCTCGAACCCGAGTCCCCTGCATTGGCAGGCAGATGCTCAACCACTGCGCCACCAGGGAAGCCCTATCTGCTGAATTTTGTCCTTAAAATTTTTTAAAATGTAATACATTTTAACATTTTCTATATTTTAAATGTTATAAAATTTCTGTTTTCTGGTTAAGGACTGTTACTTTCTTGGTCTATTTTTCTTGTATTTACTTCGAAGACCTGGGTTAATTGGAGAAGGCATTTCTCCCAACAATGCAAAAAAAAAAGTTATATATGTAATAAATATCAATTTTTTAATGTATAATTTTTAATATGGATACAATGTATAATATAATATTATATATAATTTTTGGATATATATAGATCACTTGCTAGCGCTCCAGTAGAGAATTCACCCAGCTGTTTAGTTCTCCGCCTTCCTCACGTTTGTGCCGAGCACAGTGACAAATGTCTTTGTATCAGGGGTTGGGTGCTTCCTCACCAGGCTCCTTGTAGACTGGGTGGGCAGAACTATGAATGTTAAGCCCATACACATTATGTAGAATGAGGTTCAGTATATTTTGTGGAGCCAACGAATATTTTCAATTAATTCTTCCTTGATATAATCTTTGAAATAAAATGTGTTTGTCTGTTTTCCCTGTAGGACTCGACTACCAATCCTGCCCTACATCAGAAGATTGTGAAAACAATCCTGTGGATTCTTACTGGAAAAGTGCATCCATCCAGGTAATCCTGGGATGGCTGGCTGGGCGGCTGAGCAGGTGTGGGATCTGTGAACAGGGGACGGGAGGGTTCAGAGGCTGGGCCATTGGGTCATTACTAAACTTCTCTGAGTCTCAGTTTCTACCTTTGCGACATTCTGATTCACGCTCTCTGTTCCATAAAGGGGTGAGGACTTAAGAAGCTAAAATGCTTAATGCAATGCCTGGTACAGAGAAAAATACTGAATGTTAGCTCCCGAAGAAGGTATTAAACAGTCATTATTACTCTGGGGTTGTGGTTGTTGTTAGTAGTTCAAATCAATGTGATTTTGATTGAGGTGTGAAGTGGGGTAACCCCTGCTTTATAGGAGAGCCTGGGACCCCTAAGATCTAGAAGTGGGCATCAGAGATGTGCACAAGGTTGATATTAACTGAAGAGGAGGCAATAGGAGACCAGGGATAAACTGGAGACGAAGAAATGGTCCCCTAAATGTGGGTCTGTTTCTCGGAGGATATTGTCACCAGAGTTGATGATAGCTATCGGTAGCTATAACATGCCAGTGACGACAGCTTACATTTTCTGTCACCAGCGTTAGACCAAAGATTCCAAATAAAGAGGGTGCAGTCCTTAGCTCAACTACTGAGCAAAGCAGTCAACTATGAACTGTTAGCTGTACTGACTAGGAGGCTGGTGGATGTCAGGTCCTTCTACCCACTGCCACCAAGCTCCTTTCAGGGCTATCTGTGTCTCTTCTGGTCCTACTTCCTGCTCTGGATCACCAGGTGTCCACTGGGTCCACTGTTAATCAGGGTGAGAGAGACTTTGGTCAAATCCTCCACCACAGCTGCAGTTTGGATCTGAGCAGAGGACCCGCTCCAGACAGAAGCATTCTTATTCCTGTGCTCTCCTGCCAGCTCCGGTCGGAGCGCTCCGTCCATGCCCACTCCCCACAGGTTCTGCTGGGGTGCAGGCTCCAGGCAGCTGGCAGTGAGCTGCCCGAGCCCCTCAGTGAGGAGTGGGAGGCGGTGGATACATCATCACTTGAACATGGGATCATAACGACAACTTGGGGGTGATGTCAACGTTATATGTTAAAAAAAAACAACCCATATTCTCCCCAGCAGATCTGCCCAACTTCAAAGTGTGCTCCAAGCCACCATCTTATATTTCCTTCAACTGTAGAATGGGAATCTAATAATCTAATAACCATGCCCACATTTTATGAGCCCTTAGAATATGCTGGATAGTCTGAACATGAGAGATACTATAGTATAGTGATGAGGAGAGGGTCTGAACTATAGCAAAGAAGTATTCAATAAATGTTAAGCATTATTTTAAGTGATTTGATGTTTACAATCCTATGGGGTAGGGACTCTTATTACCCTTGTTTTACAGATAGGAAAAATGAGGCAGAGAGAGGCCAAGAAACTTGATCAGACTTATTACCCAGCTACTAAGGGCAGCAGCCAGAAACCAAATTTTCAACCATGACTTCATAGAGCCTCACTGTATCTGCATGCATTTTTTTAATGAAAAAAATTTTTATCATCAATGTAATAACTGCTCAGGATAGAGAATGACAAATTATAGAAAGTATAAATAAGAAAACTAATCATCCATATTCATGCTACCTAAGGGCAAATAGTGGTCATCAGACCTTGACATTTGCAGATTTAACTGAGACTGTTAGCCTCCTTGGAAGCAATCTGAGACAGGAGCGGCATGGAGTACATTGTTGCTTTGTTGCGGCTGGCATTTGGCGTGGCTCTGCTGGGCACGTGTCACAGAGCTGCGCGATACCCCCTGCCGTCCCCCCAACCCGGCTTCACACTAGAATAAACGTTTTATCAGGGAAATTATATGCTCCAGTAGTGTTCTCAGCTGGAGATTTGGGAACTTCTCTGGACCTGTCTGTCCCTTGGGAATTTCAGGGGTTGACTAATAGTCCCAGACTTCTGCCTATTTATTTTTAACACAGTGGAGCACATGCTCTGTCCACCTAGTCTTGCTTTTTGCTTTGAATGTAAGCACTTTCTATGTTATTGCATATTTTTGTAGACTTTTATTAATGGCTGGGTAATATTTCAGACATGAAAGTGCCATAATTGACTTATCCTTCCCTGTTGTTGACTGTTTTAGACTGGTTACAAACCATGCTGCAATATACATCTTTGCCCACATCTCTGTGCACCAGGTGATCCTTTGTGCTGTTTACCAAGTATTTCTGGCTCATCTTCTGAGCATGTGGTTTGCACTCATTCTGTCTCTTGAAGTTACTTATGTGTGACTTACACTGGCCAATAGGATGTGAGTAGGAATGACTGTGTGACATCTGGTTGGAAGCTTTTAAGAACTGGTCTGTGATTTGCCACTTTCTTCTCCCTTTCCTGATAACCAGTGACTCTGCAGTTGTGGAGACTTCATCAGCTTGGGTCCCAGAGCAAGGACATATGGAGCAAAACCCAAACCCCAAATCCAAACACTTGTGATAAACATGTAGTGTGTGCATGAAATAAATCTTTCTTGTTTAAAGCCACTGTGATTTTGAGGTTGTTTGTAATGGCAGCATAAGTTAGTGTACACCAGCTGATACAATGCTGGAATCTGATACTAGTTTGCATTATTTTATAATGGTAGATTCCCAGGCATGGAATTACTGTGTTTTTGACATTTCAAAGCAATTTGCTTTCCAAGATAAGCCAGTTTGCATCCCTCTGGCTCTATGAAATACCAAATTTATCACATTCTTGCCAGTATTGAAAATTGTCAATATAAAAAACAATTGACCATGTCATAGGTTAAAAATGACATCTTAGCTTACTCAAAATGCTTGCTTCTTTTCGCAGTATGCAAAGGATAGTTCTGGGGTGATCTATGTCATGCTGAATGGTTCAGAGCCAACAGGAGCCTATCCTGTAAAAGGGTAAGAATGCAGCACCAACATGTAAGACAAAGATGCCAAAATGTGTTTTTAGTTGTTTTTTTGTTTTTAATTTTTTTTTAAATTTAAAAAAAAAATTTTTTTAAATGATATTCTTGTCTGCTTACATTCTTTTTATTTATGTATGTATGTATGTATGGCTGTGTTGGGTCTTTGTTTCTGTGCAAGGGCTTTTTCTAGTTGTGGCAAGCGGGGGCCACTCGTCATCGCGGTGCGGGGGCCACTCTTCATCGCGGTGCACGGGCCTCTCACTATCGCGGCCTCTCGTTGCCGAGCACAGGCTCCAGACGCGCAGGCTCCAGACGCGCAGGCTCAGTAATTGTGGCTCACGGGCCGAGTTGCTCCGCGGCATGTGGGATCTTCCCAGACCAGGGCTCGAACCCGCGTCCCCTGCATTGGCAGGCACATTCTCAACCACTGCGCCACCAGGGAAGCCCTTTTTGGTTGTTTTTAATGGAGGCTTAAGAGAATCATCCACATCCCCAGTCTAATGCTTGCTTCTATAAGATCAGGTAGAGAAAAACAATTGAATGACCTGGAGATCAGAACCATGTCCATACATTTATACCACTAACAGCTGATGAATGCCTGAATGAAATAAGTAACCTAAAAATTAAAGCTAAAAAGTACCACCCCCCCAAAGCTTTAAAACAAATGTGTAAGTCTACTAACATTGATATGGGAACAGTATCATATTGCTTTAGGACTTTAAGAAATGTCTTTCCTTGTTTCTCAGGTTTTTTGCAGATTTTGAAATTCCTCACTTACAGAAGGATAAAATCACATGCATTGAGATCTGGGTTATGCATGAAATCGGCGGATCCAATGTGTAAGTTATGGTGCTGCTGGTAAAGATCTTTGTGCAAACATGCTTTTCTTGGATGTGATATGATCCAGTCTGATTTACATTTACATTTCTGGGGAATCAACAGTCTTCTCTGTTTCTAATGTGGTGGACAGAGAAAGGCAAAGGCTTGACTTTCTGGAAATGCCATGAGTCAGTCCTGAGCCCAGAGAGAAAATCTCCTTTATCCAGATATTCCTCTCAGCCTTTCTGAGTAGGTCATTTGTGTAGGTCAAAGCCAGTTTTTCTCCCTGGTCATTTAAAGCTCAAAAGCTTCACTGGGAGTTCACAGGATGGACTCATGGACCATGTAATGAAGACGTTCTTCTCAGAGAACAACCAGTTTCGCAGCTGGGTCTCAGGTAACTGGCTAAGGAAACTTTTATGATCCATATTTTTCTGGGAAGCCACTAACTCAAGTGGTTATATCAGCTCAGATATCAATGCAAACTTGAACTCATCCTTCTCATCAACAAAGGGCACTGCTGGCAAAACTAAAGATAAAAAACGTAAACCCAGTTGGCTCAGAGACAAGCCAATGAGGCCAAGCCTGGTAAAAGCTGTGCAGCCGTGATGGTGCTTCAGAAGCAGCTGGGGCCCTGTCCTTCAGAGCATTGAAGCTACATTGGGGAAAGCATTGAAGGGACGTGTTACTGAAAGAATGTTCTGGAAGAATCTTAGCAAATTCCCCATTTCAGGCTGCCAGGACCCCCTAAGACTCACCATATAATGAGTGATATTTTTTTTCTGTCTCTTGGGCAGTAGATTAAATTTGCAAATGACTTATTACATAGTCATACCAGAATCTGCTTTTCTCTTCCCAGAAGACAAATTATACTTATTGTTGCATGAAAAACAATGTGTATTGTTTTTCTTGTTTCTGTGAGAAGTTGCTTTTTGTCTAGATATTATGCTTGCTTGTTGTTTTAATGTATCTATCAGAGAAAGATCGTCCTTTGAATCTTTTTTTTTTAAACATCTTTATTGGAGTATAATTGCTTTACATTGTTGTGTTAGTTTCTGCTGTATAACAAAGTGAATCAGCTATATGTATACATATATCCCCATATCCCCTCCCTCTTGCGTCTCCCTCCCACCCTCCCTATTCCACCCCCTTAGGTGGTCACAAAGCACAGAGCTGATCTCCCTGTGCTATGCGGCTGCTTCCCACTAGCTATCTATTTTACATTTGGTAGTGTATATATGTCAATACCACTCTCTCACTTCTTCCCAGCTTATCCTTCCCCCTCTCTGTGTCCTCAAGGCCATTCTCTATGTCTGCGTCTTTATTCCTGTGCTGCCCCTAGGTTCTTCAGAACCATTTTTTTTTAGATTCCATATATACGTGTTTGCATACGGTACTTGTTTTTCTCTTTCTGACTTACTTCACTCTGTATGACAGACTCTAGGTCCATCCACCTCACTACAAATAACTCAGTTTCGTTTCTCTTTATGGCTGAGTAATATTCCATTGTATATATGTGCCACATCTTCTTTATCCATTCATCTGTCAATGGACACTTAGGTTACTTCCATGTCCTGGCTATTATAAATAGTGCTGCAATGAACATTGTGGTACATGACTCTTTTTTGAATTATGGTTTTCTCAGGGTATATGCCCAGTAGTGGGATTGCTGGGTCATGTGGTAGTTCTTTTTTTAGCTTTTTAAGGAACCTCCATACTGTTCTCCATAGTGGCTGTATCAATTTACATTCCCACCAACAGTGCAAGAGGGTTCCCTTTTCTCCACACCCACTTCAGCATTTATTGTTTGTAGATTTTTTGATGACGGCCATTCTGACCTCGTTGTAGTTTTGATTTGCATTTCTCTGTTGATTAGTGATGTTGAACATCCTTTCATGTGTTTGTTGGCAATCTGTATATCTTCTTTGGAGAAATGTCTATTTAGGTCTTCTGCCCATTTTTGGATTGGGTTTTTTGTTTTTTTTGATATTGAGCTGCATGAGCTGCTTGTATATTTTGGAGATTAATTCTTTGTAGTTGCTTCATTTGCAAATATTTTCTCCCATTCTGAGGGTTGTCTTTTTGTCTTGCTTATGGTTTCCTTTGCTGTGCAAAAGCTTTTAAGTTTCATTAGGTCACATTTGTTTATTTTTGTTTTCTTTGAATCTGTTTTTAATGAGATAAGGAAATTGCAATTCATTGTCATCTCAGCCCACTATTTCTGTGTCAGGAGAGATGATAAAGGGGTCAGAACACCTGGTTGTCCACATCTGTGCCACAGGATGGAGGTGCAGGTCATGAGCTAAGAAAATGAGGGTCCCAAACTGCTCAGATTTTAGGGGAAAAAAATCGTAGAGAGTGAAAAATCACATGGCTGATAGCTAATTGTGTTTAGCACTGCTTTGATTGCTTTTATTTAAAAAAAAAAAAAAAAAAGGTAAAATAACCCATTGACTGAGCTCTGTGTCTAGGTGTCCTGAAACCTCCATGTCATTGCTTACCAAAAAATTCTAAGTAGTGAACTTGGCCCAGAGAAGGACATAGTCCCAGATTTTGGCAAGGTTTTAAAACACGATGTCACTCAACACCTTACCCTCTTCATTCCCGTAATGCCTAGAATTCCACTTCTGTGAAAACTTCCTCCAATGGCTCATTTCCTCCCTGTACACTCCCTCTCTGTTAATTTTATAGTGGGGAAGCTGTTCACCTTCCCACTCCAGGTAAACTGAGGCCGGATCCTGTCTGCAACGTGAATAACATACCTACTCATCACAGCTGACAGTGTTGTACCCACCTCTGTTTGCCTTTATCAATCCCCCTACGTAACTATGACCATCGGGAGGGCACGAATCCCTGTTGATGAGAATGTGGGGAGATAGACATCTTATACTCTGTTGGGGTGGTCAACATGGGGTTCAGTGTGGCAGTGCCATCAAGAGCCTTAAAATGCATTCAAAACCTCGGTGACAGAAAACCTACTTTCAGGAATGTATGCTAAGGAAACAAATAATTAAGCCTGTGTATGAAAATGAAACTCCAACAAGGTTTTTTTGTAGTGTCAGTGACATTGAAATATAGGAATGAAACTTGGTCTTTAACAAGAGGCGACTGCTTTTATGAATTGTGTTCTGATTATGTAAGGTAGACCAGGCAGGAATTAAAAATGATGGCAGAGAGGTATATATGTATATACACAGACATGGGCAAACGCATATTACAAAATGCGTTGGGCAGCACAATCACATTGTAATATTTTAAAAGTCTTGTGGGAATAAATATATTGTAAAAGTCTAGAATGATGTACACCAAAATGTTAGCAGCAGTTATCTCTAGTGTTGTGAGATTTGGGTTTTTTTCCCTTTTGTTTATTTGCGTTTTCTAATATTTTTTGACATGTATGTTTTTGTTTCCATTTGAGGCTTAACTTAATACACTCTGGGCTGAACAGGTTGGCCCTCAGCTTTGGTCAGGCTCGGCGCTCAAGCACGGCGCTGCATTGGCGGGTGGGGCTATGATGAGCCCTGTGGCGCACCGCGCATGCGCCGGCAGAAGCCCTCCGAAGGCGTGTGACTTGCAAAACTTCGGGCAGTTTTGAAGGTTCAGAGCCCCCCGTCCTGGGCACTCGCGGTTTGACTGCTGGCAGCCCTTTTGGGTCCAGAGAGTTTGCCACGTATTTCTCCAGAGAGGAGAACATCTAGGGAGCACACGGTCAAAATATTTTTTAATTAACATAGAAACAGCTCCCCCCATCCTCTTCTTCTTTTATTTTGATAGTTTTTATGTTCTTGTGTTCCAGAGAATCCTGTGGAGAAGGCAGTGTGAAAATCCTGGAAGAGAGACTGAAGAAAATGGGTTTCCAGTATAGCTGTATCAACGACTACAAGTAGGTGGCATATTATAGTCAGTGTATATCTTCAAAGGAGGAGCAGAGTGTTGCCGAAAAGGTTTTTCAGAGATCAGCTCCAAAGGCCTCGGAACTGTGCCGTCTGGGTTGTCACTGGGTGTGGGGACTGGGAGTGCCTTCTGGCCAGGGTTCCACCTGGCCCCCGCCCACTTCTGTCCAGAGTCCTTTTCAATGATGCTGAAAGGACAGACAGCAGCCATTTGTCATTTGTGTATGTCTAGTTTTCTCTTCACTCGCTTACGGCATGTGCGTCACCTGAGAACAGGGACTGTGGTCCCTGCATCTCTGGATGCCACGCTGCCCATGACATGTGCCAAGGTGGAGTTTGAGATACTTACAGAGAGAGATGCACGGTGACTGTGGACCAACAGGAAAATCATCATAGCTACCATTTATTGAGCACGCTATGGGACAGGCACTTTATATACGTATAATCAGAGATCATTTCAGGGCGTTCCTGATACTTGGAAATGTAGGTAAATTTGGCTCAAACCCTGCAACGGTTGAAAGCCCTCCCCTGGACTGGGAATTACTCACCTTGCTGCTTCCTTCTTCTCTCTGTGTCGGCACCTGAGTCTGCAGGCCTGTTTGTCTCCTTAGGGGCTGGAGTCCAACACTGCAAGGACAGTGGCTTTCCCGAACGTTTGTGGGTATGGCAGGGTGCACGTTACATCTGCAGTCTTTGCCAGTGCCCGTGACCGTCCAGGTGGCCCTGCTGCCCTCTGCTGTCTCAAAAGTTCCATGGACCTGGTAACCGTCCCACCTGAGCAAAGCCCCCGGAAGTGTGGGTCTCCCCCTACTCTGGACTCCCCAGGAGAACAAGCCCCTCAAAGCTGTTCTTTTTCCACAGCTTGAAGCTGTACCATTTTACTCATCTGTCATTGCTAACGCTCTCAGGAATCTCTCAAGTTAGGTGTTGTTATCACCCTCTTTTGAAAACAAAGTGAAGCACATACTCTTTTTTGGAAATATAATCTGTGTACAGAAACCATAAGTATACAGGTGGATGAATTTTCTCAAGTTCAACATACACATGTACCCAGCATGTAGATCAAGAAACAGAGCACAACCAGCACCCCTAGTCTCCCCTTGGCTTCCCTTTCAGGCTCCCTGCCTGCCCACAATAGTAACCACTCTCTAGACTTGTAAGAGCATAGGTTAGTTTTGTCTGTTTTTTTTTTTTTTTTAATTTTATTTTTATTTATTTTTGACTGTGTTGGGTCTTCGTTGCTATGCGTGGGCTTCCTCTAGTTGAGGCAAGCGGGAGCTATTCTTTGTTGTGGTGCACAGGCTTCTCATTGAGGTGGCTTCTCTTGTTGTGGAGCATGGGCTCTAGGCATGCGGGCTTCAGTAGTTGTGGCACGTGGGCTCAGTAGTTGTGGCTTGTGGGCTCTAGAGCGCAGGCTCAGTAGTTGTGGCGCACGGGCTTAGTTGTTCCATGGCATGTGGGATCTTCCTGGACCAGGCCTTAGAACCCGTGTCCCCTGCATTGGCAGGTGGATTCTTAACCACTGTGCCACCAGGGAAGCCCTAGTTTTGTCTGTTTTTAAGGTTTATATAAATATTCCCTTTTCATGGATGGGTAAATTAAGTGTCAAGAGAGGTTGAGCAAGTTCCCAAAGGTCACCACTCAGTGACAGAGCTAAATTTTGAACCCAGCATTGTGTGGCCCTGAAGATTCCTCTTTTCTTTCTACTATAGAATTCTAATTCTTAACGAAGGCATCAGATTTTAGTAAATTAAATAAAAGGTAATTCTTATTCTAAAACAGCTCAATGATAGAGAAAACCATGGCTAAAAACTCCACAGTTATGACCCCTTTGCTTCGGTCCAGGACCTCCCCCAAGGAGGCTAGGCTGTCTTTTTATAAGGCATCAGGTCAAGTGTGGGAGCCCAGCCAGGGTCTCCTTCCTGACTCACGGCTGTGAGCCTCAGGGTCTCAGCCTGCTTTTACTGGCTCGAGTTTCCCCCACCAAAGCTGGTTTCAGGGCTCCTCCCTTGCCTGGCTCAGCCTCCCAGCTCCCATTTTTGTACTGCTCCTAGGCTCTCTCTGTGTTAAGGTAGGGTTTTTATTGCTCCTGGGAGCCCAGAGACGATAACAACAGGCTTAACATGGGAGAGTGAACAAGGTTAACAAATCAAACTCAAGCCAGATGCCTCTCAAAATTCAGGTGACATTGACCTCTGTCCTGTGGCAGTCGAAAGTTC
This sequence comes from Eschrichtius robustus, assembly GCF_028021215.1. Lineage (NCBI taxonomy): Eukaryota > Metazoa > Chordata > Mammalia > Artiodactyla > Eschrichtiidae > Eschrichtius > Eschrichtius robustus. The sequence goes on along the minus strand of NC_090827.1, from coordinate 109,253,081 downwards.
TCCCCAGGATTCCTACAAATTTTGGTGAGGTCTTTCTTCAAAGCCTCTCTTGTCTCTTGATTGTTTTCTGTATTGATCCAGACTCAGTGAAACTCAATGCATCTTTTTTGGGGAGCGTAACACAGCAATAACAAACTACTCTTGTGAAAAATATCTGAATAATGTAGACTGAGAAGTAGGGAGTCCTACGGAGGGGTCACATAGCATGCCATAGGCCAAACGTATTTCCTGTTCTTCCAGAGTCCCCTCTGGTCCCCCTACCCAGAGATCCTCCCTTGGCCTTCCTCCCACTGTTACCTGGCTCCTGTCTTCACTGCTGCTTTCCCTTCCCTCCTGGCTGCCTGGACCCCACATCTTCTACCGCTACTGTACAGAGCAATTTAACTTTCTTCGCTGAAGCCTGGGCACCAGCCATCACCCGTGTGCTTCAAGTCCAACCTGCCCACAGTTCTTATCAAGAGGTTTTTCCAAGCAAAATCGTACATCCTTAAAGAAGTGGTTCCATGCTCGGGCTCTGGAGTGGAGGTTCAAGTTCAGCTCCACAGCTTGCTACTGTGAGAACTTGGGCAAGTTCCTCTGAACAGCTTTCTCAACTGTAGATTGGAGATGATAATAGTACCTGCTCTGTTTGGCTGTTGTGAGGATTAAATGACATAATCTATGTAAAATATGTAATCAGATTTCTTGGTACATAGTAAGTGCTCAATAAATGCTGGCTAATATTTTTAAAAAGAAACTATGTTCTTCGAGGTCAAAGACTTTGTATCTCCAGTACCTTGCAGGCCCCCCCATAAACGTTTGATGAATGAAAGTCATTTAAATAATCCCTTCAATATTACTTCTTTTCATTTTATAGACCAGTGAAGCTCTTGCAGTGTGTGCAGCACAGCACTCATCCCGACTGTGCCTTAAATTCGTAAGTGAATGTCTTAACCCAACTTCCTTGCTTCCCCAAAATAATCAGTCCGTACTATTTATAGAACGCTGGTGGATTGCAATATCATTTTACACCCACCCCCTAAAACGTCTGGCTGCAGAGTAAGACTGGTACTTCTGCAATGCACTTCTCTCCATCTCTGAGCTGCTGGGTTGGTGCAGGTTTGCTGAACATCTTTGCAGCTGAGCTGAATGAACCCCTGCCATGTACACAGAGCAGAGGCTGCCCTGATGCCTCAGCTTCAGCACAAAGGCTGGGAATGGGGTGGCAGGAGGACCTATTAAAACTTATTTCTGTTGCCCTTAGAGCTGACAGTTATTTTACCAGCAAAATGGGTTTATTTGGGAATAGCAGAGGAATTACAGTTTGGGACAAGCAGGCTATAGCAAAAGCCATAGACAAGTCCAATAAATGAAGGAGATGAACTTTATTTTATAGAAAAAAAGGAGGAAGTTGGGAAGGGGTGTTTTGAATGAAGATCCGTCAGAGAAAAGTGAGAATTCAAGGTGATGACAGTTTCTCATTGGCTGAGTTGCTGGGGTAGTCGATTTCTTACAGAAGATGCAGTGTACATCTCTCCTGCTGTGGCCTGTTGATGATTGATGATTGTTCCTGTGGATGATTCTGTTGGGGTCTGTAATCAACAATTCTTCCTGTAATTGATGTGAGTGGCACTGCGTGAGAGCTCCCCCTTCTGACCTCCTGACTTCATTTAAGTGGTGAGGTTTACATTTCTCAATCCTAATGTATATATTGTTTTAAATTAATTAATTCATTTGTTTTTATTTTTGGCTGTATTGGGTCTTTGTTGCTGCGCGCGGGCTTTCTCTGGTTGCGGCGAGCGGAGGGCTACTCTTCGTTGCAGTGGGCGGGCTTCTCATTGTCGTGGCTTCTCTTGTTGCAGAGCACGGGCTCTAGAGCGGGCTTAGTTGCTTCGCAGCATGTGGGATCTTCCCGGGCCAGGGGTCAAACCCGTGTCCCCTGCATTGGCAGGCGGATTCTTAACCACTGTGCCACCAGGGAAGCCCTATACTATTAGTATAAATGATACTATACATAGGATTCTGCAACGTGCTTTTTTCGCATAATAGTGTCTTGGTGTTGTTTTCCTATCTGTGGTGTTCTGTTGTGTGCGCACAGCACGATTTATTTAACCCATTGCCCATAGGTGGACATTTAGATTGTTTCCAGTATTTAGCTATCATCAACAGTGAATAAGATGAAGGCTTTTCCCTCTACTTCCATTTCCTGAAAGTAATTTCTTTCAACATTTTGGTCCATCTCCTCCCATACATCCCAGTACACACATACACATATGTTACCAGGCAGAGATGTAAGTTTGTTCATCTGTTTGTTTCTGGTTTGGTCTTATTTTCATTTATTTACTTGCCTTTGTTTTCGTACAAAAAGCAGTCATGCTGGACAGACTGTTCTGCTGTAGCCCTTTTTCACTTAACGATATAAGGCCATCATCCTTTTCTGTCTGTGCGTACTTTCTGACTGTCTTTTAGTGGCTGTGGAGTACTCTGTAGGATGGCCACTCGTCATTTATTTAACCATTTTTCAGTCATAGGCTGACTTAGTTGTAGGTTGTGGTTGTAGTTGTTTATTATTATAAACAATGCTGAAATATAATCCTTGATTCCATACCTTGAGCTCTTGTTCAAGTGTCTGTGTAGGAAAGATTACCAGAAAGGGAGTTGCTGGGTCAAAGGATGTATTTGTAGTTTGAATTTTGATATGTTTCAACAAAGCTGCCCCAGTGTGCACTCCCACCAACAGTATGTGGCAGGTGCCCCTTTCTCCCCTTCTTCACTAACCCTGGGTATTATCTGTACTTGTACCTGTATCTATACCTAATTTTAGTCAGTCTTATGGATAAAACATGATGCTTTATTGTTGTTTTGATTTGTGTTGGCAGGAAGATTTCCTGAGTTCTCTTCCCTTCCTTTCCTATCTGCTAAAATTTTATGTACCTTTGAGGACCCAACTCCAAATGTCCCTTTGTCTGTAAGGCTTTCCTGAGTCTGCAGGTGGGTGTAAGAACTCCCTTCTCTATGCTCCACTGACCTTGTACACAACCCAACTACAGCGCTTCCCTCTTTCCAGTCATGTTGTAATTCATTCCTCATCATCTGTCTCCAACACTCGACTTAGAGATAGCATGAACTCCCTCTTTGTGTGTTTCATCACAATTGCACAGAGTAGGTGCTCCATGAATGTCTGTAGGATCCATTTTTCCATCTAGAAGGAGAAGAGAACTAACCTGGGCTGGATATCAACTGTATGCCAGACGCTGTGCTGTGTGCATTGCATAGAACATTCCGTTCATCCTTCTAACTGGTCCATTAAATAGACACAGAGAGGGGAGAGAGAGAGAGACAGACAGACAGACAGACAGACAGGCAGAGAGACTGCTCATCATGCCCATATAGCTCCTCTTCCCATCTTCATTTAGTAATAGAACCCTTGAATGTTAGTTGGCCTCATGGTTGCCAAGAATAACAATTGTACTTCCCAGCCTCTCTTTCCTCTGTGGCCGAGTGATGTGGGTGACTTGAAAGGAAAGAACATTCATTCCCTCCCCCTTTATTGGCTGGTGTATGGACCCAGAAGGCGTGGTGGTGAGCCACCTTCGCTGGGCATGGCAGAGCACGCCATAGAGGGAGGCTGGGTGCCCCCTACCCTGGAAACACAGTATCAGCCTGCACAGTTATGGAGAGAGAGATAAACATCTGTCTTGTCTAAGCCCCTGGGATTTGGGGTCATTTCAACAGCAACCAAACCTATATCTGAACCGATATAGATAGGTTCTGTTACCCTCATTTCAGGGGTGTAGAAACTCTGGCTTAGAGAAGATAATGAAGGATTTGCCCAAGAAAAGACTACCCAGCCAGTGAGTGGGTCTGAAGTGAGTCTATGAGGTTTCCAGAATTCACCCTGGCGACTGTTAGGCTCTTTTTTTTTTTTTTTTTTTCACACACACACACACACACACACACTGTATTTTATTTTTACAAGAGATAAACAGACTGACACCAAGCATTGTACATGGATGACCACAACAAAAGCAACAATGATTGCAATTACCAAACATGAAACACACTCATACTATGTCATAATATTGACATTCAGTCCAGTAATCCTCCACTGTAACAGCTCCTTTACTTTGCAGTGAAAATTGATTTGTATATTCTTTGCCTCTGAGTCCTTGTGGGATTTTTTTTTTTTTACTTCAGACAGAAAGTCACAAAAATTATAGTCATCCTCATCAGTTCACTCAGTCCCATGTAATTAATTTTTTTTTTCATCTTGATCTTTTGTTAGCACTTTTATGAGTTCATCAGTTTTTCATTAGGGTTCTGAAAATGCTTATTCATTCAGTTCAGCAGTACAGTCAGTTACCAGAAACCTGTACTTGTCAGAGTCTTTTCCATGAATTTCTTGAAGATGAAACCCTTTTATAGGAACATATTTGCAAAATCATCAGAGCACACCCAGAACTGTCTGTAAATGACAAAAGACTTAAAAATGACCACGGTTAAAGATTTGATGAAAGTTCATAATAATGCAGTTGACAAGAAAATTAGTTATTTCTGAGATATACATTTTAAAGTAATAACTAGGATTGTTACTTATAACATTACACCAGAACATATAAGATTTTTAGAAATTTCATGTAATGTCTGAAACATTTATATTAACATATTTCCATACAAATAACCCAATGAAAGTTTAGTATTAGTTGTTTTGTTTGTTTTTTTATACTGCAGGTTCTTATTAGGCATCAATTTTATACACATCAGTGTATACATGTCAATCCCAATCGCCCAATTCAGCACACCACCATCCCCACCCCACCGCAGTTTTCCCCCCTTGGTGTCCATATGTCCATTCTCTACATCTGTGTCTCAACTTCTGCCCTGTAAACTGGCTCATCTGTACCATTTTTCTAGGTTCCACATACATGCATTAATATACGATATTTGTTTTTCTCTTTCTGACTTACTTCACTCTGTATGACAGTCTCTAGATCCATCCACGTCTCAACAAATAACTCAATTTCGTGCCTTTTTATGGCTGAGTAATATTCCATTGTATATATGTACCACAACTTCTTTATCCATTCGTCTGTTGATGGGCATTTAGGTTGCTTCCATGACCTGGCTATTGTAAATAGTGCTGCAATGAACATTCGGGTGCATGTGTCTTTTTGAATTACGGTTTTCTCTGGGTATATGCCCAGTAGTGGGATTGCTGGGTCATATGGTAATTCTATTTTTAGTTTTTTAAGGAACCTCCATATTGTTCTCCATAGTGGCTGTATCAATTTACATTCCCACCAACAGTGCAAGAGGTTTCCCTTTTCTCCACACCCTCTCCAGCATTTGTTGTTTGTAGATTTTCTGATGATGCCCATTCTAACAGGAGTGAGGTGATACCTCATTGTAGTTTTGATTTGCATTTCTCTAATAATTAGTGATGTTGAGCATCTTTTCATGTGCTTCGTGGCCGTCTGTATGTCTTCTTTGGAGAAATGTCTATTTAGGTCTTCTGCCCATTTTTGGATTGGGGTGTTTGTTTCTTTAATATTGAGCTGAAAGAGCTGTTTATATATTTTGGAGATTAATCCTTTGTCCGTTGATTCGTTTGCAAATATTTTCTCCCATTCTGAGGGTTGTCTTTTCGTCTTGTTTATGGTTTCCTTTGCTGTGCAAAAGCTTTGAAGTTTCATTAGGTTCCACTTGTTTATTCTTGTTTTTATTTCCATTACTCTAGGAGGTGGATCAAAAAAGATCTTGCTGTGATTTATGTCAAAGAGTGTTCTTCCTATGTTTTCCTCTAAGAGTTTTATAGTGTCCAGTCTTATATTTAGGTCTCTAATCCATTTTGAGTTTATTTTTGTGTATGGTGTTAGGGAGTATTCTAATTTCATTCTTTTACATGTAGCTGTCCAGTTTTCCCAGCACCACTTATTGAAGAGACTGTCTTTTCTCCATTGTATATCTTTGCCTCCTTTGTCATAGATTAGTTGACCATAGGTGCGTGGGTTAATCTCTGGGCTTTCTATCTTGTTCCATTGATCTATGTTTCTGTTTTTGTGCCAGTACCATATTGTCTTGATTACTGTAGCTTTGTAGTATAGTCTGAAGTCAGGGAGTCTGATTCCTCCAGCTCCATTTTTTTGCCTCAAGACTGCTTTGGCTATTCGGGGTCTTTTGTGTCTCCATACAAATTTTAAGATGGTTTGCTCTAGCTCCGTAAAAAATGCCATTGGTAATTTGATAGGGATTGCATTGAATCTGTAGATTGCTTTGGGTAGTATACTCATTTTCACAATGTTGATTCTTCCAATCCAAGAACATGGTATATCTCTCCATCTGTTGGTATCATCTTTAATTTCTTTCATCAGTGTCTTATAGTTTTCTGCATACAGGTCTTTTGTCTCCCTAGGTAGGTTTATTCCTAGGTATTTTATTCTTTTTGTTGCAATGGTAAATGGGAGTGTTTCCTTAATTTCTCTTTCAGATTTTTCATCATTAGTGTATAGGAATGCAAGAGATTTCTGTGCATTAATTTTGTATCCTGCAACTTTACCATATTCATTAATTAGCTCTAGCAGTTTTCTGGTGGCAGTTTGAGGATTCTCTATGTATAGTATCATGTCATCCGCAAACAGTGACAGTTTTACTTCTTCTTTTCCAATTTGTATTCCTTTTATTTCTTTTCTTCTCTGATTGCCGTGGCTAGGACTTCCAGAACTATGTTGAATAATAGTGGTGAGAGTGGACATCCTTGTCTCGTTCCTGATCTTAGAGGAAATGCTTTCAGTTTTTCACCATTGAGAATGATGTTTGCTGTGGGTTTGTCATATATGGCCTTTATTATGTTGAGGTAGGTTCCCTCTATGCCCACTTTCTGGAGAGTTTTTATCAGAAATGGGTGTTGAATTTTGTCAAAAGCTTTTTCTGCATCTATTGAGATGATCATATGGTTTTTCTTCTTCAGTTTGTTAATATGGTGTATCACATTGATTGATTTGCATATATTGAAGAATCCTTGCATCCCTGGGATAAATCCCACTTGATCACGGTGTATGATCCTTTTAATGTGTTGTTGGATTCTGTTTGCCAGTATTTTGTTGAGGATTTTTGCATCTATATTTATCAGTGATATTGGTCTGTAATTTTCTTTTCTTGTAGTGTCTTTGTCTGGTTTTGGTATCAGGGTGATGGTGGCCTCATAGAATGAGTTTGGGAGTGTTCCTTCCTCTGCAATTTTTTGGAAGAGTTTGAGAAGGATCGGTGTTAGCTCTTCTCTAAATGTTTGATAGAATTCACCTGTGAAGCCATCTGGTCCTGGACTTTTGTTTGTTGGAAGATTTTTAATCACAGTTTCAATTTCATTACTTGTGATTGGTCTGTTCATATTTTCTGTTTCTTCCTGGGTCAGTCTTGGAAGGTTATACCTTTCTAAGAATTTGTCCATTTCTTCCAGGTTGTCCATTTTATTGGCATAAAGTTGCTTGTAGTAGTCTCTTAGGATGCTTTGTATTTCTGCGGTGTCTGTTGTAACGTCTCCTTTTTCATTTCTGATTTTATTGATTTGAGTCCTCTCCCTCTTTTTCTTGATGAGTCTGGCTAATGGCTTATCGATTTTGTTTATCTTCTCAAAGAACCAGCTTTTAGTTTTATTGATCTTTGCTATTGTTTTCTTTGTTTCTATTTCATTTATTTCTGCTCTGATCTTTATGATTTCTTTCCTTCTGCTAACCTTGGGTTTTGTTTGTTCTTCTTTCTCTAGTTTCTTTAGGTGTAAGGTTAGATTGTTTACTTGAGATTTTTCTTGTTTCTTTAGGTAGGCTTGTATAGCTATAAACTTCCCTCTTAGAACTGCTTTTGCTGCATCCCATAGGTTTTGGGTCGTCGTGTTTTCGTTGTCCTTTGTCTCTAGGTATTTTTTGATTTCCTCTTTGATTACTTCAGTGATCTCTTGGTTATTTAGTAACGTATTGTTTAGCCTCCATGTGTTTGTCTTTTTTACGTTTTTTTCCCTGTAATTCATTTCTAATCTCATAGTGTTGTGGTCAGAAAAGATGCTTGATATGATTTCAATTTTCTTAAATTTACCGAGGCTTGATTTGTGACCCAAGATGTGATCTATCCTGGAGAATGTTCCGTGCGCACTTGAGAAGAACGTGTAATCTGCTGTTTTTGGATGGAATGTCCTATATATATCAATTAAATCTATCTGGTCTATTGTGTCATTTAAAGCTTCTGTTTCCTTATTTATTTTCATTTTGGATGATCTGTCCATTGGTGTAAGTGAGGTGTTAAAGTCCCCCACTATTATTGTGTTACTGTCAATTTCCTCTTTTATAGCTGTTAGCAGTTGCCTTATGTATTGAGGTGCTCCTATGTTGGGTGCATATATATTTATAATTGTTATATCTTCTTCTTGGATTGATCCCTGGATCATTATGTAGTGTCCTTCCTTGTCTCTTGTAACATTCTTTATTTTAAAGTCTATTTTATCTGCTATGAGTATAGCTACTCCAGCTTTCTTTTGATTTCCATTTGCATGGAATATCTTTTTCCATCCCCTCACTTGCAGTCTGTATGTGTCCCTAGGTCTAAAGTGGGTCTCTTGTAGACAGCATATATATGGGTCTTGTTTTTGTATCCATTCAGCAAGCCTGTGTCTTTTGGTTGGAGCATTTAATCCATTCACGTTTAAGGTAATTATCGATATGTATGTTCCTATGACCATTTTCTTAATTGTTTTGGGTTTGTTTTTGTAGGTCCTTTTCTTCTCTTGTGTTTCCCACTTAGAGAGGTTCCTTTAGCATTTGTTGTAGAGCTGGTTTGGTGGTGCTGAATTCTCTTAGCTTTTGCTTGTCTGTAAAGCTTTTGATTTCTCCATCAAATCTAAATGAGATCCTTGCCGGGTAGAGTAATCTTGGTTGTAGGTTCTTCCCTTTCATCACTTTAAGTATATCATGCCACTCCCTTCTGGCTTGCAGAGTTTCTGCTGAGAAATCAGCTGTTAACCTTATGGGAGTTCCCTTGTATGTTATTTGTCGTTTTTCCCTTGCTGCTTTCAATAATTTTTCTTTGTCTTTAATTTTTGCCACTTTGATTACTATGTGTCTTGGCGTGTTTCTCCTTGGGTTTATTCTGTATGGGACTCTCTGCGCTTCCTGGACTTGGGTGGCTATTTCCTTTCCCATGTTAGGGAAGTTTTCGACTATAATCTCTTCAAATATTTTCTCTGGTCCTTTCTCTCTCTCTTCTCCTTCTGGGACCCCTATAATGCGAATGTTGTTGCGTTTAATGTTGTCCCAGAGGTCTCTTAGGCTGTCTTCATTTCTTTTCATTCTTTTTTCTTTAGTCTGTTCCGCAGCAGTGAATTCCACCATTCTGTCTTCCAGGTCACTTATCCGTTCTTCTGCCTCAGTTATTCTGCTATTGATTCCTTCTAGTGTAGTTTTCATTTCAGTTATTGTATTGGTCATCTCTGTTTGTTTGTTCTTTAATTCTTCTAGGTCTTTGTTAATCATTTCTTGCATCTTCTCAATCTTTGCCTCCATTCTTATTCCGAGGTCCTGGATCATCTTCACTATCATTATTCTGAATTCTTTTTCTGGAAGGTTGCCTATCTCCACTTCATTTAGTTGTTTTTCTGGGGTTTTTTCTTGTTCCTTCACCTGGTACATAGCCCTCTGCCTTTTCATCTTGTCTATCTTTCTGTAACTGTGGGTTTTGGTCCACAGGCTGCAGGATTGTAGTTTTTCTTGCTTCTGCTGTCTGCCCTCTGGTGGTTGAGGCTATCTAAGAGGCTTGATGGGAGGCTCTGGTGGTGGGTAGAGCTGACTGTTGCTGTGGCAGACAGAGCTCTAATCCACTTTAATCCACTTGACTGTTGATGGGTGGGGCTGGGTTCCCTCCCTGTTGCTGTGGCGGTCAGAGCTCAGTAAAACCTTAATCCACTTGACTGTTGATGGGTGGGGCTGGGTTCCCTCCCTGTTGGTTGTTTTGCCTGAGGCAACCCAACACTGGAGCCTACCCGGGCTCTTTGGTGGGGTTAATGGCAGACTCTGGGAGGGCTCACGCCAAGGAGAACTTCCCAGAACCTCTGCTGCCAGTGTCCTTATCCCCACGGTGAAACAGAGCCACCACCCGCCTCTGCAGGAGACCCCCCAACACCAGCAGGTAGGTCTGGTTCAGTCTCCCCCAGGGTCACTGCTCCTTCCCCTGGGTCCCGATGCACACATTACTTTGTGTGTGCCCTCCAAGAGTGGGGTCTCTGTTTCCCCCAGTCCTGTCAAAGTCCTGCAATCAATTCCCACTAGGCTTCAAAGTCTGATTCTCCAGGAATTCCTCCTCCCGTTGCCGGACCCCCAGGTTGGGAAGCCTGACGTGGGGCTCAGAAGCTTCACTCCAGTGGGTGGACTTCTGTGGTATAAGTGTTCGCCAGTCTGTGAGTCACCCACCCAGCAGTTATGGGATTTGATTTTACTCTGATTGCGCCCCTCCTACCGTCTCACTGTGGCTTCTCCTCTGTCCTTGGATGTGGGGTATCCTCCTTGGTGAAGTCCAGGGTCTTCCTGTCAATGATTGTCCAGCAGCCAGTTGTGATTCTGGTGCTCTCGCAAGAGGGAGTGAGAGCACGTCCTTCTACTCCGCCATCTTGGTTAATCCTCTCGAAAAATAAATTTTAACTTCTGTCTTCATGGGCACGGCTAGCCCTGCTGGCCTGTGCAGCCGAGGGAGAAAGCTGGTGCGGCCTGCGCTGGGCCTCGGCCTGGTGAGCAATTCGGTGGTTCTCCCTGGCTGAGGAGGCCCCACCTCAGCCCTGGCTGTCACGAAGATATCTGCCTGTTAGGCTCTTTTGACTAGAAATTGGGATAAGAGATCCACCAACACCAGCATGTGTCCCAGGGTGGCTGGCGAGGTTGAGTCCTCTCCCACTCTTTGCTGTTCACTGTCTGTGTATTAGGCACGCGTGTTTTTGAGTCTTCTCACAGGAAGTAAAGAACAGTCTGTGTACCTGGGCCTTCACTTTCCTCACCTGAGGGTGAAATCCACTCCCCTGTCCCTTCTCCTCAAAAACCTTCAACGTTCCCTGCTACCGAGTCTAGACTTCTGGCCTGGCCTTCCTGGTTCGTATCCTCCTTCTAGACACACCACCCCCTGCTCCCCACCAGAAACTTTCACTGCGGGCTTGGATCCACTTCCCTGAAGACATCCTGTGCTTCCCTGCCCAGAGTCCTGTGGACGCTGACCCTTTTGGCCATGGTGAGAGCAATGCAGTTGGAGTCAGATGACCTGAATTTGACATCTACAAAACTGAAATAATGGAAACCGCCACATGGGTTTGTTGTGAAGATGGCGCCCCACCTCCCTTCTAGACAGGATCCTAGAAAGACTCCCCAGAGCCTGGACCAGGCGCAGGCTTCAGGTTCCTACAGTTCAAGTAAGGAGCACATGGGTCGAAACTCATAATTGCAAAGCATCACACACCAGATCCAGGTAGCTCAGCAGAAATGGGATGTGTTGAAGGATATTGGGTCACTCAGAGTCTTCCTGGGAGAGCCAGAGAAGCAGGGCTGGAGGCTATGCCAAAGTCCCACCCAGAACTGCCCTAGGGGACATCCCCCTGTGGCCTGTTGGGCACAGACACCGCAGAGAGTTCCTTTGATGCTCGTGTCTGGATGCTCCTTCTAGAATCTCTGCCACGGCTGCCTCGGAGAGCTGGTGCCAGGGCATCCCCGGCTAGAATGAACCCTCGGTGGCATCTGCTGTTTTAGTCTACTATGCCCACAGCTATACCCAGATGTGGGTACATCTGTTTGGCAGAGTTTTGGTCACGTGTTTGTGCTCTAACTCCCGGGAGGTTGGGAAATTGAATCTCTGCTTTAAATCCAGTCTCACGGCTTTAAATCTCATCTGTATGCTGGTGACTCCAAAATGAGTATTTCTAGTCCAGGCCCTGTACTGAGCACCACACTTGTATATTCAGCAGTTTACTCTGATGTCTAATAGATATTTCAAATGCAACACATCCCAAACCGGACTCCTGAATTTACCCATGGTGGTAGGCTGAGTCATGGCATCCAAAGATATGCATGCAGTTCCTAATTCCTGGAATGAGTGGATTTTACTTTATATTACACAAGGGGCTTTGCAGATATGATGAAGGTAACGATCTTGAGGTGGGGAGATTATTCTGGGCTATCCTGGTGGGCCCTGCATGTAGCGTAAGTGTCCTTATAAGAGCGAGGCAGAGGGAGATTTGGTTCAAGAGGAGGGGAAGGCAGTGTGGTTATGGAAGCAGAGATAAGAATGATATACTTTGAAGGTAGATAAAGGTCAAGGACACAGATTCTCCCCTCAGGAGATTTTCCAAAAGGAACCAGCCCCAATGACCCCTTGACTAACCCGGGAAACTGGTTTCAGACTCTTGACCTCCAGAACTGTAAGAGAATAAATAAAGCTGTGGTGTTTTGAGCCACTGAGTTTATTACAGCAGCAACGGGAAACTAATACACCCCTCAGTTGGTCTACCCATACATCCCTGTCTCAATTGATGGTAACACCCACCTTTCCAAAAATCTCCAAACGCCTGTTCCTAAAATCTTAGTGCCATTCTTGATGCCTTCCCTTCTTTCACCCTTCAGCAAAAAATCCTGTTGATTCAACTTACAAAATTAATGGAAAATCCCATCATCTACTGTGACCAGCCTGGTCTGAGCCACTGGGCCTCTTTGAAACCCAGCTACTAAGAAGTTAGCCTTTTATTTTTATTGTTTACTAGGGAAATTTCAAACATGCACATAGTATAAGGAATAGTCCTTTAAAAATTCAGTCACGTCTCTCATCTGCTCACAGCCCTGCAGTCAGTCCCACATCACTCAGAGTAAGAGCCACACAGCCTTCCCAGGACCCCCAGCCCCACTTCTCTCCGACTTTTTTCTTCCTCCCCTTCCCTCACTGGGCCTCAGCCGCAGTGACGTCCTGGGACTTGACAGCACATTCCCACCACAGGGCCTTGGTCGCTGTTTTCTCTGCCCGGAAGTCCTTCCCCATGTGGCCAACTCACTTACTTACTGTGTTTGCTCACATCTCAGCTCCCTGAGGCAACCTTGACCTCCATGTTTAAAGCTGCAGCCTGCACCATCAACTCTGGCTCTGCAAACCCCCTCGTGTTGCTCTGCTTTTCTTTTCTATAGTGTTTGTTTATCATCTTCTGACTTATTTGTTTGTTAAGTTTGTTTTTTATTACCTGTTTCCCACCTGTTAGAACATCAGCTCCAGGAGGACAGGGGCTTTTTCTTTTTCTGTTCACTGATGAATGTGACTCAAGAACCTAGGAGGGAGCCTGCAGCCTGGTAGGCACTGAGGAATGAATGAATGAGTGAACAAATGATTGATTTTTCTACCCTGGGGAGGCATAGATTTGAGACAAAGGATGTTGAAAGGGGCTGGGCAACTGAAGGGCATGACACGGGTCCTGTGAGAGTTTGTCCTATAAGAAGTGACCAGGGGCAGCATGTGTAGAAGTTCCAGATTTTGATTTTAAGAAACAGAATCCAGCTGTGGCTCATGTAGGTGGAAAAAAGGGGAATAAAGTTGTTGAGAGGATTTAATAGAATAGACTCTCCAGTGAGCAGGGGGCCTCATAAGGTCTGGAGAGGTAAGTGTCCTTATTGTCACCGTGTAACTTAGGTCTTTCTGGTTTTACTCTGTCTCCTTAAACAGACTGTAAACTTTATGCAGATACAGATCATGTAAAATTCCTTCCTGTAAAACCTGTTGCCCCCTACGCTGCCGTTCCCAAAATAGGCAAGTGGGGCCACCCTGGCAGCGGTGCCTGCTTTTCCCTCCCCTGCTGCACGCTCTGTACAGTGAATGAGGGCAGCTCTCCCCACCAGTCTTCAGGTCTTTCTGAGCACTTCGCACATGTCAGCCTGTCAACGTGGTCTTTGGAGTCATCATCTCATTGCATTCCAACCACATTCTTGGAAGGTGGGCAGTTTGATCGCCATTAGTGATGCTGAGGTTCAGAGAGGTTAAGTGACCCCTTAAAGTCACTCAGGACTGGCTGGAGGCAGAAGTGGAAGCCAGGTCTGTCTGTGTGTAAAGTCCTTGCTCTTCCCACTGAACCACACTGCCTCCAGATGTTTCTGGGGTTCACACCACAGCAGAGAAGTAAGAGGTTTATAGTTCCTGACCTGTTCTTCTTTCCTTCTTTGGGCATTCTTTCAGTGACTGTTGAACAGATTTATTTATGACAGTTCTTTCCCAAGTCCATTGAACGTCAGGAATAAAACCCTCTTTCACGCTTTGCTGAGGTTTTCTGCACTTTCATTACTTTGGAAGGAATTTTACTAATCTCCTTTAAAAATGATTTAGCAAAGAATACTGGTAAGATAATTTACAGAAGAGGAACCACCAGTGGCAAATATGAAACATTATTTTATTGATCTAATAATAATGAACTACACATTCAATAAGGGGCAATTTCCACCTCAACTTCTTTGACATACCGCAACAAAAAATAGCAGAAAAATATTTTAAAGATGTTATTCAACGCTTGATGGCATTGTAAGTTGCTAAAATGCTTTGGGAGAACAACTTGATAATATGTATCAAGAATTATAGGTGTCGCGCTGCGGGGGTTGCGGTTGGGGTCGAGGAAAAAAAAAAAGTAAAAAAAAAAAAAAAAAGAACTATAAAAATATTCATAATCTTTGACCTAAGTCAGACTTTAGGTACCCTATTCTAAAGACATGATTCAAAATATAGATTCAATCTACATGCTCACAGATGTTCACAAACAATTCTTTTTAATGCAGTATCGGAAGTGCAAACATTGGGAGCTGGAGCTAAATATTCAAGGGTAAGGGAATGGTTACATCGAAGGGTTATACTTACTACATGGAATAGAATGTAGCCATTCAAAACAATGGTAGGTGGTTTATGTCAGTTATATCTCCATAAAGCTGGGGGTGAAGGTGAAACAACCGTAATCATGATAATCATGCAGCAATATGGACAAATTCTCACAAACAAAGTGAAAAACATGTAGAAAACAACTTTATACGCTTATAGGTTATAATATTGGCCCAAAATTCAGTAGATGGATAATCTACAGGATTGGTGAGGATATGAGAAAACAGACGTACTCATGTTACTGACATAGGGTTCGCTGTGTCAGTCAGGGTTAAGGGAAAACGTCAGATTTCCCATCTTGGCCTTAATTCTCTCTCCAAAATGTGTCCCCCCCCGCCCCACCCCGCTCTGCCCTGGCCCTAGGCCACGGAAGTGGGATGGCAAATTTCACTTGCTTAGGAATAGTGGGGTAAAAGACTTTGAATCTACAAAAGTTTAGAATCCAACTCACATTTTTGTGGTAAGTTTAGGAACAATCTTTTTTTTTTGATATTTAATTTATTTACATCATTTTAATTTATTTACAACATTTTAGAGAGTTTAGCATTTAAGAATAGCTCTTGGAATAGCCCTGTGATTCCAATATAAGTGTAACTATTAAATAACTGATTAAAAAAAAAATAACAAAACTGATTTTAGACTTAGGACTTTTAGTTGAAAGTGATAAGAGAATTTTACTAAGTTTTCAATCAGTATTGGAATGTTTAAGAGAATTAAGATTAAATTTTATACATTTATTAGATTTATTAGAATTAAGTATTCGAGAAGGTTTTGCTCACTTAAAGTCATTTAAAATATTTTATAAAGAAAATGTAATGTTTTAAAATGTAAGTTTAGGGAGATTAACCAAGATGGCGGAGTAGAAGGATGTGCTCTCACTCCCTCTTGCGAGAGCACCAGAATCACAACTGGCTGCTGGACAATCATCGACAGGAAGACACTGGAACTCACCAAGGAGGATACCCCACGTCCAAGGACAGAGGAGAAGCCACAGTGAGACGGTAGGAGGGGCGCAATCAGAGTACAATCAAATCCCATAACTGCTGGGTGGGTGACTCACAGACTGGCGAACACTTATACCACAGAAGTCCACCCACTGGAGTGAAGCTTCTGAGCCCCACGTCAGGCTTCCCAACCTGGGGGTCCGGCAACGGGAGGAGGAATTCCTAGAGAATCAGACTTTGAAGCCTAGTGGGAATTGATTGCAGGACTTTGACGGGACTGGGGGAAACAGAGACCCCACTCTTGGAGGGCACACACAAAGTAGTGTGCGCATCGGGACCCAGGGGAAGGAGCAGTGACCCTGGGGGAGACTGAACCAGACCTACCTGCTGGTGTTGGGGGGTCTCCTGCAGAGGCGGGAGGTGGCTCTGTTTCACTGTGGGGACAAGGACACTGGCAGCGGAGGTTCTGGGAAGTGCTCCTTGGCATGAGCCCTCCCAGAGTCTGCCATTAACCCCATCAAAGAGCCCAGGTAGGCTCCAGTGTTGAGTTGCCTCAGGCAAAACAACTAACAGGGAGGGAACCCAGCCCCACCCATCAACAGTCAAGTGGATTAAAGTGGATTAGAGCTCTGTCTGCCACAGCAACAGTCAGCTCTACCCACCACCAGAGCCTCCCATCAAGCCTCTTAGATAGCCTCAACCACCAGAGGGCAGACAGCAGAAGCAAGAAAAACTACAATCCTGCAGCCTGTGGACCAAAACCCACAGTTACAGAAAGATAGACAAGATGAAAAGGCAGAGGGCTATGTACCAGGTGAAGGAACAAGAAAAAACCCCAGAAAAACAACTAAATGAAGTGGAGATAGGCAACCTTCCAGAAAAAGAATTCAGAATAATGATAGTGAAGATGATCCAGGACCTCGGAATAAGAATGGAGGCAAAGATTGAGAAGATGCAAGAAATGATTAACAAAGACCTAGAAGAATTAAAGAACAAACAAACAGAGATGACCAATACAATAACTGAAATGAAAACTACACTAGAAGGAATCAATAGCAGAATAACTGAGGCAGAAGAACGGATAAGTGACCTGGAAGACAGAATGGTGGAATTCACTGCTGCGGAACAGACTAAAGAAAAAAGAATGAAAAGAAATGAAGACAGCCTAAGAGACCTCTGGGACAACATTAAACGCAACAACATTCGCATTATAGGGGTCCCAGAAGGAGAAGAGAGAGAGAAAGGACCAGAGAAAATATTTGAAGAGATTATAGTCGAAAACTTCCCTAACATGGGAAAGGAAATAGCCACCCAAGTCCAGGAAGCGCAGAGAGTCCCATACAGAATAAACCCAAGGAGAAACACGCCAAGACACATAGTAATCAAAGTGGCAAAAATTAAAGACAAAGAAAAATTATTGAAAGCAGCAAGGGAAAAACGACAAATAACATACAAGGGAACTCCCATAAGGTTAACAGCTGATTTCTCAGCAGAAACTCTGCAAGCCAGAAGGGAGTGGCATGATATACTTAAAGTGATGAAAGGGAAGAACCTACAACCAAGATTACTCTACCCGGCAAGGATCTCATTTAGATTTGATGGAGAAATCAAAAGCTTTACAGACAAGCAAAAGCTAAGAGAATTCAGCACCACCAAACCAGCTCTACAACAAATGCTAAAGGAACCTCTCTAAGTGGGAAACACAAGAGAAGAAAAGGACCTACAAAAACAAACCCAAAACAATTAAGAAAATGGTCATAGGAACATACATATCGATAATTACCTTAAACGTGAATGGATTAAATGCTCCAACCAAAAGACACAGGCTTGCTGAATGGATACAAAAACAAGACCCATATATATGCTGTCTACAAGAGACCCACTTTAGACCTAGGGACACATACAGACTGAAAGTGAGGGGATGGAAAAAGATATTCCATGCAAATGGAAATCAAAAGAAAGCTGGAGTAGCTATACTCATAGCAGATAAAATAGACTTTAAAGTAAAGAATGTTACAAGAGACAAAGAAGGACACTACATAATGATCAAGGGATCAATCCAAGAAGAAGATATAACAATTATAAATATATATGCACCCAACATAGGAGCACCTCAATACATAAGGCAACTGCTAACAGCCATAAAAGAGGAAATTGACAGTAACACAGTAATAGTGGGGGACTTTAACACCTCACTTACACCAATGGACAGATCATCCAAAATGAAAATAAATAAGGAAACAGAAGCTTTAAATGACACAATAGACCAGATAGATTTAATTGATATATATAGGACATTCCATCCAAAAACAGCAGATTACACGTTCTTCTCAAGTGCGCACGGAACATTCTCCAGGATAGATCACATCTTGGGTCACAAATCAAGCCTCGGTAAATTTAAGAAAATTGAAATCATATCAAGCATCTTTTCTGACCACAACGCTATGAGATTAGAAATGAATTACAGGGAAAAAAACGTAAAAAAGACAAACACATGGAGACTAAACAATACGTTACTAAATAACCAAGAGATCACTGAAGAAATCAAAGAAGAAATCAAAAAATACCTAGAGACAAATGACAATGAAAACACGACAACCCAAAACCTATGGGATGCAGCAAAAGCAGTTCTAAGAGGGAAGTTTATAGCTATACAAGCCTACCTAAAGAAACAAGAAAAATCTCAAGTAAACAATCTAACCTTACACCTAAAGAAACTAGAGAAAGAAGAACAAACAAAACCCAAAGTTAGCAGAAGGAAAGAAATCATAAAGATCAGAGCAGAAATAAATGAAATAGAAACAAAGAAAACAATAGCAAAGATCAATAAAACTAAAAGCTGGTTCTTTGAGAAGATAAAATCGATAAGCCATTAGCCAGACTCATCAAGAACAAGAGGGAGAGGACTCAAATCAATAAAATCAGAAATGAAAAAGGAGAAGTTCCAACAGACACTGCAGAAATACAAAGCATCCTAAGAGACTACTACAAGCAACTTTATGCCAATAAAATGGACAACCTGGAAGAAATGGACAAATTCTTAGAAAGGTATAACCTTCCAAGACTGACCCAGGAAGAAACAGAAAATATGAACAGACCAATCACAAGCAATGAAATTGAAACTGTGATTAAAAATCTTCCAACAAACAAAAGCCCAGGACCAGATGGCTTCACAGGTGAATTCTTTCAAACATTTAGAGAAGAGCTAACACCTATCCTTCTCAAACTCTTCCAAAAAATTGCAGAGGAAGGAACACTCCCAAACTCATTCTATGAGGCCACCATCACCCTGATACCAAAACCGGACAAAGACACTACAAAGAAAGAAAATTACAGACCGATATCACTGATGAATATAGATGCAAAAATCCTCAACAAAATACTGGCAAACAGAATCCAACAACACATTAAAAGGATCATACACCACGATCAAGTGGGATTTATCCCAGGGATGCAAGGATTCTTCAATATATGCAAATCAATCAATGTGATACACCATATTAACAAACTGAAGAAGAAAAACCATATGATCATCTCAATAGATGCAGAAAAAGCTTTTGACAAAATTCAACACCCATTTCTGATAAAAACTCTCCAGAAAGTGGGCATAGAGGGAACCTACCTCAACATAATAAAGGCCATATATGACAAACCCACAGCAAACATCATTCTCAATGGTGAAAAACTGAAAGCATTTCCTCTAAGATCAGGAACGAGACAAGGATGTCCACTCTCACCACTATTATTCAACATAGTTCTGGAAGTCCTAGCCACGGCAATCAGAGAAGAAAAAGAAATAAAAGGAATACAAATTGGAAAAGAAGAAGTAAAACTGTCACTGTTTGCGGATGACATGATATTATACATAGAGAATCCTAAAACTGCCACCAGAAAACTGCTAGAGCTAATTAATGAATATGGTAAAGTTGCAGGATACAAAAATGTTATAAGTCATAATCCTAGTTATTACCTTAAAATGTATATCTCAGAAATAACTAAAAAGAAAAAAATGTAAGTTTAAAATAATTTAACCTAAAATAACTTGAGTTTAAAATATTCAGGAAATTGGAATAATTGTGAAGCCTCCTTAAAAGGTATTATCAGAGTTGACTAGGCTTTTAAATTAGAAGAATACTGTTCATAAGTTAACTAGAATAGTGTATGGGAAAGTCAAGCTTTTGAATTTATAAATTTAATAGTTAGAATTAATTTTTAAAACCAAAGTAACTGCAAATAATGTGCTTTTTCTCTGCATAAACACCACCCTCAAGCACAGCCTCACAGTGACATGAAAAGCTTAAGCTAAAATGTGACAAGTGGACCCAGGCATCTAAAGTGAAAAAAAACAAAACTATATTCTGTTTGTGCATGATAATAGGCGCAAATGTTAGAAATAGATCTAAGATAAGCTCCCAATGGCTAGGGAAGGGAGTGAGAACTGGAAAAAGAGGAAGGGAGACTCATTATTACTGTGTTTAGTTCTGTATTATTTTATTTTCTTAAAAAGTAAAAGTAAATTTGTCTTTGTCTTAATTGGTTAATTATTTAACAGCAAAAACACTAATCAATTTTGGATGAACTGTCTGGAACATTAACTGAATTAGAAGTGCAATTATAGAAAATGTCCAGCAGGCGGAGCCCTAGTACAAATTTGTGGGCTGCTCGAGATTCCTTTAGCCAAAAAGGGGCGAACAGCACTCATAGGGAGTAAGCAACTTTCAAGGACCCCAGCCACTAGTCAGGATCCAGGGAATAAAAACCTCAGATTGTTTCATAATTTTAAAAGTTTATTTTTTAATTGGTTTCAAAGAATTCAGTAATTTCTGTTTTTAAACAGGGTCTGGTGGTCAGACCCTATTTGCTATGACCAGAGTCCCTATTTTGGCCAGATCCTCTCTCAGTGTCTGTATGTCATGACTGGTTTTTCCTCACCAGTTAAACGGTGATGATGTAATGTCCATCAATAGGGAACTTGGCGAACTTTATGGTACATCCATACAATCAGAATTCACCCGTGAGGAAGAATGAATAAACTCCATATGTACCCATATGGAAGTATGTCCAAGATGTGCTGTTGGGTGAAAAAACAAGTTGTAAATTCCATCTGTGCTTAGATAAAAGGATATGTGAGTCTGTGTGTGTGTGTGTGCGTGGGAGTGTGTGTGCGCACACGTGTGTGTGTGTAGGGAGTGTGTATCGCATTTCTGGAAGGACAAATCAAAACTATCAAGGATGATTCTCTATGGAAAGTGGGAATAGGGAAGCTAAGGAGCTTTTACTTTTCACTTTGTAACTTTCTGTACTATTTATTTATTTATTTATTTATTTATTTATTTATTTATTTTTGGCTGCATTGGGTCTTCACTGCTGCGCGTGGGCTTTTCTCTAGCTGTGGCAAGCCGGGGCTACTCTTTGTTGCAGTGCGTGGGCTTCTCACTGCAGTGGCTTCTCTTGTTGCAGAGCATGGGCTCTAGGCACGTGGGCTTCAGTAGTTGTGGCATGCGGGCTCAGTAGTTGTGGCTCGCGGGCTCTAGAGCACAGGCTCAGTAGTTGTGGTGCATGGGCTTAGTTGCTCCGCAGCATGTGGGACCTTCCAGGACCAGGGATCAAACCGGTGTCAACTGCGATCTGCAGGAAGATTCTTAACCGCTGCACTGCCAGGGAAGTCCCATGTACTATTTAAATTTTCCGCAGTGTGCATATATGTTTTTGAAAGTAGGTGTCATCCACCAGTACTGACATTTTTTCTATTTCCTTTTTAATTTGCAGGGCAGCAACATCTACTCAAAGAGAAGCCCTGTCCCTTTATGCAGAACAAAGTGCCAGCTTTGTCTTTCCTCTCTTAGTGGCTTTGGCTTCAGTTGCTCAGATGTAACTAGGAACTCAGCTGTGTTGCCCTAAGCAGCCTGCAGTCCTGAAACCTGCCATTGCCCAGTCATCCTTCTTGTTCTGTGTACACCAGGTGACTCCATTGTCTAAAGAAGCTTCCTGCTGGGAAAACAATGTCCTGAAATGGGTTTTGAATGATATACACGGTCAGGATTTCAGAAATTAAGCTAGTTCTATTTAACCAGTTAAAACTACTGCATTAACAATTTGACTGACATATATACACTACTATGTATAAAATAGATAACTAATGAGAACCTATTGTACAGCACAGGGAAAAAAAAACTACTGCATTAGAATTAAAGCTAGTTATTATTTTCTTATTTTCATAATGATACAACATACTGAGACAGACTGTTTGTTATATAAGCAAACATTTTAAGAAAATTTTGGTAGAACTGTATATATATATTTTTATATTTTCTTATACAACCAGCAGGGCACACTGCATGTTTGTTGATAGCTTCAAATATATGTATACTATATAAGTGTATTCATACATGTTTGGTAGGCAAAGAGCTATGTATAATGATGTCCATTTAAGGGTTATTTATAATGAGGGGGAACTAAACATTCTACTAATAGGGAACTCTTTGCATATGTTTTGGTATATCTGTAGGATGGAATATCATTCAAATAGGAAAAGTTATGTTTACCAGCCCAAAAGTCCTTCATCTGGTGAATGGATAAACTAACCTTGGTATATCTATACAGTGGAATACTACCCAGCAATAAAAAGTAACTAGCTATGGATAAATGCAGCAGTGTGAGACTCAGTGAGACTCAGTTGCAGCATGCCAAGTGAAAGAAGCCAGACCAAAAGGCTGCATACAGTATAATTCTGTTTACAGGACATTCTGGAAAAGGTGAAACTGTAGGAATGGAGAACTTTTTGGTTTCAGGGTTAAGACTAGGGGGAGGGGCTAACTGAAAAGGAGCAGCCTGAGGGAATTTGAGGGGAGTGACAAGTCTGTTCTGGATCAATGGCTATGGTGGTGGCGACAGGAATCTATATTTGCCAACACTCAGAACTGTATGCCATAAAGTCATTTCACTGTTTGTAAATTAAAAACTTTCAAAGAACATTTCGTGACATAGAAAAATGCCAGCAATCAGTGTAAGACATAGGACATAAAACTGTTTATATGATCTAATTGTCTAAAATATAATACAAATGTAACATTATGGATGTATGTTTGTATTATACGCATATTGTAAATGAACGAAAGGAAAAGAAATAAGCCCAAAAGCGGAGCAGTGATCTCTGGAGAATGTTCTTATTAGTGATCCCTATTCTTGACTTTTGACTTCTTGTGTTTTCCCAATTTTCTCTAATGAGCATGCATTACTTTTCTAATCAGAAAAAGAGAAATAAGCACATACATCATCTATGTGTGGTAATTTGACACAACACAAAACATTTCCAGACGAGGAAAAGAAAACCAAAACTCCTCACAGACACTTCCTGTTCTTACTCCTTTTTTCACCTCAAGTGAGCGTGGGAGGTTTAGACGTGAGAACTCGCAGATTCTGGTGCCCCAGCGGCCAGCAACTGGGAGTGAGAGCTCTCACTTTCTGTTGTTTCCTGTAAATCTCTGGAGAGAAAAAAATTGCCCATTGCGGGCAGAGCCATTCCTCAAACCTGCTGCCCTGACTGCAGAGCTCTGTCTTCCTCCTGACAGAGCCTCTACTGCATTTTATGTAACCACTTGCCCAAGTGTTCACTGTGAAGCTGGGAATCCTCACAGCTTGATGATTGTTTTATATAACACACATTTACAATTCAATCTCATGCGTATTTAGAGATCACTTCAGACACTGCGCTGGGCAGGGAATCTCACTGGGAATGATTGCACAGGTCACCCAATAGCTCCCTGTGCCTCCCATCTCTTTCTCTCTTGGTTCCTTCTCATCTCCCATCACTACCCCTCTCTTGTGGGGTCTACACACTCATCCGCCCCATGCCATGGTGCTCATTCCAGGGTTCGGGAGAGGCCAGGTCCCTTGACCATCACCATCAGTCACCTTCATCATCTCCATCATCATCTTCACCATCATCATAACAGCCATCATCACCACCATCATTATCACCATCATCATCACCATGCCTAGTATTTATTGAGTTCTTACCATGAACCAGTCACTGTTGTCAATTTTTTTTAATATTTCAGCTTTTTTTTTTTTTTTTAAACTTTGGGTTTATTTACTTATTTATTTATTTATTTATGGCTGTGTTGGGTCTTCGTTTCTGCGCGAGGGCCCTCCCCAGCCGCGGCAAGTGGGGGCCACTCCTCATCGCGGTGCGCGGGCCTCTCACCATCGCGGCCCCTCCCGCTGCGGAGCACAGGCCCCAGACGCGCAGGCTCAGCAGTCGCGGCCCACGGGCCCAGCCGCTCCGCGGCACGTGGGATCCTCCCAGACCAGGGCTCGAACCCGTGTCCCCCGCATTGGCAGGCAGATTCCCAACCACTGCGCCACCAGGGAAGCCCCCTGTTGTCAATTTTTAATCATTCTTTTAATTCTCATTACTATCCTCATTTTGCAGATGAGAAAACTGAGGCTTGACAAGGTTAAATCACTTCTGCAAGGTCACGCAGTTAGTAACGGAGGAGAAGTGTTACAACCAGGTGGACTGACTCCATCATTGGGGTGCTTTTCCATCTGCTGCACTAAATAAGGACCCAGGAATGTTAACAACACTTGGATTCTGCTCCAGAACCCTCTGAACTCACTTCCCCCTTCCTCTTTCTATTTCCTCAGTCTTCTTAGATATCCAACCCCACACTCCACCTACCATTTATGTTTTTGCTTTTCTTTCGCACTTTGACACCAGAAATAGTCTCTCTTGTCCCAAACTGAGCTCCCATCTTTTCTACACCTGCATCTCTCCTCCTCACCTCAGCACATTTAAGGACACTTGTCAGGGTAACATGCCTTCTATCTCACCTTCCCAGAGCTGACACTGTCACATCCCTATTCAGACCGCCTGAGCATTGTAGGTGGGCATTAGACTTACAGCTAGAATCCTTCCAGGTGTGCAGGTGAGCATGAGGTATTACCAGTGTCAAGATTTTTTCTTTCGTAGCTGAGGCCCCATGGGTTTTGGAGAAGCCTGGTATGGATGGTTGAAACGGGATTTTTTTTTTTTTTCTTTTTATATAAATGTTGAACACATGTATCCTTTGTCATGAAATACCAGGTTATGGATGTCTTACATTAGCTTCAGAGAATACATTTGACCAAGGTTTATAGAAGAAAGAAAGAAAGAAGGAAAGGAGGAAAGAAAGAAAAGAAAGAAAGAAAAAGAAAAAGAAAGAAAGAAAAAAGAAAAAGAAAGAAAGAAAGAGAAAGAAAGAAAGAAAGAGAAAGAAAGGGAAAGAAAAGAAAACCTTCTCTGTAATGTTTCACAGTGCTGTCCCAGTTCACTCACCATAACAACCTATATGCCATGACAAGAAGTAGAGCATTATAAAGAGAGGCAGGGTGAACAAGCTTGCCAAAGCAACTTTTGTTCTCAATTCAGCCTTGGAATTCATCATTTCTTCTTCTTTGTGTAGGTTCCAGAATTTTATGATACCTCTCCCCCCTACCCAATGAGCTCTAATAGGTTTCCAGAGGGATCCAGACCTTACCATGTATCTTATTATTGAGGATATCACTTGAGTTACCACCTCTTCCCACCACGTCTAGCAACAGTAGATTAGACAAGTGTCCAAACCACATAAATCCTACTGGCCAACCAGAAGAAAAAGGAGGAAGAGGCGGCTTCAAGGGTTGTGATCTGTGCAGTTACACCGGGACCCATGCTCAGAGGGGCCCATGCTTGGTTTAATGTTCTTCTGTCTCTGTCTTTAGAGTCTTAATTTTTGAACACGGAGCACAGCATTTTCGTTTTTCACTGGGACCTGTAAATTATGTAGCTGGTCCGGAGTGGAAGTAAAGCGTTCCAAAACAAAGGGAGCCTTATTCTGTCTAAGGTGGCCCTGTTTAATATATAAGAAATAGGTGATGGAGGCTCTGTTCCCAGTCTTGATCACAGGCTTTCAGTGCTTTATGGGAGCTGAAAACACCCCTGTTGGCTCCTCTTCAGCATATTTCATATACCTGGGGAATTTTTTATCTTCTAAGTCCCACTTCCCCAAGAAGGAAGCTAGCAGCATGCTTTCCCAGTCTTCCTTGAAACTAGGGTGCAGACATGTGACTTGTACTTCGCTGGTCAGGTGCTCATGCAGGAGACTTCCCTTCAGGGGAAAGAGAGGTGAACATGGAGATGCATCAAGGATTTGGCCTGATCAGAGGGGAAAGGCATGAAGAGTGGGGTGTTATTGGTGTCTTGACTGGTGCAGGCTGAGGCGACAGTGCCCAGTGGTCACTGGGCTCAGAATCTCTGCTGGGTGGATGGACACTGTTAATTTGGGTGTGGTTTCAGGTTTCATAGTCTGGAAGTTTCATTCCCTGACTCTCCTGGAGATTCTATGAGTGCTTTCTGCTTACACTGGCTGGAGTGGATTCTGTTGTTTGCAACTGATAAGCTTCTGACTCTAACTGAAGACCTCCCCAGCCCAAGGTGAAGGTTAGAGATGACTTGCTCAGCCATGTCTCCACATTTTGGGAGCTTATGAGGTTTTTCACTGATGAAGAGGAGCATCCCTATGTGAAATGGCAGTGTTTGCCAGTGTGGACAGAGCTGGAGGGACTGGCTTGTCTGGGCTTGCCAGTTTCCTGTGGTTTCTGGTGCCCTTGTGGTATACTTTCTTTCTAACCTGCAGTGGTGGACAGAAGTGCTGAGTGTCCATCACTTTACACTTCAGCTGCTGAGGTTTGAGCCACCATCTCTTCTTGTATGAATCACAACAACTCCCCTGCTGCCCCCCCCCCCCAAAAAAAGGATACTGTCTTAGTCCACTTGGGCTGCTGCTATAACAAAATACTACAGACTGGGTAGCTTAAAAACAGTAGACATTTATCTCTCACAGTTCTAGTGGCTGAGAAGTCCAAGATCAAGTTACCAGCAAGGTCATGTTCTGGTGAGGACCCTCCTCTTGATACATAAGCCAGAGCATTCTTGCTGTGTCCTTACATGGAAGAACGAACTAGGGATCTCTCTGGAGCCTCTTTTTAAAGACACTCATCTCATTCATGAGGGCTCCACCTTCAAGGCTTAAGCACCTCCCCAAACCATCACTTCAGGCATTAGGATTTCAACATTTTGCGGATGAGTTTTGGGAGGAACACAAACATTTAGACCATAACAAGTACCGATGCCCAAGCCAACTCAGAACTCTTCACAGCTCATCCATCTTGCACTCCACCCCTTCACCTTAGAGGGTTCACCCAAACTCTATCCACAAAGCCATCTGGCTCTCCCTATGTGCTCAGAATGCTCTAACCTTCTGCCCCACCCCCTACATCTCTGCCAGTTATCTCCTGCTCATCATTTGGATCTCAGCTCAAGGGTCTCTTCCTCCATGAAGCTTTCCCTGACCACCATTCCCACTCTAGGTCAGATTCAAAGTTCTTTTCCTTATTTCAGTTTGTAATTGTACATTTGTTAATATGAATATTGATTAACATCTGTACCTGCCCACTAACAACCAGGCCAGTGACCAGAGATAGCATTAAAAATAATTAACCATCACTGTGGCAAAGGCCTGACCAATCAGAGCAGACACTGAATGTCCTAATCAGGAAGGCCACTCGCTTTAGCAACTGGCCAGCCATGGTGAGGGTACCAGTAGCAGCCACAGCAGGGATGGGATTAACTCTCCTCATTGTATCTTCAGCCCCTGGCCCAGTGCATGGCACATAAAAAATGCTCAATAAATGTCCCCGTGAATAAATGATTGTTCTCTGTTGTTGATCCTAGATTTGCTCCCAAGCAGTCCTGGGACCTAATGTGTTGGACCTTCTGTGACTTCCTAGCCTGCCCTTACTCAGGATGTGGGCACCCGTTAGCCCTGCTCCCTGAAGCTACTGGTCATGCTTTCCAGCTTCCATGTAGAGCAGACACTCAGGTACCTGGTAGAAGAGTGGATTCCTCCCTCCAAGCCAGGACACTCTGGGGACCACCGTGTGGTAGGACACTGGCTCCACAGGGAGTGGATGGGGCTGGGAACCAGGTCAAGCTCAGAATGGGCTAAGTAAACAGAGTATGGGAAGAAAGACGGTAGAGGAACGAAATCCAAGAAGGACTGGCATGATGTAGAATGTTCACTGGTGTGGCTACTGCTATCAATTGTGAGTGGTGTCAGCATCTTCGAGAGGCTGTACCCAGCTGGGCACTATCAAGCCAAGTAGCTTGCCATAACCAACCCAGATGTGTCCTGCTTTCTCACTCCTTGGGGTCCTGAATGTGCTGGTCTCTCGGCACTGATTTCCCTTCCTGCTCTGGCATCCATTTGTCAGATTTTAAGGCCCATCTTAAGCATCACCTTGTAGGGGAGCAAAATTTTCCACGCCAAAATATCTCTTTGACATGTGGATTATCTTGAGCTGAAAATAACCAAGGCCCAAACGACTCAGGAAGAAACTTTGAAATTCCCCCTAACTGCCTAAAAGAATTAAGAAAGAGGGCCAGTTCCCTAGAATAGAGCTATCGCCAGAGATACCTGCAAAGATATGGGCTCCGTGTGGAGGGGGAAACTCAGCAGGACTTACAGATCAGACAATGGGTCCACTCTGTGACCCATTGTCTCTGCATGACCCAGCAAACATTTATTTACCAGACATTTGCTTTACTATCTTCTTGTGAATTGCATTTTTTACCCTTTGAAGTCCCCAACCACTACCCTCAATGTCCTCTTTCATCTTTAGCTGAAGATAGTATTTAAGGTAAAGGCTTCAGTCATTTTGGTGAGTTACTCAGTTTATCTTGGTCTCTCCCATGTACACGTTATTAAACTCCTTTTTGATTTCTCCTGCTAATCCATCTCATGTCAATTCAATTCTTAGGCCAGAAGCACCTAGAAGGGTAGAGGAAAATTTCTTCCTCCCCGACAGCCTCCTGAGTCCTCTGGTACCTCTACCACCAGAGCCTTGGTTGTTCTTTGCTCCTTTGCTGCCTCAGCCCCTGTGCATTCCCCTAAGGTGGTCCATCTTCACTGTCTTGTCATCGTTGGGACTGTGGTTTTTTGAAGACTTACTCATCATTTCCTCCCTGGCCTGACCTTTCCTGGATAAAGTGGACATTCCATATGTGGCTTTAATGAGAGAATGGATATGTGAATGAACTGGGTTTCAGAGAAGAAAACACAGGGTGGGTGATTCTTTAATTTTCTTTTAATGTAAGTTTTGTTGAAGGAGGTCAGGGATGGTACAAGGGAAGATTAAAAGCATCACATGTCATACTTTTCTGTATTTATGCTATACTTCAATAAAACACGTGAAATATGTGATATATTCTAGTGTGGGTGAGGGGAGTAGAAGGGGGGATGACAAGTGGCATAAGAACTTGGGATTCCTAGAAAGGAAGAGAAAGGCCCCTACTGACTTCCAGTTCAGCTTGTCTCAGGGTCAGCTGGCTCCTCAGGCTAATCCCATGGAAGCCCCAGCCAAGGGCATCTCTCAGGCCAGGCTTGGAGAACACAGTGTCCACTGCCTTTGGGTTGCCTGGGTTACCAGTGGATTTACACAGTCACTCACAGCACACCGGCCTGTGACTTAATTAGATGCTGTCATTTTGAGCTCTGTGGAAAAGAAAGTGTTTTATTTTTAAAAAAATTAAAATTACTTTTTAATGACAGCTGATCACTTGGAAAACTTTAAACAATACAGAAAAATTAAGGAAGAAGGCGATAAATATCCTCTGTCATACTATATGCAACGTAGCAGATTTTTCTCTCTATACATTCAAACACATACTCGTGTTTTTTGAACACATGAAGCTATGTTTGATATCAGGAATACAAGTGAGAGCAGAATCATTCAACTGCAAGTTCTAGGCTTTTCACACATTAACATGCTGATTTCAAACATTTCCTGATCTGTTTCCTCTCCAGCCTAACTTCTACAGTGCTGCCAGAGCAAGCACCCTAAGTGAGGGTCCTGACCGCATGATCTGATCCCCTACTTAAGATGTCGTAGGAAAATGGGGTGTGAGAGGATGGTCACATCCCAGGTCTCTAGTGAGTCCCTGGGACTGGCCGCCAAATGAGGGTCCTTGGCTTCATGCAGGAAAGGATTCCAGAGCGAGCTGAAGTAGAGTGAAAGCAGATTTAAAGCAGAAATACACACTCTACAGACAGAGTGTGGGCCATCTCAGAAGATGAGAGGCCCTGAAATATGGGGTTGTTAGTGTTTATGGGCTGGGTATTTTCATAGGCTAACAAGTGGGAGGATTATTCCAACTATTTTGGAGAAGGGGCAGGGATTTCAAGGAATTGGGCCACTGCTCAATTTTGGCCTTTTATGGTCAGCCTCAGAACTGTCATGGCACCTGTGGGTGTGTCATTTAGATGCTAATGCATTACAATGAGCATATGATGAGGCTCAAGGTCCACTGGAAGTTGAATCTCCTGCCATCTTGGGCCTAGTTGGTTCTAACCAGTTTATGTCGTGTCCTCAGCGGCTGAGTCCTTCTTTTAAAGGTTGTGCCATGCCCCCTTCCCTCCTGTCTCACAAACTCATCAGTGCAAAATAAAATCCATAGTTTTAAATCTAGCATTCAAGATCTTTCCATTTGCCCCCAAACTGCCTTCCTCACCTTGTGTCCCCAGAGACCCTCCATGCTCTGCAGCCGCTTATTCTCAGTTCCCCATTCTCAACAAAACCCTCATATCCGGTCCCTTCACTCACCTCCTCCTTGAAGCCTCACTTTGTTCCAGTTTCAGATGCATTTGTTTTTAATGTCTCTCTGAAGGACAGTGACTTCATCCATTGTCTTTGTGTCTGTCAGAAGTCTCCATCCTGAACTACCATGACCCAGTGAGCATTTGCTATGTGAAGGAATCAATACTGAATTTGCATTTAAGATTGAGCAAGATGATCAGGTTTGGGGAATATGAAGAAAAATCCTACACTACTCTTGTTGACCGCAAGTTCATGTGTCCGAAGCACAGTGAGGCCAAACGAAAGGAAACATCGGAGTTTGGAGCAGGGAAAGGTTTATTGCAGGACCAAGCAAGGAGAATGGGTGACTCATGCTCAAAAACCCCAGACTCCTCAATGGTTTGGGGGAATAAGTTTTAAAGGCAAAATCTGGGGTGAGGGATGCAGGGTGTGTGACCTTCCTCTGATTGGTTGGTGATGAAATAACAGGATGGTGTTCCAAGAATCTCAATCATCAGCCTTCTGGCTCCAACCTTCTGCGGTCTCAGTGTGTAGTTACTAGCCAAGTGGAGGGTTCCTGTAGAAGAACTCAAAGATGTATTGTCACGTGTGTCCCTTGGGGAGGAACTAGGTCTCTGCTTTATTGCCAAACTATTGTTTCTTAACTGACTTTCCTTTGTTTCTATAATACATTCTCTCACTTCCCTGATTAGCAACTGTTGGAATCTGCCCTTTGGTTCAGGGAAGGTCTAGGAGGCTGAAGCCTTTTTCCTGCAAATAAGGAACAGCGACACAGAAAGGATTTTGTACCCAGGAGGGCCCCACAGTGTCCTGCTCCATTTCACTACTCCTCCTGGGTTTCCCCTTTACTAGCCACACAGAACACCTCACTTCTGACACGTCTGGTTGCCAGATATGTGGGGTTTTTCCCACATCAAGCAATTCTCTGACACCAGCCGCATGTCCTACATTTCAGCTTGATTCAGGTGCTATCTACCTGGAGACAGCGTTAGATTCCACAGGTTAAGGGCTCAGTCCCACAAGACTGCCCCTCCCCCCCTCCACCAAGCCAGTTGTCAGCCCATGTTTGTTACTGAACCAAACTTGGGTCTGCTGGTCCATGCACAGTAAAGCCAATCTACTGACACTGGGTCATGGTAAAGGAAAGTGCAGCGTGTATTGTAAGATGCCATACAAGGGGTCCAGAACAGCTAGTGCTCAAAAAAGCCTGAACTCCCTGATGAGGTTCAGCAAAGCAGTTTTAAAGGCCAGGTAAGGGAGGGGAGTTGCAGGGTATATGGTCAGCTCGAGCACAATTCTCTGATTGGTTGATGGTGAGGTAACAGGGCAGTATCATAATGATAACTAACATTATCAATTCTCAGGCTCCAGGAAGTCTGGGGGCTACGTGCTCGTGCTCTTCAAGTAGTCAACATCTTCCATGTGCTGGGGGTTTTAGCATCTGAAAAAACAACTCAAGAAATGTGCATCAGATACTGTTAACTAGGTACTTCAGAGAGGAGCTACAGCAGAGGATATGGGGGTGGGGTCTGTCCTGGGAAAGCCCCATAGTGTCCTGCTCCGTTACAGGTTGACACCTGTGCTTCTGACTGACCAGCTATAGATCAGAGGTTCCTACGACCTCCTCTTTGTGTTTGATTCATTTGCTGAAGTGGGTCACATGACTCAAGTCACATAACTCTAGTGTTTACTCACTAGATTTCCATTTAATACAAAGTATGTAACTTAGGAACAGCCAGATGGAAGAGATGCAGAGGACAAGGTATGGGGAAAGGGCACAGAGCTTCCACGCCCTCTGCAACCCACTTCTGCCACACCTCTGTGGATTCACAAACCTGGAAGCTCTCCTTTGGGGTTTCTATGGAGCCTTCCTTACACAGGCATGATTGATTAAATCATTGGCCATTGGTGATTGGACTCAAACTCCAGCCCTTCTTCCCTCCCCTGTGGTCAAGGGGGTGAAATTGAAAGTTCCAATCCTCTGGTCATGTGGTTGGTTCCCCTGACAAGCAGCCTCCATTCTTACCTGTGGGCTTTCCAAAATTTCACTCAGTAAGATAACAAAAGACACATTTACTGCCCTCCTCAGGAAATTCCAAGGTTTTTAGGAGCTCTGTGCCAGGAGCAGGGATGAAGACCAAACCTATATTTCTTATTATAAATCACAATATTACAGGGAACCAAGTGGGGTTGCAGCCCAACATTGCGGCTAAGAGCAGATTCTGTTAGGTGTGAATGAAAAATATTGCCTGCCATATCAGTAATCAAAGGATGTTGCAGCCATCAAGCCATCAGCCACTGCAGTCACCTTCCAACGGTGCACCTTGAGGAGACTCAGGACGAGACAGCACAAGATACTGGCCGCAGATAGCTGAGGTGCATATCAAAAGAATGATTTCAGTGAACCCAGACTCTTGCATCTTCCCATATATAGAAAAGCGCTAAATTCCTTAACTCAAGATATCTGGATTTTTTAAATTAACAGTAATCTTTTGATGTTCCACTACCTGGTCTTTGTTGCAAAAACTCCTCTATATCCTGGCTCCTCCCTTTCCTCTTTGGAGCACTCCCTCAGAGCTATTTGAGATGCTGTATTCTGGGCTTAAGTCCTCAGTTTTGCCTGCCGAATGAAACATAATTCTCAACTTTTAGGTTGTGCATTTTTTTCAGTCGACATAGGTCTGGCCAGTCCTGCCTTTATCACTTGCTAGCTGTGTGGCCCTGGGCAGATCATGTATGTCTCCAAGTTGCATCACCTTGTTGTAAATAGGGATTACAAGTACTCAGAATGAAATTGGTCCATGTGCATAAAGAACCCAGGACAGTGCCAGGCCCGTGATAAGTGAGCAGTGTTTAAGTGTTAGTTGCTAATATTGTTATTGAGACAGGAGGGGAGGGGGCAGGGCACAACCTTTTAAAAGAATGACATAGCCATTGAGGCTATGACATAAACTGGTTAGAACCAATTATGCCCACGACAGTGGGAGATTCGACTTCCAGTAGAAATTGAGCCTCATTATATGCTCATTGTAATGCAGTAGCATGCTAAATGACACACCCACAAGCGCCATGACAGTTTCGAGGCCAACCATGAAAGGCCAAAAAGGGGGCTGTGGCCCAATTCCTGGAAATCTCTGCCCCTTCCCCAAATAGTTGGAATAAGCCTCCCACTTATTAGCTTATAGAATTACCCAGCCCGTAGAAACTAACCACCCCATATTTCAGGGCTTCTCGCCTTCTAAGATGGCCAACACTCTGTCTATGGAGTGTGTATCTCCCTAAATAAACCTGCTTTCCCACTTAATTCTTGGGGCAGAGTCCCCCTGCCTGCCCTCTTGTATCTCTCACAAGGGTCCTGTATTAATAAATCTACTTCTTGCCTATCCCTCTGCCTCTCTCAGAATTCCTTCTGCGTTGAGACATAAAGAACCTGAGCTTCAGTAAGTCCTGATACCAGGTGAGTGATTTTAATTAAAAGACAGAGGGTTCGAGCCCCAGCCTGTGGGTTCAAGTTCTAATCTGAGTTTTGGCTGGTTTCGAGTGCCAGTCTGAGGTGTGCACTTTCATTATTACTACTAGAGATGTTTCATACTTATCTAAACACTATCTACCAATACAGTACTTTCTAGTGCAGTCCAGAGATTACTGTGCAGCAGGCACTGTGCCAAGTACTTTCATAGGTGCCCTTTTTAGTCCTCACCACCCCATGAGATCAGTTCTATTATATCCTGTTTTGCGAGGAGAAACTGTAGAAGTAGAGAGTTTCATTACATGGCTAAGATCACACAACTCCAGCATCTCTGAGAGTTCCTCCTGCCCTGGGCAGGGATGGTAGCAGCCAGCCTTAGCAGAAGTAGTGATATACCAGCTCTGCTTCTTCATGAACTGTCATCCAGTGCCAGCACCAAGCCTGGCACTTAGTAGGTACTTAATGCATATCTTCTGAGTGAGTGAATAATGATTGGCATTTGACCACAAACGAAATGCTCATGAAAGGCCCCAGAGCACAAGAGAGAGAACTGGGCAGGCATGTTGAGGAACTGAGTACTAGTCTATTCTGTTCTGTTCTGGGTCTCCATGGTAGCCACCCTAAAAATTGGTCATTTTCCCTCTAGCACGACATACTTGATAACAAGTGACTTTCGGAACCTGAAGAGGAATGGTAGAAACTATGATGGTGAAAATGGTTAACTTAAAATGATAAAAGATGCAGTTACTTTACCAGCAAAATGGGTTTATCTGGGAGGAGCAAAGAATTGCAATTCAGGACAGGCAACTATGGCAACCATATGCAAGTCCAGTAGAGCAAAGGAGAGGGAACTATTTTATAGAGGAATAGGGGACGTTAAGACGAGCTGTTATAAACAAAAAGTCCACTGGAGGAAACTGGGAGTTCGAAGTATGGTAGCTTTTCATTGGCTGAGTTGTGACAGTCTCTCATTGGCTGAGTTGTTGCCAGGCAAGGAGAACAATTTTCTCCCCTCTGCTGGCAGTAGTAAAATAGTGTCATTTCCTGTGGGAGATGCAAGATACATCTCTTCCTTTTGGGATCTGCATTGACTTAGAGTGGTGCCTGCATGAGAATTCCCCTTCAGCCCTCCTGACTCCCTTTTAGTGAGGTTTCCCTTTATTAATTTTGACAAGATACTGACAGCTCAGCGAGTCTGAAGGCACAAATACCTTTGACTCCCACAGAAAGGAAGCCAAAATCTCCAGCGACCCTGGCTGAGGTCGGTCCATGTCAACGTCCCTCAAAGACTTCAGAAGCAACAGGACAAAATAGAAGCCCAATTTGAAAAGGAATTTCAGACCTTTGAGATAAAGTGTAATGTTTATGAGCCTTTCCTTGCTAAGATATTCAATCTGTATGGTGCATGTATTAATGTAGTGGAGGGACGTGCACAAAGATGAGAAAAAGATGTTAAAGAGGGAGGACCTGGATTCTGAGGCATCTGAGGTAAATTAAAAAGAAAAAGAATGGGAAAAAATCCTAAGAACCTTCCTGAATATTGGTTGATTTAACAAATATTTTGGAAGGCACAGGACTTTGATCAAAAAATGTGGTGACCCTCTTTTGGTGATCTTCAGAGACATGAAGTGGGAGTGATCACATCTTGGCCGGCTGATCGGTTACATGTCTGAAATTCCCCTTGAACACGAATGTTGTGGACTAAATTGGGTTCCTCCCCAGTTCATGTTTTGTTACAGCAGCCCCAGCAAACTCATACAACAGTGAGTATTTCAAAAGTAAGATGTAGAGGCAGACCTGTGCTGAAGTGAAAACCAGCTTTCTCAACTCCTTCTGTGAGATAATGAAAATTGAGGTTTGCAAGAGTGCTAAATAGATACGGTGAATAAAGAGTGTCACATAGAGAAGAATTCATGGCCTCACTCCATGTGGGACAGTCCAAAACAGAGCTGAACCAGCCCCGAATGGTATTCTTCCATTTATTTAGTCTTTCCAAAATTCTTCAGTGCCCGAAAGTGGAACTCATGAAAACGAAACTTCACTGAAGACTTTGCAATTGCTAGAACTTCATTTATAGGCTTTTGAAACACAGAGCTCAGCTTTACACTTTACACAAGGAGACTTGTGGCACCAAAGAAAAGGGTAAACTCAAACACTTTCCTGGCGAGCAGGGCTCAACTGTTGTTGAGACTGGGAAGCTGTCTTTTTAAGACCTGGCCAGGGTTCTGAACATCCACATTAATAAGCAATGAAGCAGGTGGCAGGATCTGCACTATGCTAATTTCAACACAACTATTCATTACTTATAGCCTTATGTTTCTGTGTTTTCTTGGTAGAGTCTATCCCAAAATACGTCCCAATAATAAGAAATGTGTATGTATGAAATCGCTTTACTTAGAATTTTAGGAATATAGTTTTTTTTCCCCCAAAAGATGTGGATTGAAGCAGATTCCCAAAATCATATTTTCATTGTTACGTTATTTTAGTCCTTTCAAATTCCCATTGTCATGTAGCTATTAAAGGGTAGTTGTCAAAATTACCCAAAGTCTTCACTCAAACGATTTATTTACTTGAGAAAAATGCATGTCGAAAAGCCAGTCCACGTGTGTGTGTTTCTGCCCTGTGCAGAAATATAAAGGGTTTAATATGACTTGTATCAGCTGCACCTGCATGATTTTGTGATAGAAATGTGACGTGATAATTCTAAGATGCGGCTTGTAAAATTTTGCTATTTGGGAATAGCTGGCACATAGTTAAAATCTCTTGGAAGAACACATTAAGCTTGTTTGGGCTGGATTCTGTGTGACACAGTGATCTGCACAGAATTATAATCAGAATGGAGTTCTTGTTTACCACTGCTGCTGTTAATAGAATTTAGGAGGGATAGAGAGAGGTGGGGAGGGAGAGAGACTCTCCTGACCCTGATAATTAAACTAGGAATTGCTCTCTATTTTTATGTGTGTGTTGGAGACACAGGGTGCTTTGGGACGGCAGAGTTGGGACCTAACTCAATGTAACATCAGGGAAGGAAGGCTTCCTAGAGGAAGTGACCTCTAAGTTGAGATGGGAAAGATAAGGGCTATTCAGCCAGATAAGAGGTGGGGGCATGAGGAGGTGGGTTGAAAGTATTTCCAGGCATAGAGACTAATATGTACAAAGATTTATGTCCTCAACTTATTGAGTCTGTCTTAAATGTTTGCACTTTGTTTATTTAACACCTTTATACTACTCAGCCAATAGTTACTGGTTATCTTGATTAGGAGTCCTGGGAGAGGTAGTGACTGTTGGAGGTGTCATATCCAAGGACCCAGGACTGTTTGAATTTGGCCCTGTTTCTCCCCTCTCCTCCAGAGGAGTTGCCAAGCATGCTACAGGCAAGCCCAAGCACAGATTGGAAACTGGCAATTATTATTTAACCACTAGATTGTCAGGCTGCTGATTAGGGCCAACCCTGGCTAAGCTGAGTGAATGTGCCCCAGAGCACATCACTCTCATGATGTGGTCATCTCGCCCACGAGTAAAAGTGGCTCAAGAATTCCTTGCTCCCAGCAATCATATCAGGATCTGCTCCTTCCTGAAAGGGGGTGACAGGGCATTGGGGGGTGGAAGGAGGTGAGGCTAGGTAGATTCAGTAGGGAGAAGTGCTGAAACATTCTGTCTGCACCCTTGATAACCTTCATGAAAAGTCACAGTGATAGACATGGAAGCAACCTAAATGTTCATCGACAGGTGAATGGGTAAAGAAGATGTGGTGCATATATACAATGGACTATTACTTAGCCATAAAAAAGAATGAAATAATGCCTTTTGCAGCAAGATGGATGGACCTGGAGGTTATTATACTAAGTGAAGTAAGCCAGACAGAGAAAGACAAATATCATATGACATCACTTATATGTGGGATCTAAAAAAAATGATACAAATGAACTTATTTACAAAACGAAAACAGACTCTCAGACTTCAAAAACAACCTTATGGTTACCAAAAGGGAAAGGTGGGTGGGGGAGGGATAAACTGAGAGTTTGGGAGTAACATATACGCACTACTATACATAAAATAGATAATCAACAAGGACCCACTGTATGGCACAGGGAACTCTACTCAATATTCTGTAATAAACTACACGGGAAAAAAAATCTGAAAAAGAATGGATATATGTATATGAATAAGTGAATCACTTTGCTGTACACCTGAAACTAACACAACATTGTCAATCAACTATAATATAAAATAAAAACTAAAAAAAAAAAAGTCACAGTGATAGATGCCCAGAAGCTCTCAGACTTCCAAGGGGCTCACAACGTAGTTGAGGAGGGGTACAGTTGACAGCATTATTGAGAGTATGTTTGTCAATGGTCCACAGGGGTCACATTTGACCCATCACTTGCTTTTGTACAACCTAAAAGCCATGAGGGGGTTTTACATTTTTAAATAGTTGAAAAAAGCAAAAGAAGAACAATATTTCATGACGTGGAAATGACATGAAGTTCAAATTTCAGT
This sequence comes from Eschrichtius robustus, assembly GCF_028021215.1. Lineage (NCBI taxonomy): Eukaryota > Metazoa > Chordata > Mammalia > Artiodactyla > Eschrichtiidae > Eschrichtius > Eschrichtius robustus. Next base: position 109,214,600 of record NC_090827.1, on the reverse strand, counting down.
GTCTGGAAGTAAAGTTTTATTGGAACCCAGCCACGTTCACTTGTTTACGTATTGTCTGTGGCTGCTTCTGAGCTACAGTAGCAGAACTGAGTAGCTGCAACAGAGATTGTATGACCAGCAAAGCTGAAAGTACTTATTATTGGGCCCTTTAAAGAAAATGCTTACTGACCTATGACCTAAAAGTCTGAGGAAGTCAGTAGCCCCCAGCCCAGTTGCCACACTGGGAGAAGCATAGACAGTCTGGTTGGTGCCTGATGGCTCCACTCTCTCCTTCCTTCAGACACGTGATGCAAACCAATAATATTACCTTTCCTCCTAACATCCTCAGCTCTGCTGTCACAGCTGTGACAAGCCCGTGACAAGCAGTTTCTCAGCGAGAAGGAGGAGAAGGTCTTTTTTCCCCAGGCTTTTGTTGAGCTGCTTTCCCTGGAGAGCTTGAGAATAAAGGAATCCCTTTTATTAATTGTGCCAGATTAAGCTGTTGACTGACTTAACGACTTAGTCAGAAGTTATACTGACTTTCCTCAAAAGCAGACCTGGTGACAGAAAATAAGTCCAAGGAAATCCCAAGTCAATTTGGGACGTGCTCCCAAGAAACGCTGGTGAGGGAGTGGAAAGTGAGTCAGGGAGGGCAGGAAGGCAATCCAGGTTATCAGGGGAGCAACTGTAGACAGTGTAGAACATGCTTCAGAGTTTCTGCACCTGAGAATGGGAGGAGGTTGAGATATTTTTCTACCCATCAGTCATGGGTGGAGGACGGCTCCCACGAGGACCTCTGGTCTACACCATAGTGGCAAACGCCAGCAGGAGCAGACATGGGACACCGATGGTGGCAGTGCGATGCCACTTGCCCTTTTGTCCCCGAGCCTGTGCTTGTGGCAGTTGCACAAATGTTAACTCTCTGGCCTGAGAGCTGTGACAGAAATTGCCAGTCATAAATGATATCGGTAAATTATTACAAAAGTATACACATAGGCATCGCAACAAAACACGTCAGGGGATTATTGGAATTTTTCAAAGAATTTGGAGTCTCTGGTTTTGAAAACGGCTGCAACATTCCAAAGCAAATATCCACAGGTTTAGAGGTAAAACTAAATTTAAAGATTGATACAATGGACAGAAAATAAACGGTATGTTCACATGAAGTTCTAGATGAACTAATGATTAATAAGAAACCATTTTAAAGTGGATTTTCCCCTGTAATTTAAGGTACAGTGAAAGAATGAATAAAGAAGCACTTAGAATTATGTACAAATCATGAAGCCACTTCTGGTTTGCTACACAAGTTACAGAAACTATCAGAGGAAGCATCAAAATGCTATTGTATAACTTAACGCTTAAAACCGAATTCAGACTTACACAGAAGTTCCTTGAGAAACAGCCAGTACGAGAGGAACACTCTGACCGTCCTCTGTCCTCCTGCAAGCAGGAGTTAAATCTCCCATGTGAAAGGTACCCTCCCTGTCCCAAGAGGATAGAAGGCATCCTTATCACCAGAAATAGAAAATTTGGACTAAGGAGGCTATATAAACAAAGCCTGTTACTTCTTCACTAATTTACTACTCTAAACCCAAAACCCTTTTTCTTGTTAGTTCTTTACAAATTACTGTGTCTACAAGGTATAAAAGCTTTCTGCTTTGGTCACTTCTTTGAGTCTCATAATTTAATGGGGCTCCTGTATGTATGAAATTAAATTTGTTTTTCTCCTGTTAATCTATCTTATGTTCATTTAATTATTAGACCAGCCAAAGAATCTAGAAGGGAAGAAGGGCAAATTTTCCACCCTTACAGTGTCCTCTTGTTCTTAGAGACATTAAAAGTCAAAAGTGTTCCGAGTTATCCAATTAATGGATCCAACCCATATACCCAAGGGTGGTTTGTGCAGTTTTCAACATCCACTGAAGTCTTCCAAGGGGCATACTTCTTTCATAGCAGTAGGAGGTGCAAGATGTAAGATGTTCTTTATTTTGTAGGGCACACCTTGGCATGCCCCAGATCACTGGCTCACTCTAACTTTACTCCTGAATCTTTATAGGGTTGTTTTATCTCCCACATTCTAGCTTGCATGTGTTTTACCAGGGCATCTAGGAGACTTGCTACTTCATACTACTAGTTTTAGCCAACATGAAATCAATATAAGGGGCCAGACTGTTGTTAGACAGAATGTTTAGACAATCAAGGTCTTTTTAGACTGTCCAGGGATCTAGAGCAGTAGAGCTACCATAGCGCTTGGGCAAGATGACGAGTCACCTGCATGTTCCAGGTGAGCGTGAACTGCTTCTGATCCTTCTTCCCAAAGGAGATTGAAAATAAGGCATTCGAAGCATACCAAGTGCCCAAATCTGCGATAATTTACTCTAATAAAGATACTACCTTCTGGCATTGCAACTACGAATTGGGATTACCACTTGATTAAATATATAATAGCCTACTGCCTTCTGACAGAATCCATCTAGTGTTTGGTTTTTGCAGGGGCTAGACTGAATTAAATGAGGATATGGTGGAATAATCCACCATGCTTTATTTTTTTGAGTCTTTGAGGGTGGTCTTAAGCCCTTGCATTGCACCTGGGATGTGGTCCTGCTTCTGGAATGGGGGTCAGTTTCAGAGGCTTCCATTTGGTCTTTCCTACTGTAATAGCGATTACAGGTCAAGGAACCAATGTGAGAAGGGCTAGGGAAATGACCACTGGATGGGTCCCTGGACAATGGGACCCACTGTGGTAAACTTTGGCCAGGAGTCCATTAGTTACCTGGCCTCAGTAAGCCCTTATTTAACTAAGGGGGGCCATGACTGTGTTTTGGGTCTTGTAGTTGTGACAGTTCAAACTTTATAGTCAGTGGTCATAAGAAGGTCAGAATATTTCCATTCTTGTAATGTGCAGTAACTCAGATAAATGGCCATAGGTCATTTTGAAGGAAAGGTTGAGAGAATCACTATTTTATATGTTTGCTGTGGCATTGCAGGACACTTCCTCTCCCTTAAATGATTGGATCTGAGATTCCAGATACAGGTCTGGGGATTGGGTGAAGGATTGTGATCCTCCACTGTAATAGCGGACATCAGCCTTTGGCTCATTTGCTCTTTATCACTTTTGATTGTGAAGGTCAAGCAACATCCTCATTGATTGCCCACAGCTATATCTTGCTCTAAGGAACTATAGGATCTATTAGCCTCTGTCTCAGATTCCTGCCTGCCAGGCCCCCATTTGCCATGTCAACTCATTGCCATATGGCAGCCATATCTGCCTTGCCTATGCCAGTTAAGTGTTGCCTCCCAGTCTCTGCAATTCTGGAATCCTATTTTTCCTCTTGGCACTAGGAAGCACAATCCCATGGCAACATCACTCCCACCATCCCTGGCCTTCAGAACACAGCCACTTATGAGCTTCTCCGTGAGGACAGCACCCCCATCACTAGCACATTCTTTACTGTTTTAACAAAGCGCGTTTCTGGGCCCTCTGAGGGAACATAGTCCGCTGGATGTGTTACACGTTCTTTCCAGCATGCCCATCTCTCTGAGCCTTTAACCCCTTTCTTACTACTCTGCCAAAGTAAAGTAATAAATAAATCTTATCTCATTTACTTCAGGGCGTCTTTTATTCCAGATTTCAAAGAACCATTCCAACAATGTTATTAGGACTAGGTCCTAGGTGTCCTTGTCAGATTGTTAAATTTTGAATTATGGGAGAGTGGCCCCTTATCAATACATTCTTTTTTTTTCTTTTTTAATTAATTAATTAATTAATTAATTAATTAATTTTATTTGTTTTTGGTTCCGTTGGGTCTTCGTTGCTGCGCCCGGGCTTTCTCTAGTTGCAGTGAGCAGGGGCTACTCTTCGTTGTGGTGCACAGGCTTCTCACTGCAGTGGCTTCCCTTGTTGCGGAGCACGGGCTCTAGGGCGCATGGGCTTCAGCAGTTGTGGCACACGGGCTCCAGAGTGCAGGCTCAGTACTTGTGGCGCACAGGCTTATTTGCTCCACGGCATGTGGGATCTTCCCGGACCAAGGCTCCAACCCGTGTCTCCTGCATTGGCAGGCGTAGTCTTAACCACTGTGCCACCAGGGAAGCCCCGAACCTAGTTATGATCTAAAAGCAACGAAGGGAGGCAGGTCCTGAAGAGGGCAAGAATCATCCTGCCATGTGAAGCCTGTGCACATCTTCAGGCAAAGGGAGCTGCTGTCCTCCAGAAAGGAGGAGAAAGCCAGTCCTACCAACTCTGGGGGTTCAAGGTTTTCAATCACATATACAAAGATGTGCCTGTCCTGAGTCTCAGGGTCTCACTCCTTCCCGAGAAGGGATGTAGACCTACCAGGGCTATGAATTCAGATTTCTTGTCACTCTGCTGTGCTCACAGTGAACATACTGGGCTCGCATGATGTTCAGCACAGTCTGCCCTGCAGCTGCAGGAGGTGAGTGTCTCCTTAAATGCACCATAGAGGTCTTCTAGCCTCCCACCATACCTTAGTTGATAGCTGGCTGACCTGATTCTGTCATTTTCTTCCCTTAGCACTTTGGGGGTAGCAGAAAGCAACAACCTACTCCACATTCCTTATAATACTATTTTCCTTACGTCTCTCAGTGGCTCAGATAGTATATAAATGGATGTATCCATTTCCCTGAGCCCATGAGCTTCCCTCCTGTGATGGTCCTAGTGATTGTAATGCCACTGTATGTCAGGGGAGGGGGACGTTGAGACCAGGGAGGGAAGAAGCCAATAAACGGTGGATTTCCAGGCAAATTGTCACTGAGGGCAACTGGAACTTAATCCTGCAGGCAGCTTTGGGTTGACAGGGTAGAACACTTCAGAGGCACATGTGAGCTGAGGTCTTTATTCTTCATTCCAGTCAGTCATTGGTTGAGGGCTGCTCCCAGGGAGGGTGTGAATTCCTGGGCACTTTCAGGCTACCCTGTGTGTGGATAGAGCAGGTATTGGAAGTCAGAGAAAGCTCCCAGACAAAGAGTTGCAGATGCCTCCCCTGGGCAGTTGGACAAGTGCCCAGAAACTGGCCAAGGGGGTAAGCATCACGCACCAGCATTATCTGCTATGGTTGGTTTTTTTCTCACTTGATTTAAATACTTCCCAGTTGAGATAAGGGATTTTATTTAGGGATTCTTTCTGGGATCCTTTCAATTTTGCCTCTGCCTCAAAATCCCTTCTTGCTACAGTACTGTCTAATTCATGGCAGACTTCCTACTCTATCACTTTCCTGGTCACTTTCTTATTTTTCAAAGCAAAGGATACCTTTGAAAATAAAGATATTTATTTCATTAAAGTGACGGAGCTTCCTTGTTTAAAACCAAAACAAACCCAAAATGTAGCAGATGTGGCTTTCTATAGCAAATGACAGTGAGGAGTAGTTAGCAATCCATTCCTACCCCTTCCGGTGAAAGAATTTTAATATGTACCTCTGCTCAAAACTAGAGAGAGTTTCATTTATTATTTGTAAAAGACAGCAGGATGAAGAAGATACAGATCTTAACCTCAAGGAACTACTATTCAGAACTGTGCTGTCCAATATGGTAGCCACTAGCCCCTTGTGTCTACTGAGCATTCCAACTGAGATGGTGTTATAAATATAAAATAAACACCATATGTCAGAAACTTAGTACAAAGAAAAAAGAATGTAAACAATCACATTAATAATTCTTATATTCATTGTATGTTGAAATGATGTTTTGGATTGGTTGAGTTAAATAGAATATATTATTAAAATTAATTATGCCTGTTTCTTTTTTTTTTTTTTTAAATATGGCTACTGGAAAAATTAAAATTACATCTATGGCTTACATTATATTTCTACTGGACAGTGCTGATCTAGAAAGAATTATCACATGGCCCGCCATGAACTACAATGTGAGTCAAAAGTCCACAAATTTGAGCCCTCAGGACAGTTAAGCTATTTCTGAATTCTTGAAGAGGGAACAATTAATTAAAAAATGAAACCATTGTGCACTTCTCACCAATTTACCTGTCACAGCAAATTATTTGATTCACCAATTAGGGCAAGTCATGTAATCTCACCAAATCTGTGTCCTAATTGAAAGGGAACAAAATCCAGTATTAAAGATTGGTGACATGTTGATAACTGTTTAAGTCAGATGAAAGGTGTAGGGGGTGGTTCATTCCTGGTCTCTCTACTTTTGTGTGTTTGAAAAACTAAGTAAAATCTAAAAAGAAGCAAACAAACAAACAAAACAAAACACCAAAACAAAATGAAACAACAACATAAAACCCCAGCAGGGTATTAATTACCGTCCTAAGAGCTCCAGTTATATTGCTATAAAAATCCCAGCCCTCTATCCTAAAGGTTTTGTGAATAAGCTAGAAGACCAGAAATGACTGGACAATATTAGCTAACAATGATGAAGTATTTGCTGTGCGTCTGGAGCAGTTCTAAGTGTTTTCCATGCAGTACCTCACTTACGCCTCGCACTGCAATTTATAGTTAATAATATCCCCCCCCCCCCTTTTTAAGGTGAGAAAACTCAGGAGTGTAGAGCAGGAAAATAAGTCAGCGAGATACCACATCTAGGAAATTACAGAGCCAGGACTCAAACCCAGCGAAGTAACTCTAGAACTTGTACTCTTAACAGCTATGTTGGATCATCCATGTAGTTACTATTTGCCAGAATCATCATCGTCATTATCAACTTCTATCTGCAGGCTCTAATTAATGTATTTCTTTAATTGCCAAAAAATTAAGAAATGTATTAAGTGAAAGTACCTTTGCCACATTTCATTCACTAGAGATAACTGGTCTGAGTGTAGTGGGTATTTTTCCAAATTTTTTCTATTTACACATAGCTTATATTCGAGTGCTTGCTCAGTGCCAGACAGGGTTCTAACTGCTTTACATGCATTAACTCATTAATCCCCACATACATGTTGATTTCAGGGGTGAAGGTCTGAGACTTTCGTTATTGATCAGTTAGTGTGAACCCTGGCTGCAAGATTCCAGAAGCCTGTACTGGGGCTCAAGTGCTGCCCTGCAGCCCTGGTCTGCTCCCTCTTGGTGTGGACTTTCAGGGACGGGCTGGGGTCCAGGGAGAACAGTCCCAGCATCCCACACAGCCCCTCCCAGGGCTCCAGGAGATGAAGCAGCCCCATGTCCTCAGCTTTAGGTCTCCGATTTCAGGAGCTTCCTTCCAAGCAGTGAGACTGACTTCACCTGGTGAATAACTTGCCTGTGAAACCACATGGCTTATTTCCTCCTGCTGACCCTGCCCAGAGACTCTGGGAGAAGTATCTGACCAGTGACAAAGATTCTCCTTGACCTCACTCTAGTGAAGCTCCTCTAAACTCTCAAGACCCTGACCTTGTGCTCTGTTTATGAACTCTGTTCAGTCCAGTTTGAGCAAAGACTCTTGCTAAAGCAGAATGCCGCTGGGTCAGTTTAGCCAAAGTCCCCCACCTTTGATGGATGGTCAAGTTCATCGTCCCCCACCCTCAAAATCTTATCACCCTACCCTGTGAAGGGGAGTAGAATATGTCACCCCAAGATATGCCTCTTGGGCCAAAGGATTACTTTGAGCTGATTAAGAAACAGCAGACGCTTGAGAAGCTCTGAAAACTGAGGGTTAATTACCCTTTTGTAAGGGAAATTTACATTTATAAAGGAAATCTCCATTTGTAAGTGTGTCTCCCACTCTGTACCAGGAAGAGAAAAGCTATATCTTTGGTTTAAGAGAAAAAGGATTAAAACAAAAAAAAAACCAAGAGTTTAATACCACCAGGAATATTTACTATTTGTTCCAGCTGAAATCTGATAATAAGATATTTGAAAGAATTTTTTAAAATAGCTCTATGGTCAGAAGTTAGCCACATTGGAAGTTGCTATTCAGAGGCTGATAGGAGCTATTTTTTTTTAAATTAATTAATTAATTTATTTTTGCCTGTGTTGGGTCTTCGTTTCTGTGCGAGGGCTTTCTCTAATTGTGGCAGGCGGTGGCCACTCTTCATCGCGGTGCGCGGGCCTCTCATTATCGCGGCCTCTCTTGTTGCGGAGCACAGGCTCCAGACGCGCAGGCTCAGTAATTGTGGGAGTCGTCTAAGGAAATCCCTGACCTCCTAGCCAATCATGCCCTGTTTCCATGTTGCCTTTTCTAATATTGTATAAAACTTCCTCTTGCCCAAGATTTTTAGAGAAGGTTGCTCCACAGCTTGTGAGGCACAGCAGTCTCCCAATCCATGGATTGTCTTCCCTTGATAAAAAGACATCAAACTCCTTACTAAAGTGTATTATTTTTGTTATTTGACAAGGTCCTTGCCACAAATATTAGTTAAAGGTTTTGGCCATCTGAGTGGGTAAACTTAACATAGTCCATCTGCCAGAATCACAGTTTGGATCTAACTGTTCTTTTATAAATCAGTGACTTTTGTATCATTGTACCTGTCTCATGACCAAAATTTTAGAACGAAAGCTGTAATATCTCTGTGTCTGTCTTTATGTGTATGTTATAGACGCGTGGTGTTTTTCTACCTCCAGATGATGTTGCTGGTTCTTTAATGTTTTGTTTTACAGATTTAAGGAAGCATTTTTCTCTTTTCTCTTAAGCTATCTGTAACTTACATTAACTTGGTAAATCGTACCTCTGTAAAAAGAAATAGAAAGCAGAAAAGTGGTTGCCAGAGGCTGGTGGGAGGGGAAAACAGGAAGAGGTTGGTAAAGGGGTACAAATTTTCAGTTTTAGGATGACTATGATCTGAGGTGACTATAGCTGATAACACTGTATTGAATAATTAAAATTTGCTAAGAGAATGGAACTTAAATGTTCTCACTGGAAAAAAAAAAAAAGGTAAATTTGTGAGGTAATGGTGTGTCAATTAACTTGTTGGGGGGAATCCCTTTACAATGTATAGGTATATCAAATTATCAGGTTGTACACTTTAAATATCTTACAATTTGTCAATTATACCTCAATATAGCTGAAAACAAAATCACAAGAGAATCTTATCAGTGGAGAAGGCACTGACTTAAATCTGCACAACAAACCTTGCCCTTGTTTACCATGTTTTTCCTGATAACCTCCCAGAACTGTCTCCCCCTGACTCCCCTTTCCCTATTAAGGTGGAATTTAATCCTGAATGCTAAGCCACCTCAGGGAGTTACTCATTTTTTCCTCTGGGTATCTCCCATGTATACATGAGGTATACATGTTAATAAATCTGTTTGTTTTTCTCTGTCTTTTATTACAGGGACCTCGGCCAAAAACTTAAAGGGGTAGAGGCAAAATTACTTTTTCCTCCTCTGCACTTGCCTTTAGCAAAACCCCTAAAGTCAGTTTAGCCACAACCTCCCCTATTCTTGATGTCTCCTGTTGGTAATTTTCCACCCACTGACCTCCCCCTATGCCTTGGCTATAAGTCTCTACTTGTCCATGTTCTATTCAGATTGGAGCCAGCTCTATACCAAGCTCTCTTTTTCCCATATTATAATAGTTCCTGAATAAAATTTGCCATTGCTGTTTTAACTTCTGTCTGATTCTGGTTTTCTTTGAACCCAGTAACGTCTGGAAGTACTCTCTTTCCTTCTCCCCAAGATCCATTGACTGTCTTTTTTTTCTCCTGAATTTACTCATCTAACTTTTTCTATTTCCAACTGTGCAGTTTCCCCTCACTCATTCACCAAATATTTTCTTTTTAATTTTTATTGGCGTATAGTTGATTTACAATGTTGTGTTAGTTTCAGGTATACAGCAAAGTGAATCAGTTATACATACACATATATCCACTCTCTTTTAGATTCTTTTCCCATATAGGTCATTATAGAGTATTAAGTAGAGTTCCCTGTGCTATACAGTAGGTCCTTATTAGTTATCTATTTTATATATAGTAGTGTGTATATGTCAATCCCTATCTCCCAATTTATCCCTCCCTCCCTTTCCCCCCTGGTAACCATAAGTTTGTTTTTTCTACATCTGTGACTCTATTTCTGTTTTGCAAATAAGTTAATTTGTACCGTTTTTTTAGATTCCACATGCAATATTTTTATATTCCACATATAATATTTTCTATTCAGAAGAGAAAAAGCAATGCTTTAGAAGAAAAGTCATGCTGGTCCAGGCATGGAGGAGTGCTGAGTAGGCTAAATAATACATGGACCATTCCATGTATTATTATGTATATAACGGTGAGTATTATAAATAATACTCACCATTTCCTTAGTCATGTTATGTTTACATCCTTGCTTCTCTTTTCTCAACACAACACTGAAAACCCAGAATTTCTCATTTTTCACAGATCATCCTAGTTCTTCTCTTACAACAACTCATGGCAATGGGGGAGGGAGGCTTGTGTAAGACCAGAAGGTGAATTGCTGCCAGTTTACAAGTATGCTAAAAAGCTTTAGTTTTGTCCTTAGAGAAATGTGGAACTATTGAAGATTGAAAAACTTGGACAAGGGAGATGGATGATCAGATCTGTGCTCCAATCTTTAACTCATCCAACAAATATTGTGCGTCTATAGGTTCCAAGCACTAACTGCTAAGATTACTTCAGTGAGCAGACAAAAATCCGTGCCTTCTTGGAGTGCATATTCTAGTAGGTGGGGGAGATGAACAATAAGTAGTCTTTATAAAGAAGTAAATTGTATTTTAGAAGGTGATACATGCTATCAAGAAAAATATAGCAGAGAAGGATGATTGATAGAAAGTGTTGGGCTGGGGGTTACTGTTTTATATAAGGAGGTGTGGAAAAGCCTCCCTGCGAGGATGCTATTTGAACAAAGATTTGAAGGAGTGGAGGGATTAAGCCAAGCTGATCTCTGTGGAAAGAACGTTTCAGGCAAGAGCCTCAGGAGCAAAGGCCCTGGGGGGCTGTGTGTCTGCATTACTCGAGGAAATGCAAGGAGACCAGGATGGTGGGATCAGTGTGACAGAAGGAAAGAGGCCAAATTGGGTTGGATCTTGCAGGCCATTTTGCAGACTTTTCTCTGAATATGATGAAAAGCCATTGGAGGCCTGTTGGAAAGAGCCTTCTGGCCACAGCATACTGATGTCCCAAAATACTGGTTGAGGATATCAATCAAATACCAATCCCTAAGGAGGCGAAGTGCTATTCTGGTAGAGTTTCATCTGACAATGGATTACTCTCTACCTCTGTGTCTTTGAAATAATGTCATATCTAAAATACAAGACACTCTACTCTTCTTCTAAAATGTCAGATTACATGTTTTCGAGCTTTTGTCAAAGCTGTGTCTATCCCTGGGGTTCAGATAGGTCTGGGCTGATGGCATGGGGCTTTTGGAAATCCACTGTGGGAGGGGTTATCAGGTAACAAAGGAATTCTGGAAAGTGGAGAAGAATTAGAAGGTTATCATTATATCTGTAGTAGAGATTTGTTGTGTGTGTGTGTGTGTGTGTGGACATCATACATCCTGTTTGGCCCGCAGTGCCAATTGGTTTCCTTTGTCCTGGTGTAATTATTTAACAGCATCTCTCTCTGGGAGGGAGAGCCTTAGGGACAGAAGGCACTGTGAGACACAGAGCCACGAATAGCATCGTGGGGGGACCGAGCTACCAAAGAGTGACCCAACTATGGCATAGATGCAGGTTGCCAGTGAGAGTGGTCATCAAAAGCAACGATGGGGCAGAATCAAAGTGCTTTGCAGGCAGGGCCAGTCTACTCCCGCAGGGTCCTAGCAGGACCCAGATGACACTCAAATTTGGATAATTTGGAGAAAGTTTAACAAAGGACCATTTACAAAGATATTGAGAGTGCGCAGAAACACTGCCTAAAGGGACCAGCGGATGAAGTGGCCACAAGAATCTGGAAGGAAGGAGTCCCATGGAGAGGTCACCTTGAGAGCAGCAGTGACCTTCTGTCAGTGAATCCGGCAGGTGAGAGGTCACCCTGCAAGGAGGGAGCCAGCTGGGGTAATGGCTGTGGTCTGAATGTTTGTGCGCCCCCAATTCATATGTTGAAATCCTAACCCCCAGAGATGGTAGTAATAGGAGGTGGGGCTGGTGGGAGGTGCTTAACCATGAAGGTGGGGCCTGATGAATGGGATCAGTGCTTTTTGAAAAAGACCCCACAGAGATCTCTCTCCCCTTCTGCCATGTAAGGACACAGCGAGAAGGTTCCATCTGTGAGCCAGGAGGAGGGACCTCACCTGAACACGGCCATGCTGGTGCCTTGATCTTGGACTTCCCAGGCTCCAGAACTGAGAAAGAAATTTCTGTTGTTTAGAAGCTACCCGGTCTTTGTGTTTTGTTATAGTAGCCAAATGAACTAAGACAGGAAATACATAGCTTTCTACTTCCTCCCTCTGGGAGAGCCTGCTGGGGTAGGATGGGGGCAGAGAGCCAAATGGAAGTGGGTGGAGAACCTGGAGGATCAAGTGGGAGGTGTCCAGCCCTCAGCCTTTTCAGTACATGTCACCAGTGGGGGCTGAGCAAGAAAGGAAAATCCTGACAGAAACCACCGGCCGTAGGCAGACATTGTGACCAGAGATGCAATACTCCCCATGAGGACCCATAGAGAGAGTGAGGTGGAGACTCTTGGAAAGGAGCGGATATTCTGCAAAATACATGGAGGCTTCAAAAGGCACTGAGATAGAGGTTCTTAGGGTTATGGTGACCCCACTGTGAACTCTGGCCTCAAGAGACCCTGGGAAATGGTCATGTGTAGCTTGGAAAGATTTCTGAATTTCCAAATAGTCTTTTAGTCATGCATACATCTACCAGGGCTGCTCTCTAAGAGCACTTCCGGTCTGCTGGCTCTGTTCTCAGGGTCCCTGGGGTGGGTGTGGAGGGGCCAATGCCTAGAGGAAGGATGTTGTCATTTACTCTGTGTGGTTTTGAGTCATATGAAGAAACAACAAAGGATGCAGCTGTGTACACAATTTTGTTGATTTCTCAACTGGAGGGTGATTTGATAAGCATGCTTGATGAGAAACACATGCTGCCTCAAGGGTCCATTTTTCTAATATATTATAAGTTGTTTTAGATTACATTGGGTGATTTTTATGTTATTCCTGAAAAGGCAATACTTACACATAGTTCAAAAATAAAAACAACATAAAAAGCCTCACTCCCACCCTTGTCACCTGTTTTGTCCCCTTCCTTTCACTCTGATAACCACTTGTTTCTTTGTGAAAATACAAGAACATATGAATGAATATTATTACTCTCTACCTTTTCTTACACAAAAGGGAGTGTTCCATAAATAATACCTTGTATCTTGCATTTTTCTGCTTACTAATATATCCTAGAGATTACTTTATATCAGCACATACAGCAATTCCTCACTATTTTTTTTTTACAGCTACAAAATTTTCCATGGGAGACATGTTTCATAATTTATTTAACCCATCCCCTGTTGGGGACATCATTTGGTTTGTTTGCAGTCATTTCTCTTATTAACAGTGTTTCAGTGAGTAATCTGGTATACCCATCATTTCTTATGTGGGCAGGGATATTTGCAAGATAAATTCCTAGAAATGGAGTCAGTGGGTCAAGGAGTAAATGCATTTGTAAGACTGATGTATTGATATATTAATTCTTTGCTGGCTATGGTCTAGCAGTGAATTGAACAACCACATATTATTTCCAAATGAAAAGCTCCAAAGATGACAATAAATGCTGAGTCCAGATAGAAACTTCAGTCAGTGTAGAGTGCTGCTTATTAAGAAGGATGAACATCTCAGAGTGTTTATGTGTCCCTGAATGCAAACTTGATGTGTACTCTGAGAATCCAATTTGAAGGAAATCTAGACATTTTGTTATTACTGCAGATAAACAGTACACCCCACCTCCAAAGAAACAAATTTCTTAATTATTTAAAAGGCTCCATCTTTTAATTCCAATGGTCTAGAGGTTTCAGGGGACAAAGGTAAGGTAATTTGAGAGCTGGGAATTCCTCCATCAGGGCAAGTATTGTGTTGATTGATAGATGCCCTAGGGTTCCAAAGATAGTCTGAAAAATCCTCTCATTCCTTGCAACAGAGGCATACACTTCAAAATTACACAGTAAAATAAATCTTTATTTTGCAAGTAACCATGGACTTTGAAAAAAAAAAAAAAGGAAATCCAAACAAAACATACCATTAACAATAACAACCAAATGTGAAAAAAAATCACTTTCCAGTGTTTTTGCTAATACACAGCAAGGTGGGTTTTTAAACGACCATGGGGCCTTCTCAGGACAGACACCCCAGTCCCACCCCCCCACCATGTTCTCTGCCTGCCTCTTGTTTGTAGAAAACCTTTAGCTTCCTAGGCCTTCTTCAAGTTCCAAAGAATAAATTTAATCAGGGAAGTGAGAAAATGCAGAAACAGAGGAAAACACTCAAGCGAGACAAAATAAAAACAGTTTAGCCATTAAACAAAGTCGAGCATATTTAGTTCCTCTCCAGGGGCTCTAGATAATATTCTGAGCCATGTCCTTTGAGCTGTTTTGCAGAGACTGAAACCCCCACCAGGTGGAAGAAGTTAACTGTATGCTGCCCACAAGCCCATTGACCCCAAACCAGTTGGAACCAGAAGGTTGATGATATTGACTCCCGATTACCTCACCTCCAACCAATCAGAAGAATGTCCATGAGCTGATCACATACCCTGCAACCTCCTCCCTCACTCTGTCCTTAAAAACCTTTCCCTGACAACCATCAGGGTGTTTGGTTCTTTTGAATATTAGCCACCCAGATTCCTTGTTTGGTGCTTACAATAAATGCTGAACTTTCCTTCACCACAACCCAGAGTCAGTAAATTTGGTTTTGCTGCACAAAGGTGAGTGGATCCAAGTTTTGTTCATAACAAGTCGAGGGAAGTTTTTCTCATAAAAGAAAAACACAAGAAGTCCTGGCCTTTTAAAGGTTGTGAAAATAGACTGTGCAGTAAAACTTAGCTATTAAAGACCCTCAGGAGAAGAATGGGTTTAGCCCCATGAAACACCCAGTTAGCTAAGAACTTTTCTTACCAATCTCCAATATTTTGGTTTTAGCCATTTTTGTTTGTGGCTAAAGGTGTGCACTTCAGGGCAGGGCTGGGGTTGGGATGTATTTGAAAAAAACATATTGAAGTTATATTTTGAGTACAAGCTACACCCAGGAAGTGACACTCAACCATTTTCTGCAGCTGAGTGGAGATGTGGTGAGAATGTGGTGGATAGTTTAAGAAAGACTGAAAACCATTCTGACTTAAGAGTGTGTTATGTACTTCCTGGCCTTGTGAAGCTGGTACCCTGAATAGAATGTGAATCCTTTCTGGATGAGTCAGGCCATCACCATGAACTTGGGTTATTGTAACGTCCTGCAGGTGTGTCAGGTTGTTGTTCCTGTTGGTGGCCTCAGAGGATGAGGTTTGGAGTGACTTTCACAGTTTTTCTGTGTGATATACAGTTGTGCAGTGGCTGATCAGGTCTCTTTCCATGATGGTCAGTCTTCACAGTGCCTTTCTGGGCCCCAAGATCCACCCCAGTTCCACTATGTCTCTGTCTTGTAACCTTAGCTAACAAGATGGAGCTTCTCCTGTCTGTCAGAGGACAAAGCACACAGCTCCAGGACTGTTGTAAACAGTGGTCCTCCTGTTAAAACATCTCCGCAATCTCACCCTCTTTTCAACACTTCTTCCTGTTAATATTAATATTACAGAGAATCATTTTCATTTACAGGGAATTCATTAGAGAGTAAATGTTCAATTTTTAAAAATATAATAGCACCAGCATTTTGATTAATTATATTCAATATCAATTAATGGTTTTAATATGTATAAGGTATTTGGTGTCATTCCTATAATGAAACAGAACAAAGTGTTTCCCACCTGAGTCATGTATTGTCCATCGCAAGTGGTATGCTGGTCTTCACTGTGGGTGGCACCATGGAGCTACAGTCTTCGCAGTTCAATGCCTTTTGTACAGTATTGTCTATAGGAGTCAATGCCTTGAACTGGATGGGTCTTAATTTACTTGGTCTCTGCCACAGTCAGGGTTCTTAGATATGTAAAACAAAACTATCTCCCAATAGTACATTATACGAAATTAAGTTCCAGAATTTCTAGGAGGGTGAAGGAATTAAGAAAGAACCAGGAATAATATTCAGATTACACCAGTGGTCCAGTAGAGAGCTTACTGCCCAGATTTCTGCACAAAGGAACTGAAACCTGGGCCATGAGGTATGAAATGGGCTGGCTTCATATCAGATCAAGGAGCAATGGGAGGAAGCTGCACTAGAGAATGTAAATGCCATGGGGGGCAGGTTTTTTTTTAAACATTTTTATTGAGATATAATTCACATATCATAAAATTAATCCTTCCAAAGTATACAATTCGATGTATAGTTTTAGTATATTCACAGTTTTGCAGCAACCTCACAATCTAAGTTTAGAACATTTTTATCAGCCCCAAAAGAAACCTCATACCCATTGGCAGTCACTCCCCATCGCCCCTACAATCCAGCCCTAAGCAGCTGAAATGAAGCACAACCCTGCGGGGCCCTCCCTGGTACAAATCCTTTCCATGTCCCCTGTCTCTTGTTTGTAGGAAATAAGCTTCATTCAGCCTCCTTGACCTTTCCTGAGTTCCAAAGGGCAGATTCAAATAGTTGCTAATCAGGGAAGGGAAGGAATGCAGAAACAAGGGAGGAACAGTCAAGAAAAAATAGTACAACCTTGGGGCAGGGTCCTGGTTCCTCCTCAAGGAATGTGTCTAACAATACCTTTGAGTTCTTCTGCTGGAAACAAGGCCCCCACCCAGGTGGAGGATGGTGACTTCAGGCTGAACACAAGATTCCTGGACCACCACCCTGTTACCTCCCCACCAACCAATCAGAAGAAAGTCACTACCCTGCAGCCCTCATCCCAAATTTTGTCTATAAAAACTTCTCCCTGAAAACCATCAGAGAGTTCAGGTTATTTGAGCACGAGCCACCTTTTCACCTTGCTTGGCCCTGCAATAAACCTTTTTCTGCTCCAAACTCTGACGTTTTGGTTTGTTTGGCCTCACTGAGCGTGGGGCACACAAACTGGCGTTTGGTAACACAACCACTAATCTACTTTCTGTTTCTATAGATTTGCTTGTTCTGGACGTTTCATATAAATGGAATTATACAATATATGGTCTTTTGTGACTGGCTTTTTTCACTTAGCATAATGTTTTCAGGGTTCAACAATGTTACAGCATGTGTTAGTACTTCATTCCTTTTTATGGCTGAACATTATCCCATTGCATGGGTATGAAACCGAACAGGACACTGTGGGACTCCTGGGCATAGAAGCCTTTCTGTGTCCCCCATTTCTTGTTTGTAGGGAACAGCCTTCAGCCTCCATGACCTTCCCAGAGCTCATAGGGCAGGTCCAAACAGTTCCCAAACAGGGAAGGGAGGGGATGCAGAGATAAGGGAGGAGCGGCCAGGAAACAATAGTGCAGCCTTGGGGCAGGGTCCTGGTTCCGCCTCAAGGGATACACATAACAATATCTTTGAGCTCTTTACAGAACTAAAACCCTCAACAAATGGAAGATGTTAGCATCCTTCATTCCAGAGAAGACCACCTGAGGCCAGATTAAAGGAGTGCACACCCTGCACACACCCTAATCCTTATCAGCAACCCCACACTTGAACAACTGCTATAAAACTCCTCACCAAATCCTCCCGGGTTGGGACACACAATTTTGAGGGGCACGAGTCTTCGGTGTCCCCCTTTGCCTGGCATAGCAATAAAGGTATTCTTTTCTCCTTCACCCAAACTTTGTCTCCAAGATTCGATTTGGCACCAGTGCACAGAGACCAAGTTTTCAGCATCAGGTACATCACATTTTGTTTATACATTCATTAGTTGATGGACATTTGGGTTGTTTCTACTTTTTGGTTAGTATGATAATGCTGCTATGAACATTGGCTGGGCAGGGATTTTCATCTGGTTTGTTCACTGCTGATATAGTAGTGCTGGCATATGGTAAACACAACACAGGTATTAATTAAGCAAATTGAAAAAATGAATGAATAGTTGTCTGATGAAGACATAAGTTTTCCTTATATAGTAAGCACGCATAAAATATTTTTGTTTGAACATTAAATATGGCATACAGTTTCTTTCTTCTTTCCCTTCCTTCCTTCCTTCCTTCCTTCCCTCCTCTCTTTCTGTCTCTCTGTCTCACTCTCTTTCTTTCTTACTGAAAAAAAAGACCCCTATCTTACACTACTCACAAAAATTAACTCAAAATAGATTAAAAACTTAAGTGTAAGACCTGAAACCATGAAGCGCCTAGAAGAAAACGTAGGAAAAGGGCTCCTTGACATGTGTCTTGGCAACGATATTTTGGATATAGTACCTAAAGCACAAGCAACAACAACAAAAATAAGCAAATGCAGCTACATCAAACTAAAAAGCTTCTACACAGCAAAAGAATCAATCAACAAAGTGACAAAAAACCCTATGGAATGGGAAAAAATATTGTCAAACCATATATCTGATAAGGGGTTAGTATCTAAAATGTATAAATAAGTCATACAACTCAACAGCAAAAAAAAAATCAAATAATCCAATTTAAAATGATTTCACTTGTATGTGTAATCTAAAAACAAAAATAATAAACTCATAGAAAAAGAGATTAGATTTAAGGTTACTAGAGGCAGGGTTTGGGGGGAGAGGGAATTGGAGAAAGGTGATCAAAATGTACAAAATTCCAGTTACAAGGTAAATAAGTACAGTTGACCCTTGAACAGCACGGGTTTGAACTGTGAGGGTCCACTTATATGCAGATTTTTTTCAATAAATATAGTACCTATATTTTCATTTTACAGATCTTTAAATTAACTACGTATGGGGAAAATTTGTGTTCAGAGACCACAGTATGGAGAATAGAAAGAACCAGTGTTTGAGTGCTGATTCTATCCAAACTATTTCAGCTTCCTGCCATTGGGTGAGTCTTTTATCAGTTCATTTGTTTTACTTCAGAGATAGCAGTATGTGGTTTTTTGACTACATGGCAGTTGATCCCTAACCTCCACATTGTTCAAGTGTCAGCTATACTAGGGATGTAATGTACAGCATGATGACAATAGTTAGCACTGCTGTATGATATACATGAAACTCCTAAGAGTTCTCGTCACGAGGACATTTTTTTTTCTCTTTTTGCTTTCTCTCTCTCTTTTTTGTATCTATATGAGATGATGGAAGCTAACTAAACTTATTGTGGCAGTCATTCTGTAATATATGTAAGTCAGACCATTATGCTGTACACCTTAAATGTATACAGTGATGTATGCCAATTATATCTCAATAAAACTGGGAAAAATTAAGACAAACCCACTGAAAAAAAATGGGATTTTGAAATTCCACTCTGGCTTGTGTAATTCTGAGCAAGAGCTTTTTTTTGGTGTCCAGTGTGCCACCCTATCATTCTAAAAGGAAAAACAATTAACTGAGTGTGAAATTTAAATGAGATAATACTGCATATAATAATGCACGTATGGGATAATACAGGCACACATTAAAGTGCTAAAAAAAAAAACGGAGGTAGTTTCTTTACTCTTACCTTTAGGCTGTTCATAGCTGGTAGCTGGAAAACCAAGCTCTAGGACTGTATGTAAAATATGATAAAATAATTTATGAATGAGGACCTAGTGAAATTCTAATTTTAGTTTATTCACTATTCACTCACTCCTGCTGCTACACTTCTGTCAATGAGCTTGTATCATGATGTGCATAACAATCAATTATCCTTAGTTAATAAGAATTCTTTCTCCAGAATAGAATATAGACCTGTACAGGGCAGACACCTTGGCTTTAAAGTCTTTATATTCTTAGAATATAGTCCACAGCCAGGTGCATAGAGTAGGTTCAATGCATAGTTTTGAAGTGTGAACATGAATGAACAAGTAAATTTTTGTGACATTAACTTTAGTGTTTATAGACCATTTTCTTTTTTGTGGATCGTTTTCAGACTTAATTATAAACTATGCATATGTGTGTGTATATATACAACTGTATATATTTTGTCTGCATCATATACACAAAAACATACGTACAATCTGCTCAATGTATATATGATTGTACCTGTACTTTTAGCAGAAGACTTAAAGCAAGCAGTGATACATGTCGTAAGTAGTTTAATAGCTATGAAAAGATAGTAATACATACTATGACAATGACAATCATCTATAAAGCAAAGCAGAAAAAATTGTCTATTCCTGAGGGGAGCTAACTGAACAGCTCATTTAAAGGGTCAGTTTGTCTTACATCTTGTAACCATTTTATCTTTTGGGAAATTTTTTCTAGGTGAATTTCAACTGCTCCAGAGGTATGGATACAAATGCAACAAGTAGTATGAGCAATAGCACAAACAACTGCTTGTTTAGCCAGCATAGAATCTAAGGCAACCCTGTTATCTAATATTACTTGGGCTAAGGAGTTTAGGCATGTCTGTTGTGCTGCAATGCTTTTTGCAGTCTTCTTGGCTATTTGACCAATGGTGATGATAGATTTCTAATCATATTTTTCTTTACACCTACTCCTGCACTAGGAACCAAGATTCCCAAAAGACTTTGCCACCAGGTATCTTGGTGTCCTGCTAACATGGATCTCTTGACTCTGTAATGAAGAGAAAAAGGAGGTTAATCTGTTTCCTTATATACAGACAATGCATAACATAAACCCAATAAAAATAAACCTTCTATTTTCCAGCTGTGAAGACATTTATGTGCCCATCCTTGGGAAAGTGTGTCAATTTCAGTATCCCATGTGAAGACAAAATCTGGGGAAGTGCAGTGACCCCTCCCAAAGTGCTCTTATTGGAAGTTTTGTCAACACAACATCAAACCATGGGTCATTTCTCTTGCAAGCTTTCCAAAAGTCATTTGTGTGGTACTTAACATGTGGGAGTTGCTGGCATAATTTACTCATGTTTTACTCTTTAAGACTTTTTTTCAGTTTAAGTAAGGGAAAGAACAAAGTAGTCTGGGATTATTGTGCTTGGTCTCTAAGGATTGAGGATGGTATCAGACAAGGACTGGACATATTAATCTGTTGAAAAATTTGAACCTGAAAGGTTAGGGAGGTCGGTCTAGGTGCATGGTAACATTAGGAAGACCTGAAAATTTGGTGACAGGTATTATGATAGGCTTATATCAGTCTTGTATTGACCTGGGAATTTGATGACAGATCCAACAATTGGTTAGACTGCCCTCAGTAGCTATACTTTGTGACAACGTTACTAAAGAATTTTCTTTCCATCCTGTATATTGGGGCAAGAGTTAGCTAGAAGTAAAACAATAGCTTTCAATTTTGATAGGGAGACAAATATTTGGTAAACAGTTCAACTGAACTAGTAGGATGGATCTTACAGGCCTGGCCCAGATTCTTGGGTTACAGCTGTCTACTACTGCTGTTGGCTTCTTCTCATCTTGTGATCCTTAAAAAACATTAGGCTACTTCATGTTACGTTTAGAAATATTTAATTCGTAAGCACTTGTTTTTAATTCAATCAAATACAGCTCTTTTACCATCCAGAGGTAGAAACATATATTTGTAACCTACATACAGACATATAGATAGACATAGAGATCACATAGTTTTCATTTTAAAACTTAGTCATGAATCGTGCTTTACAATATAAAACTCATTTGCTCATAAATAATAGTAAGAATAAGTTTACTTGCTTGAGTTTTCAAAGGCCTCCCCCCACCCCCGCCTTTTTTTTCTTTTAGTTTTAGGTTCTACTAATTGAGTCAAAGCCATAGTCTCAGGCAGTGTGGGATGTGTTTACATTTCAAGGACATGATGAAAGAGTTACAGCTTTAATCTTTCTCCTAGGAATAGTTTTGTTCTCTCAGGGTGAGAAGTTTGAAAAACTGTTTTATCAAGCTAACTTTCTCTAACTGCATACACAAAAACCAGTTTGGGAATATCAAAAGAGCCCCATCTTGGCCATTTCAGGGTGAGAGAATTATTGTACTTACAAGTATTGGGTCCATCTCAATTGTACATGAATTCATCTGGAGTTCCAGTGGGTGGCTGGGAGATGGTAGGCTTTAGAAACACAATTTTCCATTTTCTTTCAGTTTCATTTTGCTGTAAAGTACAAATCCTTCCAATTTTAAGCCACATTAAAAAGGATTAGCCAACTCAGTTCACTCCAAAGTTCCCTCTAGGTCTTTCCTGCCTAGAAATGTCCTCTAGGTTCCTTGCTTAGAAATTCCCTTTACGTCCTCTGCCTAAGAACTTCCTCCGAGGTCCCCTGCTAGGAACTCCCCTCTAGGTCCTCTGCTTAGGAAATTCCCCCTAGGTCCCTTTCACCTAGGAAATATACTGGTACCCCCTTAAGACTCCAAGTCTTAAGATAATAGCTCAAATAAAAGTTTTGGAACATTACCCAATACAAGGAGATCCAGATATCAGGAAAACCTCACTGAAGCACCTGAAGAGTGATGTGAAGCTGGGGGTTGGAGGGGCAGGGGTGCTCACAAGGGGCCCATGCTTGGTACCAAAGTAGACTCCAAGTGAGTTTTTCTGATAAGCAGCAGACTATATCAAACAATGTCTATGGAAATAAGCAATAAACAATCTATAATAGGAATAGAAAAGAGTCTTATTTGAGCCAAACTGAGGACTATAGCCCAGGAGACTCAGGCTCAAGAAGTAGTTGAATTGTGTTCCATTGGACTGCAAAATGGGGGAGTCTTATAAAGGCAAACCCCCCCAAATTACATGTCATTTGTCAAGAATCATAATTGGAGCTGGCAAGAAGTAAGGATGCTTGATAAGTAAGGATTGGTTGGGGTCTGAAATGGTTGCATAGTTACAAGGGGAGACCTTGAGATCATAAATTGGCAGTTGGCAGCTGGCAGCAGACGTTGTTTTGAGAATAGTTGGTGGTGTCCTTGAGTCTGATTCAGTTCAGAAAATTCAGTTCTCAGTGTTGCAGGACCGTGTCTGAAACCACAGTGGCCCCCAGGCTTCATTTTGGATGCCTGGACCACAGTTATTCCATCTTGATTTTTAAATGCATTCTTTTCTTTAATGGTTAAAGCAAATGTAAAATGTATGTTATAATAGGCCACAAAACAGGCTGTTCTAGTTAGCATAAAGTTTAAGTTAAATCTTGTATAAGCCAGAATGACTTCCTCATACCTTGATATGGGAAAATTTCTTCCAACCAGTTTTAATGATTATATGTTTAAAATATGTTGTAATTCCCAGTTCTTCGGATTTTTGTCCTTTATCTTCTAACATCAAGAATAATATTTTATTCAAATTCCAGAAGTTATTGTAAGAAAATCTTAAAAGATGTGCCCAGAGGACTTTTTTTTATCATAGCATAGCAAAAGATTGGAAATAGTTGAAATTGAGATAATGATCAAATAAACTATGGTAGGACAATACTATGGAAGACTATGCATTATTAGAAATACTACTTATGAAGAATTTTTGGTTTTATTTTTATTATTTTTAATTTTGTGGCCGCACTGCGCGGCTTGAGGGGATCTTAGTTCCCTGACCAGGGATCGAACCCACGACCTTGGCAGTGAGAGTGCAGAGTCCTCACCACTGGACCGCCAGGGAATTCCCTGAAGAATTTTTAAAGAGGGTAAAGTATCTGTGTTAAAATCCTAGGGTATAAATGTTAGGAAAATCACATATATATATATATATGTATACATATACATAACAACAAATTGTTAATATTAATGATATTTATTTCTGAGTGAAGTTATGAGTAATTTTATTTTTGTCTCTGTAGTCTTCTTAATTTAGAAAATTACATATGAGCACAAAGTTGATATTATAAAAAAAATTATTTGTAGAGCTGTTACTTTTCAAGAAGGGATATCTTTCTAAAAGATAAATTTGAACTTTGCTTAGACTACTAATTATTAAGTAAAATAATCACAATTTTACAATTTATTAGGTTGAAATAAATTTAGTCTCAGAAAACAAAACAACCAAGATGTTCTTCAGTAGTGGAATGGAAAAATAAACTGTGGTACATCCGGACAATGGAATATTATTCAGTGCTAAAAGCAAATGAGCTATCAAGCCATGAGAAGACATGGAGGAAATTTAAATGGAGGTTATTAAGTGGAAAAAAAAAATAATAATCTGAAAAGGCTATAAGCTGTATGATTCCAACTATATGGCATTATGGAGAAGAGAAAACTATGGAGACAGTAAAAAGATAAGTGGTTGCCAGAGGTTAGGGGGAAAAGAATGATGAATAGGGGAGCACAGAGGATTTTTAGAGCAGTGAAATTATTCTGTATGATACTATGATGGTGGTTACATGTCATGTATTTGTCAAAACCTGTTCAGTATACAACACCAAGGATCAATCTTAATGTAAACAATGGCCTTTGGGTGATTATAATGTGTCAATGTAGGTTTCTGGATTGTAACAAATGTGTCACACTGGTGGTGGAGGTTGAGGGTGGGCAAGACAGTGGATGTGTGGGAGAAGGGGGTATATGGGAATTCATTCTTCTCTGCTCAGTTTTGCTGTGAATCTAAAACGGCTCTAAAGACTCGTTTATTAAAACAAAACAAAACAAAATTAGAAAATCAGTGAATGATTTTCAGTACCCTTACTGTCAAAGAATTCTATTTGGTGCTTTCTTTTGAGTGTTTTGTTTATTTTGTTTTTAGCCTGCTCTGAAAAATGCTAGATTGAGAAAACATCATTTTACAGTTGCCTCTTAGATATTCAAGAATGTGTTCCTCCTCCCAGCTGAGATATTTGACCTTTAGCCTCTCTGTGTTGGAATATAAGAATGGAAAGCACAAGTGTCCCAGGGAATCAAGTAAACATCTTATAAGAAAATCCGTTGAGAAAATTTTGGCATGACTTTTGGGGTGTTCTGGGTGGTTTGAAATGCATATGCGGAATGACTAATGTATAAACTTTGCCCAAGTTGCTATGAGTGGGCTAAATTTGACACCAGTGAGTGTGCTTTCCTGTTGTCTTTGAAATTCAGCATCTATTCACCCTTCTTCTGGGGATGATATCCTGATTGTCCTGTGGAGAACTTCCCCTCATGGGGGGCTCTACCCCCCCAGTTCAGGCAGCAGGAGATTCAGACCTAGTCTAATAAGAGCATGCCAGGCCCTGGCCACAGTGATCAGTTCAGAGCTAATGGCAAGGATTTTCTTAAGTGATTGGAATGAGGGATGTGTGTGTGTGTGTGTGTGTGTGTGTGTGTGTGTGTGTGTTTTCTCAGCTAAGAGGCAGTATGGTGTAGAAGAGCATGCATTCTGCACCCCATGGCTTGGGTTTGAATCCCAGTTGCCCAGTTCCACTACCCCCTGGCTTGGTGACCTTGGGTAAGTCACCCATTCTTTCTGAGTCTCAGTCTTTCCCTGTAAAATGGGGCCAAGAATGCTCCCTATCTCATGGATTGTTATGGGGATTGAATGGGTTAATATTTGTAAAGCCTGGCATGATGTTTGTCTCCTCGATGTTTTCACTTGGGCATGTGACGGGCATCTCAAATTTAACACTCTCCAAATGAATTCTTCTTTCATTGTCTTCTGCAGCTCAGTGAATGACATCTCCAGCCTTCCTGCTGCTCAAGCCAAGAATCCTTGGAGTTGTCTTTGACCTCTCTCTTTTTCTCTCTCTCTCTTTTTTTTTTTCGGCTGCACTGCACGGCATGTGGGATCTTAGTTCCCTGACCAGGGATCAAACCTGTAACCCCTGCAGTGGGAGTGCAGAGTCTTAACCACTGGACTGCCAAGAAAATCCCTCTCTTCGTCTCTTTACTCCATAAACAATTCTCAGTTCTGCCTTCAAAATATATCCACAATTCAACCAACATCCGCTGAAGTCAACCTGGTTCAAGCCACCATCATCTCCCGTCTGGATTACGGCACCATAGCCTCCTAAACGTTCTCCCTGCTTCTGCTCTCACCCACTTTAGTTTATTCTCAACAAGCAGCCAGAGTAAGCCTGATAAAACCAAGTCAGATAATGTCACTCTTCTGCACCGCGAGTGTCCATCTACCCCCCTACCCCACACACATGCCATCACATCTCCAGCCTCTTCTCCCACTTCCTCCCATCTTGCTCTCTCTGCACCTGGCACCTCTTATCTGACCTTGCTCTTTTCTTCCCTCTGCTGGGACCCTGTTTCCCCCCATATCATGTGGCTACCCCACCTTCTTCAGATCCTTACTCAAATGTCATCTTCTCAGTGAGACTTTCCTTAGTCATCATTCCAATGTTGCAATCCTTCCTCCCACCTCCCTTGTCCTTATCTCATTCCCTGATTATTTTGTTTCCTAGCTCTCATCTTTACTTCACATGCCTTATGGTTTACTTACAGATTTTGTCCATTATATGTCTGCCCCCTGCCGTTAGAACATAAGTTCCATAAGGATTGAATTTTTTAAACTGCTGTATACCCAGTACCTCAAACAGTTCATGGAAATGCCTTCAACGTATACAGTGATGTATGTCAATTATTTCTCAATAAAACTGGGGAAAAGAGGTAAAAAAAATGAAACAGTTCATGGAACATAGTAGGTGCTCGGTGAATATTTAATGCATGAATGGATGAATATATGAATGAACGAAGAAAGATTTGCATTGAAGTGTGATATTCATCAACACGCAGTTTTGTAGTGTCTACTAGGCCTCAGAGACTTGCTAGTCATTGGGATCATACCTAAGAAAAAGACTGCTTCGAATTAAAGTCTAGTGTAGGGCAAGAGGAATGAGGAAACTGACCAAAAACAAACAAATGAACAGAAAAAACAACCAGGAAGTATAGGGTGCATATGGAAACTCATGACAGGAATGCGAGAGCTTGTAAAAGACTCTAGACATGGGGTGTGTAAGCTGTCATCTGAAAGTTCAGGAAACAGCAAGGAACGAGATGAAGGAGGTGGAGTGTGGGGAGAGCTGAGAAGCTGCCGAATCTGTTAGGCTAAGGTTAGCCCTAACTGAGGAAGTGGCTGGGTTGATTTATCATAACAAGCCTGCCAGGGCACTACAAGAAGAGCAGACAGCTCAAGTGAATTAAAAGCAATCCAAGGCATTCTGCCAAGTCCTATTAAATCCGTTTCATTGAAAATACAGAATAAAGAGTGAATGACGTGGCCTTGTTATGTTTCAAGATATGGGAGGAGAAATCATGCAGCTTTCCTTTTCGCAAGACTACAAGAAGAAAAAAAACCCAGATGACAGGCTGTGCTGTGTTTGACATCAATGAGTGGGCGTTTCTGTTTTTGATATTCAGCATCTAGTCACCATTCTTCTGACTTGAAAACACGTTAGGGAGACAAACGCCTTCCTAGGAAAACAAGTCCACCCTGAGCTTCCCGGAGATGCTCAGAGCCTCATGGCTGCCATGGATGCATGCCCAAGAACAAGCTTCCAGAAGTTCTCACGCTGGACCACAAATCCTCTGTGAGAACAAGTTGAGTCTGTCAACTCTGGGCCAGCACAGAGTGAGAACCCATTAACTATCTGCCGCCTAAGGACGTAGAGGTAGGGTTGGTAGGACAGGCTTGAAATGAGATTGTCTCGGTTCAAAACCCTTCTTGCTTAACTAACTTTGGCCAAATTGCTTACCTTTCTAAGGCTCCGATTCCTCATCTGCAATATGGGAATAATAAAATATTTACATGATGACAATACTGTAGGCTATTGTACGCAAAGTATTCAACACTAATTGATGTTGGTAATTATTACTGAAGGAGGAAAAAGAAGAATTATGTAATTAATCATAGCCTCTCCTCTCCCCTCCCTTCAACACTGCACTTTACTTCTCAGATGAACAACAGATGCCCACTGATGGGTGGGTTTTAGCTGGTGAATCTGATGGAGAGGGAGTTGTTCATTTTGCAGGCATTGCTTGAGTGCCAACTGCATACTAGGCATTGTCCTGGTGCTAGGACAAAACTTGGGCTCTTGTGGAGCTGGGCTTGTGGTGAGAGGCGTGGGGAGAGGAGGAAGCCCCTTTTCTAGAGGCTGTACCGCGCAGAAGTTGGCTGCTCTTTGCTTTATGCGTACACTCCCAGGTTCTTACAGCCAGCTGAACACTGGGAGAGTACCGGATAAGATGCGCAGCTCAAAGAGCTACCTAGGGATGGAGAGTTGGGATTTGAGCCTGGGCTTAGTGTTTTGGGAAAGGATATATGGTCTGGCAGGGACCACATTTGCACAGTGAGGAGGAAAGAGAAGAAATTTAAATAAATAAATAAATATATATATATATATATATAATATTATATATTATAACTACTTTTATTTTTTTATTTTTTTTAATTTAATTTTATTTTTATTTTTTTATTTTTGGCTGTGTTGGGTCTTCATTGCCGCGCACTGGCTTTCTCTAGTTGCGGTGAGCGGGGGCTACTCTTTGTTGCAGTGCGCAGGCCTCTCATTGTGGTGGCTTCTCTTATTGTGGAGCACGGGCTCTAGGGTGCGCGGGCTTCAGTAGTTGTGGCACGCGGGCTCAGTAGTTGTGGCTCGCAGGCTCTAGAGCGCAGTCTCAGTAGTTGTGGCGCACGGGCTTAGTTGCTCCGCGGCATGTGGGATCTTCCTGGGCCAGGGCTCGAACCCGTGTCCCCTGCGTTGGCAGGCGGATTCGCAACCACTGCGCCACCAGGGAAGGCCTATAACTAATTTTAAAGCTGTCAGAGATTAGTAAAAAAGGCTGGAAGGAGAAATACCAAAATGCTAATGGTAGTTGGGTTAGGGTTTTGGAATGGGAGTAGAGGCAATGTTCTTCTTTTCTCTATATCCAATTTTTAAAATGTGATTGTATTACTTGCATGATTTAAAAATGACTAATGGGGCTTCCCTGGTGGCGCAGTGGTTGGGAGTCTGCCTGCCAATGCAGGAGACACAGGTTCGAGCCCTGGTCTGGGAAGATCCCACGTGCCGCGGAGCGGCTGGGCCCGTGAGCCACAATTACTGAGCCTGCGCGTCTGGAGCCTGTGCTCCGCATCAAGAGAGGCCACGATAGTGAGAGGCCCGCGCACTGCGATGAAGAGTGGCCCCCGCTTGCCACAACTGGAGAAAGCCCTCACACAGAAACGAAGACCCAACACAGCCATAAATAAATAAATTTTTTAAAAAATGACTAATGAATCTGACCAAGGAAAAAAAGAGCTTGAAACCCACATTCTAGGACCAGCACTTCCACTAACCAGGTGTGTGGCCTGGGGGTGGTCACTCCTCTGGTGCCTCAGACATCCCAGCGTCTGCCCCCAGTTCACCCAACAGCTCTGTTTCCATGTCTCTCCCCCTTTTGCAAACCATCCCTGCCCTTCCACAGACTCATCTAGTGTCACTGTCTCTCCAAAGCCTTCCGAATATCTACTCTGACTCACCGCCATCCTTCCAGTCCGCACGCAGCTCCCCCATTATTAGTGCTTCTTTGTTGAATACTTGCTAAGGGGTCACTCAGCTATTCTCTCTATATGTTACCTGATTCAATGCTCAAAATAATTCAGTGATGCCCGCAGATATTTTTAAGCCGACTCTATAGAAGAGGAACTTGTCCTTCAGAGAAGTTTTGTTACTTGCCCATGTGGCAGGGATCGCTCAGGTCTACCTGATCAGAGAGACTGTGTTCTTTTTTTCTTTTTATAAAATTAACTTTTTGATCATTATTTCTATTGCTATAACATTATGGTTGAAGAATATGGGCAATTAAATTTCCACTTTGGGAAATATGTTGAGGTTTTTTTTTTTTATTGAAATACAGTTGATTTACAATTTTGTGTTAGTTTCAGGTGTATAGCAAAGTGATTCGGTTATGTATATGTATTTCTTTCAGATTATTTTCCATTATAGGTTATTACAAGGTATTGAATATTGTTCCTTGTGTTAATGGTTAATCCTCATTGCTCATCTATTTTATATATACGTAAGTATGTATCTGTTAATCTGTAACAGTATGTATCTGTTAATCCCATACTCCTAATTTATCTCTCCCCCCTCCCTTTCCCCTTTGGTAACCATAAGTTTTGTTTTCGATGTCTTAATTCCTGCAGACCTAGTCTCAAGCAAACCCTGGTCTAGTTGGAGAGGACACATTGAAGAAATTCTCTGGTCTGGGTGATCCACACCAGAGCTTTTGGGTTCTGTATTGTCCCAGGAGATCCACTGGCATCTGTGTTCTTCTGCTAGGAAAGTGTACAACTTGGAGACCTAACTCAGTTTGGGAGCTCAATGGGGTCAGGAAAGGCTTTCTGAGGAAGTCACATTGAAGGAGATCAGCAGGGGTTGGGTAGGGGTGGGGACGAGTTGCGGAGGTAATGGCATCTGTGAAGGCCCAGCATCAGGGAAGAGCTTGGGTTGGTTGGAGACAGAGAGAAGGGCCCCAGGACTGGAGTGCCATAGGGGCTGGGGGGTGAGGTGCCCCTGGAGGCTGGAGGCTACCATGCCTGCTTTCTGTGTCTAGAGCAAGCGGGGAGTTGGTGTGGGTAAAGTATCCAGAGTTAGGTTTCAAAAGCTACATCTTCACAAAGCGTGGCTTAAAAGAAGGAAACCCTCGCTGACTGGCCTCTTTTTAGATTCCTGACCCCTTAACAACACCCTGGGAACCTCTGATGTCCCCACCCCATCCTCCCTCCTGGTCTCCTGAGCTGCACTGGCCCCACCCACTTTCAGCAGGTGACTTTCTCTATTCACTGAGAAGCAGTCAGAAGCGACTGTCCACGCGTCGTCGCTGTCAGCAAATCCACCAGCCCTCCTCCCGTAAAGCCATGTCCTCTACCTTCCTTCCTTGAGGGTGGAGCACCTGCCACACCAGCTCATGCCTGGGATTCCTCTCACCTACACGCGAGCTTTTCTGCTCCAGCAATTTCCCCTCTCCTGCATTATCAGTTGCCTGTTCACTGGGTTATACTGTCATCCTACAAACACATTATACAGGTCTCTGCTCAATATCATGTCCTCAGTTCCTTTCGACAAAAAAGACTCTTCCAAAAAAAGTCAACCAACTTACTGAAGCCACCTTCTCTTCTCACATACTCTCATCAACCTACTCGCATCCGGCTTTGTCCTTGACATTCCTCTAAAACTGCTCTTGCCAACTGCACCAGTAACTCCCAAGTGGCCCTCCCTCTGGTGTCAGGGGTCGCTCTGCCCAGTTCTCTTTGCAGGAGCTCTCCTCATCTTTCTGACCTCTCTACACACATGCCCCATGGTGGAACCCTTTCCTTCTGTGTCCGCAGACACTCTCTACATGATCTCATTTATCCTCTTGGCTTTAAAAACTAACTATATGTGAAAGGCTCCCTTATTTATGTCTCCAGGGCTGACCTCTTGCCTGAATACCAGATACTTATACCCAACTAGCTACTCAGTGCCTCCTCTTGGGGATCTAATAGGCATCTCAAACTTAACACCTCCAAAACCAAATTCTTGCTTCACGCCTTTTCCCCCAAACCAAATCTATTTCACCCTAATTCTCTCTTTGCTATACATGGCAATGCTGTCCTTTCTCTGGTCAGTTACTCAAGCCAAAATTCCTGACATCATCTTAGGCCCCCCTCTTTCTGGTAAACCCCACATCCAACTCATCGGTAAATGCCATTGCTTATGCTTTCAAACTACATCAAGAATCCAACTTCCTTTTTTCTTTGTTGCTCTTATTACTACTCTCCTGGTTAAAGTCATCATAACTGGTCTCCATCTTTCTATCCTTGCTTTCCCACATTTTATCCTCAATGCAGAAGCCAGGTTGAACCTTTAAAATGTCATGCCTGATCAAGTCACTCAGTGACCTTGAATAGGTTAAAAATTAAATTCACAGTCCAAGAAGTCCTATCTTGTCCTACAGGGCCATGGGTGACCTGGCCTCCTCCTACCCTCTGAACTTCTCTCCTGCCCTGCCTCGCTCACTCTTGCATCCCAGCTCCAATGGCATGCTTGCTGCTCCTGGAACAGGCCAAGGGCTTTTCTGCCTCAGGGTATTTGCACCTGCTCTCCCCTCTGTCTGGAAATTGTTTGCCCCAAGAAGTCTCTTGGCTTGGTCTTCCACTTGCCTTAGGTCTCTGCTGAAATGTCACAGATGCTCCTAGTGCGAGGAAGCCCTGAGAGAGGAGATGCAGGGGGCATCTGGGAAAAGCTACTGGATTATTTATTGAACCACTACTTTGAGTACTTACTGCATGCCAGACACTTCCAAGCAACACCTCATGGATTACAAAACTGCATCCCCTCCGCAGCCTCAGGGAGCAGGTAGGAATAGCTAACACTTAGTGAGTGCTCACCACGTGCCAGGCTAAACACTTCATAATATGAGCTCATTTAATCCTCGTAACAACCCCATGGAGTGAGTACTGCTATGGTGTCCACTTTACATCTGAAGCACAGAGAGGTCAAGTAACTTACCCCACATCACCCAGCCAGAGCTCAGTTTGAACCCATAGCTTAATCTGATGCCGATGGAGAGAAGGCATAAGGCTTAAGTAGAGCCTTTACAGGGGGCTGAGCAGGTCTTCCTCAACGTTATAAGTAGAGGTAGAGCCTTCCTTTGCGGGCAGAAGGCATTGCATGTACACAGGTGCGGAGGCAGACAGTCGCCTTGACGCTGTCCAGGAAGCAGGTGTGGGTAAAGTGTGAAGTGCGGCTTGATCAAGGGAGCCAGCTGAGGAGTACAAGGCTGCACTCCCGCTGTTCTTTGAGCGCCTGCCAAGTAAGGTCAAGGTGGTGGCTCTCTGCTCAGGAGTCGGGAAGTGAGCGGCTGTAGTAGGTGCTGAAGGCTTTTTAAGACCTTGAAATCCTTGTTGGTCGAGCGACCGCGATCGAAGAACTTTGAAGGAGGGGATAGGGGTAGGAAAGGAAGCGGAGGAAAGGCAAGTGAGAGATAAAGGGGAAGTGCAGTTTCAGAACCGGGCTAGCTCTCTCCTCCCTGCCTGCCCAGCCTCCAGCAGCCTCTTCTCCAACTTCCCCCCGGGCGACCCGCGTTGGACCCCATGGCCGACCCCAGACCCAAGAAAGCCAAGATCTGTCTCTGCATGTTTCTATGTCTTCTGGCGGCGGGGGTCATCGCGGTGGTGGTCGGAATCCGGATGCGGCGCCACTCGTCCCAGCACATGAAGTGGAACGGGACGGGCACCAATGCCCATTTTCAAGAAATCGTCCTGGAGCGATGCTACAACTACACGCAGTTGGTGCAGCCGGCGCTCAGGTGGGTTGGCGTCTTCGGCGCATGGCGGGGCACCGCGCGCGGTGGTGGCCGGGCACAGCCGCGCACAGCCGCCCAGGGCGCTCCGAGTAGCCGTCTGGATTGCCTGAAACAAAGCATCGAGTGTTGCGAGGCAGCTGAGAGCCCGCGGGGCAGTGCTGAGTAGGGAGCCCGGGCTCGCGACTCCGCGCGCCAGTCCCCAGGGGTGCGGGCGGGCGGTGGCGAGCGCGCTGCTCCTTGGCCCTTCCGCTCAACTGGCGGACACCTGCCAGAGACGCCCGGCCCCCGGCCCCATGTGGGACCGCAGCCCCACTCGGCCGGGAAGCCGGGGAGTTGCTGGCGTTTCCTGCATTTCATGGGGTTTGCGTTCGCCATCTCTGACCCAAAAGTGCCCCGGACAGTTACAGACAGCTGGTGAAGCGGCTTGCGGAGCCTGAGGTGGGAGGATGGTGTCTGAAGGGCCCGATCACTGAAAGTAGTTTCATTCATTACTATAAAACAGCATCCCGATTCTTTTTGTGGCCCTGAAATGAATGTGACCACAGCATCCAATAACAAAGCAAAACAAAGCTGTAACAACTTAAAATTTTTTTAAAGATAAAACACACGGTAAAGCTCATCTGCTTAATGAATCCGTTCAGACCCTAGAAACACCACCCACGTCAGTCTACGGAACCTTTCTGGAAGGTTCCTCGGGCCCTCTCCCACCTAGCTTCTAATCTCTCCCCATAGTGAACCGCTTTCTTGACTTCCGTTCTCAGGGCTTGGTTTCACCCGGAAAACTCATTTTTCGAAGTTGTACATAAAGCAGAATAAGCTGGGAAGTAAAAAGTTGCTTCTCAGGCTGCCAAAGGCGGCCAGGGGAGCCTCGATTTTCATCTGTGTGCCTGAGATCAGTTCCGCCTCCAAACACCCGCGATCCCAGGGGATGAGCCCTGAGACGCATCAGGGAATTCCTAAATTTTACGTTTGTATCTCTTTTCTCTGACACTAAAAAGCTTGGTTCCTAATAACATTAATATAATTATGTATTCGCTTTCATATATACAAATAATTATAGGTATGTATTATTATTATTATTATTATTACTAACAAAATGTCTAAATGTCTTTATGGTTCTTTTTGTCCTTAGGATATAGGATATATCCAAGAGTGATGAATAGTGATGTATAGAGCATGTACCACTGTCTGACACCTTATTTAAGGGATCCTTCTGGCTGCGGGGTTGAAACTAGATGGTAGTGGGGCAAGGACAGAAGCATGGAGGCCATTTAGAGTTCTTGTAGCAGTTCAGGTGAGAGGTGATTGCGACTTGGATAGTGATGGATGGTGATGAGAAGGAGAAATATTCTGGATACATTTTGAAAGTAGATTCCATGTGATTTGCTATGGACTTGTGTATGGGATGTTAGAGAAAAAGAAGAAACAACAAAAACTCCAAGATTTGTGGGCTGAGTTACCAGAAAAATGAATTTCCATTTGTCAGAAAGGGAAAGGCAGGGATGAAGCAAGTTGGGAAAGGAACCACCGGTTTGGGTTTGTACATATGAGTTTTGCAATGTCCATTGTCATTCAAGTGCAGATATTGAATAGGAAGCTGGTTTCTATGAGTCTAGCGTACTAGGGAGAGGTCTGGGCTGGAGATATAAATGTGGAAGTCAACTGTGCATAGAAATTCAAGCAGATGTTTCATAAGGAGGAAGTGTTAATTGTCTTATTCAAGTGATTCCGACTGGTTAAGCAAGATGAAAACTGAAAATTGACCAATGGATTGATGACTTTGACAAGATCAGTTTTAGAAGAGTGGTCATGGTGAAAGCCTGCCTGGAATGGATTCAAGAAAAAGATGGGAAGAGAGGAATTGGAGACTGTACATAGACAGCTCTCGCCAGGGGTCTTGCTGGAAAGGAGAGCAGAAATAGTGTGCTGGTTGGATGGATAAGGAGGGATTCAAGATGGAAGAAATTGGGGCTTAAGAGCCAGCTTCTTTAAAGTCCACTGAGAAGTTGTCTAAGTAAAGAATGCTTCCTGGGCTTCCCTGGTGATGCAGTGGTTAGGAATCTGCCTACCAGGGCAGCAGACATGGGTTCGAGCCCTGGTCCGGGAAGATCCCACATGCTGCAGAGCAACTAAGCCCGTGTACCACAACTACTGAGCCTGCGCTCTAGAGCCCGCGAGCCACAACTACTAAGCCTGCGTGCCACAGCTACCGAAGCCCGTACGCCTAGAGCCCTTGCTCCTCAACAAGGGGAAGCCACCGTGATAAGAAGCCCGCGCACCACAACGAAGAGTAGCCCCCGCTAACAGCAACTAGAGAAGGACCAACGAGAGAAAGCCTGCATGTGACAATGAAGACCCAACACAGCCAAAAATAAAATAAATAAATTTATATATATAAAAAAAAGAATGCTTCTAGATTTCTACAGTTTCCTAAGGTCTTTGACAATTGTCCTACCAATATCAAATTCAGCAACATTTTTAAAGTGACTCACCTTGGTCATTTTTACCAAAAAATTCAACTTAGTTTTCATAGAAAACATGTTTTTTTCTTTTCCCACTTATCCAATTTATTTATGAACAATTTAATGAAAGCATATAATTAAAGCAAAAACAAGCATAAACATATTCAAGAATAGGTAAATAAACAACCAAGTGAGTGAAAATGAAAGTTCTTGGGGATACTAGAAGTAGCCTATTAATTGTGTAGAAGATAGGCAACTTGTACAGAGAGAACAGAAAGTGATTCAGTTAAATACTGGTCAGTTAAGAGATTTTTCGCAATAAATGAATTTAGAAGTGGTCGTGCATTTTTTCTTGCCGTTAAACATCTATTTCTTGCCTTAGACCTAGATCAAGTTAGAAAACAACCAGGACAAAATTTTCTTTAAATGAGCTGTGGTGGAAAGAACAGATGCAAGATGGTGAGAACAAAACAGGAAACTGAATGAGAGGTGAATCAAGAATTGTTTTCCTGTGTGTTTGTGTGTGTGTGTGTGTGTGTGTGTGTTTCAAAGACTAAGGGCTTGGAAGGGAAGGATTGATTATATTCACGAGTTTTCATAGTTGATATGAGTGGGGAATAGGGGCTCATCTTTTTCAAAAAAATATCACTAGTAAATACCTGCTCTGGAAGTGGGGGGATGATGAGAATCTTGTTATTAAAGACAAAAAAGAAAGTGAAAACTGAGGTCAGAAACTTGAAGAATAAATTGAGCATGAGAATGACATTCTTTTTTCTTCCAATGACATTTTTTTCTGATTATAAAAGTAAAACATGCCCATTTTAGAATACTTGGAAAAATACTTTTAAAATATAGCGAAGAATACAAAATCACTTACCCCCCCAAGTGGAATTCTAAATAGTGGGGCATACCACATTAAAAAAAAAAAAAAGTAAGGAGCTTCACAAAAGAAAGCTATATACCTGCTTAAATGAATGGCTTCAGCTTATTAGTTTTATAGACATAATTCAAATTTCTTCTACAATGAGGCATTTCAAGAATTGCTAAATTTAGTTCTCCACTTCTTACCTGCTGTATCAAACATGACATATCCACATAGCAGAAAGCTGCCTACATCTTTAGTCTTTGGATGTTTTGAAGCAATTAGTAAAGCTTGATTTGAAGAGATATTAACAATTCCCCCAACACAGTTACTTGGCCATGGTCCATATTTGTCTTGATATAGTTCCAAGGTTTGTTTTCTCTTATTATGACTAATAAGCCAATGTTATAAAGTCATTTCTGGTTTTGGTACCTCATGGTGTAAATATTGTGAAATTCATAATAAAATTGCTTCCTGCATTATCTTGGTTTCTAGGAGTAAACATCTGTTTATGAATTAAGTTGTCTAGAGCAGTAATGAAATCTCCTTGGGGATTCTTTAAGAGTAAAGAAAGACGGAAGACATACAGTTGAAACTGGGAGAGATTTAAAACTACAAAGGAATATGTGAGACTTAGATGAAAGACAATTAATCGCATTTTGGGGATCTGATTTCATGTTTTAATACTTCTTGGTAAAAATTTTAAAAGGTGCTTTGGAAACCAAGGTTACGAACATATCCCTTTACAGCTAAAAATTGTACTTTTTGTATTTGACAGGTCTAGTTTTCTTCATTCTTCCTATTCAAGGGACCACTTTCTCCTTCTTCAATATTCCTTATTCCCCGGTTCATATTTCCTCTCCATTCTTTTCTTTAAAAAAATTAAACGTGTTAAATTATGAAAGTGTTAAATGCACTGAAGTATTCATGGAACAATGTTACAACTAGCCATTTACACATTGTGCAGAATTAACAGACAATAAAACTTTTGTCATATTTCTGTCAGATCTTTTATTCCCTAGTTTTTAAAGAAATAACATGCTATAGATAAAAATAAAAATACCTCTCCCCTCAATTTTCTTTTCTTCTTTCTCAGAGGCAAATACTACTTGTTTCACTTGTATCTTTCTAGAAATGTTCTCTGACTGTATAAGCGTATATTCATATGTTCTTTTTTTCTATACACATCCTCTCTTCTCTGTCTCACTTTTTTTTCACTTACCAGTTTATCTTGATTATCAGTGTAGTTCTGTCTCATTCTAATAGTATTCCACTGTATAGATTTACCATATTCTAGACTTGTACTGATGGACATTTAGGTTGTTTTAAAACTTTTGCAATATATTTCAAACCATGCTGCAATAAAATACTTGGAGATGTAAGATAGAATCCTAGAAGCAAAATCACTAAGTCAAAAAATATGCCATTTTACATTTTGAAAACGTAGCCAGATTTCTCTTTATGAGGCAATTCTCTTCATGAGGCAATGAGAGTTTATTTCCTCATACACTCACTACACAGGATGTTTTCAAACTTTCTGATTTTTGCCAATCTGATAAGGGAATATGTTACTGAATTTTAATTTTAATTTGTATTTATTTTGTGTTTTTGCCCTGTAGAATAAATTTGCTTTTTCCACTTACCAATATGTTTTGGTGATTTTGATTACATTATTTTAGAGATTTATTCATGTTGCTATATGAGCACTAGTTCATTAATTTTAACTGCTGTATAGTACCCTGCTGAATGACCGTATCCTACTTATTAATAGATTCCCTTATTCTCAGTTTTTGCTGACAGAAACAATGCTAAAACATACATGTCTACTTGTGCTTATGATTTTTTTCTAAGATGTTTACCTAGAGGCAGAATTCATAATTCTAATTCATAGAGTATGTCATTTTCACCTTTACTGGGTGTATTAATTTGCTAGAGCTGCCACAACAAAGTACCACAAACTGGGTGGCTTAAACAGTGGGAATTTATTGTCTCACAGTTCTGGAGGCCAGAAGTCTGAAATCAAGGTGTCAGAAGTGTTGACTCTTTCTGAGGGCTGTGAGGAAGACTCTGTTACCTGACTCTCTCATTTCTAGAAGCCTTGCGCATTCCTTGCCTAGCAGATGATGTTCTCTCTGTGTCTTCACGTGTTCTTCCTTCTGTGTGTGTCTGTCTCTGGGTCCAAGTTTCCTCCCTTTCTAAGGACCCTGGTCATATTGGATTAAGGGTCACCCTTACTCTCACCTTAACTTGATCTTCTGCAAAGATCTTATTTCCAAATAAGGTCACATTCTGAGGGACTGGGAGTTAGGACTTCAACATCTTTTAGGGGACACAATTTAGCCCATAACAATGGGTGTACCAATTAAGATGCTTTTGGCTGCAAGTAAAAGAATACTCAACTGTAAGAGGTTTAAAGCCAGAGATTTTTTATATATACACATAACAAGCTATCAGAAGTGGGGTGGTCCTTGGGTAGGTTCAGCAGCTCACTGATGGCCCAGGACCTTTCACTCCTCCATCTCCCTAGGGTGGCTTTCATCCTTGAGCTTCTTGTCACAAGATGGCATCTGCAGTTCCAGGCATTATGTCCTTAGAGAGTGATACCCAGGAACAGAGAGCAGGAGGATGGGCAAGAGTGCCCTCCTTGCAAGTCTCTTTATCAGGAAATAGCATCTTTCCCAGAAGCCCTTCCTCAACTGCCTCTGTGCTTCCCCTTGAATCTCATTAGCCAGAATTGGCTCACATGGCTGCCCAAACTGTAGAGGAGGCTTGCGAAGTGAGTATTTGATATTTGGAATCACTATGATAGGAGACATGCTTTGCCAGTAGGGAAGAAGGGTGAGGAATATCTATTTGGGTTGGGAAGCAACAGTGTCTGTCACATTACATATGGCCAAACAGGTCTCCAAATTTGTGGTATCAATTTCTTTTCACAAAAGCAGTGTGAATTTACTTGTTACTGTACATCCTCACCAGCACTTGGAATTGTCAAACAATTTTGCTCATTTCTTTGTGGCTCTAATTTTTGTTTCCCTGATTACTAACATAATTGATCATTTTTTTAATGCATTTATTGGTATTCTGGTTTCCTCTGCGAATTGCCTATTTTTGTCTTTTGCCTTTTTTTGTATTGAATTGTTTTTCTTCTTTATACGTTCAGGATTCTAATTTTTTGTCAGTTATGTGGATTGCAAATATGTTCTCCCAATCTGTGGTTTGACTCTTGACTTTATTTATTGGGTCCTTTGTCTTAAAGAAGATTTTAATGTAATCATATTTATCTTTTATAGTTGTGCCTTTTGTGTGTTATTTAAGAACTTATTTTCTACCAGAGGTCACAAAAGTATCACATATAATCTAAAAATTTGTTTGATTTTCATTAAGCGTTTTATCCATATGGAATATATTTTTGTGTGTGGTATAAAGTAGGAACCTAATTTCATTTTTTTCCCTACAGATGGATAGTCAGTTGTGCGAGTACTAATTATCAAATAATCCATCCTTTATCAAGGGCTTTATAATGCCATTTCTGCTGCATATCAGGTTTATCAGTTCATTTCTGGGCTCTAATCTGTTTTATGATCTATTTTTCTCTATACCACTCCACATTGTTTAAATTACTGATGTCTTGACATTGAGTAGGGTACCTCTACATTCTGTTAGTAGACATTAGTTTACAGTTTTTTGGAAGTTTATATAAACAGAATCACATACTACACACTCTTTTGTTTTTGGCTTCTTTCATGGTTTTGGCATAATATTTTTGAATTCACCCATGTTGTTGTATGTATTAATAGTTCCTTCCCTTTTATTGCTGAATAGTAGTCCATTGTGTGTATATACCACAAGTTGTTTATCTGTTCAT
This sequence comes from Eschrichtius robustus, assembly GCF_028021215.1. Lineage (NCBI taxonomy): Eukaryota > Metazoa > Chordata > Mammalia > Artiodactyla > Eschrichtiidae > Eschrichtius > Eschrichtius robustus. The sequence continues at coordinate 109,174,334 of NC_090827.1, read as the reverse complement.
CTGTTGATGGGCATTTGGCTTGTATTCACTTTTTGGATACAGTATTATGAATAAAGCTCCTATGAATATTAGTATACAAGTTACTGTGTGGACACGTGGTTTCATTTTTCCTGGGTAAATGTCCAAAAATGAAATAGCTGAACCATGTAGTTTGGCTATTTAAGAAACTACTAAACTGTTTCACAAGGTAATTGTATAGTTTTGTGTGTTCATTATCAGGGTATGAATATTCTAGTTGTTACACTTCCCTGCTAGAAGTGTTCTGATGGGTTTGCCATGGTATTTTAATGGTGGTTTTAATTTGCATTTTCCTCATGGCTAGTGATGTTGAACATTATCTCATGGGCTTATTGAAGTATGTATTCAAATCTTTTCCCAATCTTTAAAAAATTAGGTTTTTGTTCTTATCATTGAGTTGTAGGTGGTTTATGTATTCTGAATACAAGTCCTTTATCAGATGTATCCTGAAAATATTTACTTCCACTTTATGACTTGCCTTTTCATCTTCTTAAATGGAGTCTTTTAAAAAGCAAAGTTTGTTTTTTAAATCTTTATATGGTCCAACTTGTTCATTTTTTCTTATATAACTGTGCTTTAGGTCTTTGATCCATTTCCAGTTAATTTTGTGTATGGTGTGAAATAAGGGTCAATTTCATTTTTTTCACATATGAAAAACCTATTTGCTGTAGTATCATTTATTGAAAAAGCTTTCTCTTCCCCACTGAATCTCTTTGACTCCTTTCCTGAAATTCAGTTGACCATGTCTGAGTCAATTCCAGGTGCCATAACAGAACACCACAGACTGGGTGGCTTATGAACAACAGAAATTTATTTCTCACAGTTCTGGAGGCTGAAAGTCCAAGATCAAGATGCCAGCAGATTCAGTGCCTGCTGAGAACCTACTTCCTAGTTCAAAGGTGGCCACCTTCTCTCTGGGTCTTCACATGGAGGAAGGGAGGAGGAAACTCTCTGGGTCTCTTTTATAAGGATGCTAATCCCATTCATGATGGCTCCACTCTCATAACCTAATTACCCCAAATGCCTCATCTCCAAACGCTATCACCTTGGGAAACAGATTTCAACTTACAAATTTTGGGGGACACAAAATTCACTCTACAGTACCATGTATGTTCTGAACTCTCTGTTCTATTTCCTTGATCTATAGCTATCCTTTCACAACTCTTATATTGTCTAGATCACTGAAGCTCTTTAGCAAGTCTTGAAGCCAAATAATATAAGTCCTCCAGCTTTTTTCCTTTGATTGCTTTGGCTAGCTTGTATTTTCACATAAATTTTAGAATCAACTTGCCAATATTTTTAACAAAGCATGCTGAAATTTTGATTTGTGATTTGGTAACATCTTAATATTGAGCCTTCCAACCCATGAATATGGGATATCTCTCTATTTCCTTAGTCATTTAAAAATTTCTCTCAGCAATGTTTCGTTTTCAGAGTACAAGTCTTGCATATATTTTGTTAAATTTATGGCTCAATATTTACCATTTTTGCATTCCGATAATTATATATATATGTATATATCCTACTTTGATATAATATGTAGAATATAATTTTAATATATAGTATATAATATGTAGTATTTCATATATAGCATATGTTAAAATATATACTACATAGTATATTATGTATCCTGATCAATACCTCGACCCAAAGCCTTCTCCATCTCAGTTAATGGCAACCCCATCCTTCCAGTGTCTCAGGCCCCGAACCCTGGAATTATCATTGACTCCTTATTTCTCTAACACCATGCATCCTATCTGTTAGGAAATTCACAATGAATCAAGAATCTATCACTTCTCACCATCACCACTGCTACCACCCTGGTCCAAATCACCATGGGCACTTGCCCGGATTACTGGTCTACCATTCTCTGCCTGTTCCCTCTTTCAGACTATATTCAACAAAGCAGTCAGAGAAATCTTTTGAAACTTAAGGGATATCATGTACCTCTTGTGCTCAGTATCCTCTATGGCTCCTCAGTGAGTAGAAGCTTATGAAACTCTGCTCAGTGGGGCAACAACACCTTTCTGACCTCATTTCTATCTACTGCCCACCTTGCTCACTCTGCTCCAGCCACACTGGCTTCTCTACTGTTTCTTGAACACACCAAGCACTCGGGCTGTTGGGAAGGTTGTTCCTTCTGCCCAGAACGCTGTTCGCTTGGATGTCTGTATGACTAAGTTCTTTGCTTCCTTCAATTCTTTGCTGAAAGGTCATCTACTATCCTCCTTGTTTAATGCCAAAACCAGACACCTCCTCCCCCATAACCTCTGACACCCTTATCCCATTCTATTTTTCCTTTTCTTCATAGAATTTATAAATTTCTAGTATACTCTATAACATTCATTATCTTTATTGTCAGTCTTGCTGAAAATTGCTTTATTGTCAGTTTTGCTCTGGTAGAATGGAATTCTCACAGGACGGAGACTCTTGTGTATTTTGTTCAGTGGTGTATCTTACTTACTCATAAGTGCGCTTGGAACATAGTATATGCTCAATAAATATTTGCCAGATTGATGAATTAATGATTTCTGAGCTTTCCTTCAGCCGGAAGAGTCTGATTCTAAGACCCTACTTAGGGAAGTCCTAATGGCCTCAGTGAACGCCGACCATTACTCTCTTCTTCCGCTAGGTGGCAGTCTTCACCTTCAATGCAGGCTTCCAGCAGCCTCAAATTTGAGACTTCATAGCTGAGTTAACCTGCACGTTTTCTTTGGTCCAAGACAAGCTGCCCTGCAGGACATAACAGCAGGACAATTCACAGACTGAGTGTAATTACCCCTTGAGATTCAAGTGCTTTTAGGGAAGAGGATTTGGGATGTGAGCACTTTCCCCGGGAGTAACACATTATGAAGGTGATGTTGCTGCGTTGATGGGGACTTTGAAATATAATTGTCACTTATGGGAAGGATGTAGGTTTAGAGAGAGGTGACATTACAGAGTTATAAAGCCTCAAGTAGGCTGACAACATACAAAATGGATTTAACCACCAAATATATCTTTTTTGTTTGTTTGTTTGTTTGTTTTCTTCGCTTTAGCATAAGACTTTTAACACTTTCTGCCCCATCCCCTCTTACTCCACTTACTTTCTGTTCCTATTCTGGTCTTCAAATTCTCATGTGACCTACAGGGAAACGACAGCCCCTCTGGGGTCTTAGGTCCTCCTTTCTGTTAGGACCCACTTCGTTCCGGGGATAGGTAGGGACATGATTTAACATTTCCTGTGGGACGCAGCATTGTTTAGCAGGAAGAGCAGAGTTTGGACATAAGGCAGCTGTGCCACTTGCTGACTGGCTTTGGGCAAGTTACTAAGCTCTGAGCCACAGTAGCAGGGGATTGTACCCCTGCCCCCCGTGGGGCTGGTGTGAGAGTTAAATTGGATGCATTCAGGTGAGCACCGAGCTCAGCGCCTGGCACATGGTGAGTGCTCTGTGGTGTTCGTGCCCCCCTCCTTCCTCCTTCTAGCATGACTTCTGGGCATGGGAGACAACCTACCTAGGTGGGTCAGAGGTAGGGAGAAGGGGTGAGAAGTGAACAAGAGGGAATACTCTCGGGGGATGGGTAATGGCATCTGCTGGAAGGAGCTGAGTGGAAGGAAGGGGCAGGACATCCCACTGACCTTGAATCCTGACATCTGTGCCCAGCCTGCATGCATTGACCCTCAGGTCACCAGTTAAGGAGGCCAACAGAAAACAGCTATCAGACTGAGAGTCCAGCTCAACACGGAAAGTCGCTTATTAACAAATCATGCCTTTCAGAAGCTGCTCCCGGAGCTTGTCAGGCATAAACACTGATGAAGGTGTGATGATTTTTACAGGCCTTTCGATTCTTTAATGTCCCATTCAGACTGCGGGTTACCGTCAATACCTCCCCCAAGCCCCAAGACCACCCACTACACTGTGGTTGAACAAGGTGGGTGTATCGCTCTTTGCAAGAAGACTGAGCGCTCACCGTAGGGACCCACAGGGGCAGGGGAGGGCTCTGTCTGAGGATGATAGAAAGGACTTGTATGACTCAGGCTTATTTTATGAGATTTGGCAAAGGTTCGAGGAGGCTGGCTTTGCCTGGGTGCTGCCAGGAAGCAGAGGGGAAGGGGGTAATTCTGTGATAGGGAATCTTAATAAATCTTATCTATCAGGCTGGAAGAATGAAGCAAAGCTGAAGCTGTAACTGGTAAAGGAGCAGCAGTCACTCATATGAGCTACAATGAATGGATATTGGGTCACTTTATTTGTGTGTGTGCGGTTTGGACATTGCTTTTGTCTGTTCACATGGCGTGCTGTCATGGTCACACAGTGGCCTTACCTGATGTCATTGTCCTGGAGTTGTGGTCCACAGGAGAACACCAAGGCCTTCCTACCATTGCCAGGCCAGCTCCCACGTGTCAAGGGCTGAGTTTCTCTTTTTTCATCACCACCGTCTCCACACACATACAACCTGGTGCGCTCTGGGACCCAGGGAGGAAGGAGCTAAAGTAGCTAAATTTACTTATTTAGGAAGAGGAATGCCCCTGAGGGAATTAAAGGAAGGCAAGTGAGCTGCTGTGGATCTCCTTGACAACTGGCCCTCTGGGCAGATACACTAGTGATATTCGTTAGAATGAAGAGACTTTTATCTCTTGAATGCCCTCAGCAGGATGTCCTTGGTTAAAGGATCACTGATAGAAAATAAATGCAGTGTCTGTGAGGTGTGAGTCCCTGAAAAATCATGGAAGCTGTAGAGTTCTCCAGAGAATGAAATGGAGATACCTCATCACTTCAGTGCTCCTGGCTGTGTGAGGAACCTTGCAAAACCTCATTTGGTAACTTCATCTATCATTCTGGGCCAGGAAGGAGGACAGAATGGACCCTGGGGGCGATACAGGATGCCGCGACCTGTCCTTGCTTTGTCTGAGCTTCTCAATGACCCGTCTCCTTGACATTATTCACAAAGTTTGATTCTGGGTGCAATCTGGGATAAGTGAGAGTGTGATCTGACAATCCGATTTTGCTTACGGATGCAAGGAAGTCTTTAAAGTGGAAAGAAAGATGCCCTGGAAGAGGTGCATGGCTCTAGCCCTCACCTCACCCCATATTTCATGTCATTAGGTCTTGAGAAATGGGTCTGGGTCACCAGCACTAAGTCTCGCCTGGTGTTGAATTGAACTAGATGAGGAATGAGAAATGTCATCTTTTGGGCCAGAGACGTGGGAGACGGCACAGAAATGGTAGGTGGTGACCACGGGGGTTTGGACCTGAGCTGTTCCCATGTTCTAAGACCTTCCAAGAGTCTCAAATGCTTGGTCTAACAGCTCAAGCAACTTGAAAAGAAAATGAAAGTTTTGCCATGCCTCCCATTGTAATATATGCTTATTATAGAAACATTCAAAGTCTAGGGAAGAAAAGGTCACAAAGCAACCCTTACACTCCTAGCAACTAGATATTACTATTTTTAAGACATGGTTTGATTACTGTGGGTTTTTTTCCACTTTTTAAAAATTGACTGTAATCGTACTGGATCTTCAGTTAAAAAAATGTAACCTCTTCTTTTCTAGGTTACTTGCATAATACAAGAATCCATTTCTGTTGTAAGCCAACAGAAAAATATAGGATGAAAGAGGAAATTTCCCTTTATTTCTCTTCCCAGAGACAACTCCAGTGATCAGTTTGATGCCATTCTTTTTCTATTTCTCTAAGTTTAGGCCTACTTTTCCCACTTAATGTAAAATAAACATCACCCAAACTATTCCAAGCTCTGTATAAAAACTTTGTTCAAAGACTGCTTTATATTTCGCTGAGTACAGGCGCCCTATAAAGCATCTCCTTTTTGTTGGGTACAAATCACTAATCACTCTGGAACCCACCAAAGAAAGCAAAGCCAGCAGGTGGTCAAAGAGAAACCCACGGAGGTTATAAACATATATCAATTTTGTGTGTGTCACAACAATTGGGGGAGAAAACAAAGAAAAATCATTCTCAAAATGAGGATACTGATTCACATTTAATCAAGTTTTTGTTTTTCTTTTTTAAATCTGTTTCTATCCTCGGTAGTAGAAAATGAGAAAATGTTCTACTCTCTATTGTGTTTGCAAATTTTAGTGCCTTGGGCAAGCCACCAGTGCTTTAGTTGTAATGAGTTTTGGTCTTTGTCTGCTCTAGACCTTGACATGAGTGTCTTGAAGATAGAAATGGTGTGTATTTATCTTTTTAGCCCTGTGTCTGTTGTGAAGCTAGCAGTAGGCCCTCGGTAAGTATTTGTAGAATGAAAGGATGGGTGGAGGAAGTAACCCAAGTGCCCATGATGGGTGAAGAGATAAACAAACTGTGGTGAATACCTACGATGAAATGTTATTCAGCCTGAAAAAAGAAGGACATTCTGACACATGTTACAACATGAACAGACCGTGAGGTAATTATGCTCAGTGAAATAAGCCAGTCACAGAAAGAAAAATACTGTCTGAGTCCACTTATAGGAGATAACTACAGTCTTCAAATTCATTGAGACAGGAAGTAGGAGGGCTGTTTCCAGGGGCCTGGGAGGAGGTGGGAATGGGAAGCTTTTGGAAAATTGCAGGTTCTGCTCTCTTCCCCTTCCCTCATCCTGCCTCGGTTGGTCCAGAGCCAGGCACTGTGTGTTTCCCAAAGCTCTCCAGGGGATCCTCATGTGTGACCAGAGCTCACAGGACCCGGTGATATCCAACAACCCTTCTGGGCCAGGTGACCATGAGGAGGGGCCACAGGCATGGCCTGAGCTCTCAGGAGCAGCCGCTGGGCTCACGATCCACTTCAGAGGGAAGGGCAGGCCGCCCTAGAAGTATCACAATTAAAGCCTCTAGTTTTGGAACAGAGGAGCTACTGAAGAGAAGAAAGATACTGAACTCTCAGAAATAGTTCTTACTTCTCCCACGCTGCCTCTTTAGCTAGAGACATCTGCTTCCATCCCCACAGGACGCAGGGATCCTGAGGCCCTCTGTTTCCTCGAAACCAGCCTGCTTGCTCGAAACAGCTTTTGCTTGGCTGCCATTTGATTTGATGGAATGGTGCTCTACCCAGGGGGACAAAAATGAGGACTGTGGGCTTTGCAAATAAAAATAACTAAATTAAGGGCTCACATTTTTACAGCCACACTTGTGAACTTGAGGCCCATGTCTGCAATGACATGTATGAATGAGTACTGCTGACATCTCTGTACCCTCTGTCCTAATTTCTTTTTATTTTTATCTATCTATATTTCTTTCTTTCTTTTTTTTTTTTTGTTGGCTGTGCAGCGTTGTATGCGGGATCTTAGCTCCCTGACCAGGGATCAAACCCGCACCCCCCGCAGTGGAAGCGTGGAGTCCTAACCACTGGACCGCCAGGGAATTCCCTCTTTCTTTCTATCCATCTATCTTTCTATCTATCTACCAATTAAAATGCTTATTGCTCATCCATGGTCAAATGTTTACTTTCGATTTTTAAAAAATTTTTGTTGAGGGCTTCCCTGGTGGTGCAGTGGTTGAGAATCTGCCTGCCAATTCAGGGGACACGGGTTCGAGCCCTGGTCTGGGAAGATCCCACGAGCCGCGGAGCAACTAGGCCCGTGAGCCACAACTACTGAGCCTGCGCATCTGGAGCCTGTGCTCCGCAACAAGAGAGGCCGTGATAGTGAGAGGCCCGCGCACCGCAATGAAGAGTGGCCCCTGCTTGCCACAACTAGAGAAAGCCCTCGCGCAGAAACAAAGACCCAACACAGCAAAAAATAAATAAATAAATAAATAAATAAAGTAAACAATGGGTTAAAAAAAACTTTGTTTTGTTGAAATATAGTTGATTTTCAATGTCGTGTTAGTATCAACCATACAGCAAAGTGATTGTTTATATATGTATATATTTATAGATACATATTCTTTTTTAGATTCTTTTCCATTATAGGTTATTACAAGATATTGAGTATAGTCTCCTGTGCTATACAGTAGGTCCCTGTTGGTTATCTATTTTATTTCTAGTAGTGTGTATATTTTAATCCCAAACTCCGAATTTATCCCTCCCCCCAGATTTTAAGGATGAAAAGTGGCTTCATAAAGCCTGCCCCCAACCTTCTCATCACCACTCCCCATTTCCTCTTACTTTTGGGGCATGTAGGAGGCTCTGGTCTCAGACAGTGAAAGGGAAGATGGATGAGTTATAAACTCTTCCAAGGTCTGTTTCAACTCTGATGTTCTAAACTCTGCTCCTCCTAAACAAGGAACTCTGTTTAATTTTTAACCTGGGGTTTCTTGAATTCTTAAGGTAATGTGTCTTGAAGTGGTCTATATACCTAAAAAGCATAAAAATCTTCTTGGAGGTCTGTGAGTTCTCCCGTTTTTGGTGGTGAAAGCATCTGGTATATGGTAGGTGCCCAGCGCATGGTGATTTCTCTGAACTGCCAGCTTTTTTGTGGTGGAAAATTCTCTTGTCCTTCCACGTCAAGGAGATGTCTCTCCTCTTCCACTCTTTGTGGCTGAGGAGGGAGGCAGAAGAGTTTACGAGGGAGTTGGGATCAGAACAGGAAATTCCTGAGAGGGCCACTGCATTACATTAATTGAAGTAAAACATGGTCCTCCAAAGTAAAACAGCCGCCAAACACCTTTGCTCTAAACTTCCTGTGATGGTGCCTCGTAAACGTGGACTGATGTCGAAGTACATAACGTAAGAACGTTTTTCTCTTAAATATATAATGTATGGGCAGAGCCAGGTGGATAATGGTTTCCCGGCAGAGCTTTCGCAGGCCAGCAGTGATGCAGATGAAAGGTCCCATGCATGTTGGGGAAGGGGAGGGGCGTCCATGAAAGAGCCGGGGCCCGGGGGCCATGCCAAGTGTTATCTCATTTAATCCTCCAAAACTTCCCAGGCATGGGAAGTTCTTATCTCCCTCTTACAGATGAGGATACCAGGCTGGAGCAGTTTAATAGCCTGCCCGGTAAGGCTGTAGCCATGTGGGAGGCTCCCACAGATTTGGGGTCCAGTTCCGCCTTACCACTTACTGATCATGTTACCTCGGGCACATTGGTTAAATTCACAGCCTCAAAGTTTCCTCTTTATCAGTAAAACGGGACAATGGTGGTACCTTCCTGGGACAGAGCCTGCAGGCCGGCCCCTTCTCTAGAATTAGAACTGTGCTTTCATGATTTTTTTATTTTAAATTTTTTGGATTCTTTTATTTCAATTTTTTATACAATTTTTAAAGGTTACTTTCCATGTACAGTTATTATAAAATATTGGCTATATCCCATGTTGTAAAATACATCCTTGAGTCTACCTTACATCCAATAATTTGTACCTCCCACTCCCCCACCCCTATATTGCCTGTCCCTCCACCCCACTGGTAACCACTAGTTTATTCTCTGTATCTGTTGGGTCTGCTTCTTTTTTGTTGTATTCACTCGTTTGTTGCATTTTTTAGATTCCACATATAAGTGAGATCATACAGTACTTGTCTTTCTCTGTCTGACTTACTTCACTTAGCATAATGCCTTCCAAGTCCATTCATATGGCTCCAAATGGCAAAATTTCATTCTTTTTCAGGGCTGAGTAATATTCCATCGTATATGTATACACCACATCTTCTTTATCCATTCATCTGTTGATGGACACTTAGGGCCTTCCATATCTTGGAACTTGTAAATAATGCTGCTATGAACACTGGGGTGCATGTATCTTTTCAAATTAGTGTTTTTGATTTTTTTCAGATATATCCCCAGAAGTGGAATTGCTGGATCATATTGTAGTCCTATTTTTAGTTTTTTGAGAAACCTCCATACTGTTTTCTGCAGTGGCTGTACCAATTTACATTCCCACAAACAGCATAGGATGGTTCCCTTTTCTCCACATCCTCACCAACATTTGTTGTTTGTGTTCTTTTTGATGATAGCCATTCTGACAGGTGTGAGGTGATATCTCTTGTGGTAAAACTGTACTTTTTGATGTGGAATGGCCATCAACATTAAAGGCTGCATTTCTCATCTTTCCTTGTAGCAAAGTGTGCCCGTGACTACATTTTACCAAATATGATAAGAGCAAATAGCAAGAACATCTTCTAGCACCTGTCCTTAAAAGGCAGCTGGCACATGCCCATTGCTGCTGTTACTTTTCCCTTCTCTTCCTTCTCCTCCTTTCTTGTCCCCTTTCTTTTCCCTAACCTTTCCTGCTGGCTGGAATGTAGTCATGATGGCTGGAACTGGAGCAGCTATTTTGGACTGAGAAGATGAGTCTCCAACATACACAGGGTGGCTTTGGTGTAAGGGCCTGTGTCTCACAGGTATCCTCTGATTCCTTGGCTTATCAGGAGGAATAATCCACTCGGCTTGGCCAACCTGAGTTGGGAAGGCAAAAGACCCTCTGGAATGGCTGCTTTGTTAGTGCCCTGCAGGGCCAGAGCAGGCTCAGAGGGAATAGAAAACGAGGGGCTCGTCTTTACTCCCCCAGGTTTAGCTGCCTGACCTGGTACTGTACTTGGGATGCTGGGTCCAAAGGCTGGAGTTTGTCCTGATAACCGTGTCTGAGCACTCCCAGTGGAAACCCACTTCCTTCCCCCCAGGAAATGATGGGCTCAGGTGCACTAGTTAACACAGACACAGGAGGGAAGGTCCAGCTGCAATCTTCTCCAGCATCCCTCCCTCCCCTCCATGTCTGCTGCTTCGCCAGCCTGCCTTTTCACTGCCAGGGGCTGTTTGGAGAGGACGTGGGGTTGGAATTCCTATTTCAAAGACTTTGCTACATCTTTGGGGCTGGCACAGAGTTTTTCAGAGTGACTTTTTCAAAAACAAAAATCAGATGAGGCCACTTCCATGCTTAAACCTATCCACTGCCTTCCCACGGTAATTAGGTAAAATTTGAAATCGTTTCCTTGTCTGAAAGGCTGATTATTTTTTGATTTCTCACCACTGCTCCCCTTGTTCTTTTCTCACTTCCTCAAAATCAGCAAGTTCTTTTCTGCCTAAGGGCCTTTGCACTTGGAGCACCCTCTGTCTGGAATGCACTCCCTCTCAACATTTAGTGTCAGGGAGCCCTCTCCAGACCAGCCTCCCTAAAGTGGTCATTGCGTCAATATTCCCCACTGATTTCCTGCATACTTATCATAATCCATACTTATTTCGTTAGCTTATCTGCTTGTTTGTATACTGTCTGTCTCTCTAACCAGAGAGTAAGCCCCACGAGTGCAGGGACCTTGTAGGGCAGGGAGGGTGATGCTTATCTCATAAAACTGTTGTACACATGAGACGTGATGATGTATATGAACCACTTGGCACACAGATTTTTTGGGGGGTAATTATGCTCTAAACATATGTTTGAAATCTAATTATTCATCTTTTATTTCCCATGTTTTACCTCACAGAGATAGAGACTGCCAAAAGATCAGGGAGGCATTCAGGAATGCATTTATCTCTAAGGACCCCTGCAGTGCGACAGAGGAAGACTACCACCCACTGATGAAACTGGTGAATCAAACTGTGCCTTGTGACAAGGTAACTGGGTCAAGTTATGGATTTAAAAACTGAAGATAAAAGCCAAAGGGAAGAGGTCATGGGACCACATTTTGACCAGGATGAGGGAAGAGGAAAATCTGTATATTAGGATGTAGGCATGGTTGGCAGGGAGGGAGCTTGGGGTCCATTGGGAGACCAGGATGTCACTGGGATTTAGAACATCTGGGGACTGGAGGTAAGAGAGAGAACTGGGGACAGAGAAAGAGGAAAGGAGAGTCAGCCAAAAATCAGGCAAAACAAACCTAACACAAACCCCAGCCCAACCCAAACAAAAATAATCCACCTTATAGAACTGCAAAACTCTCCCTGACCTCCGATGATGATGATGATTATGATGATACCAACAATGCCATTTTGCATTTGCTGAGTGCCTTTTTTTGCTTACAAAGGACTTTCTGAACCCTTATCCTGTTAGGTTTTCACAGTCAACTTGTGGAATAGGTAGATCAGACATCAGCAATCCCATTTCACTAGAGAGAAAACTGAGGCTTGGCAAGTTTAGGTGACCAGTGATTACTCAGGTTTGATGGTCTTGAAAGTGACCAGCTGAAATGTAAATGGCCCAAGATTTAGAGCCAGAGAGGCCTGGGTTTTAATACATTATTTATACTGGAAAAGGTCTGTAATGGAGTGCATCTTTTCTAAAGTCAGTGTTTAAGGTGAAAATTCAATGTGCCCCAAATCATCTTCACGAAGCCCTTAAACCAGTCACAAATTACAGAGTCTCCTCCCATTGTTAGCGCTGGAGCGACTATGGAGCTCCGGTGGGTACACCAAGCCCAAAGCCCTACACAGAGTAGCTGCTGGTAAATCATCACCAGGGGACACTGGCTGAATAAGTGACTGGCCACAGACACGGGACATGCACCTTATTTGCATTGTCTCATTTCATCTCAGCATCTCAGGAGTTCCTTACAATTATTATCGATACCATTTTACAGATGGGGAATGTGAGGCTTAGCAATTCTTTGGTTGTCCAAGGTCACACAGCCAGTGAGCAGTGATGCTGGGTTTCATAAGGCAGCATGACTCCAGGGCCCCGGCTTCAAACCTCCACTGCCTCCCACTAAGAATGATTAGATCCATGGCAGGAGATTGTTCTGAAATTTGACTTTCTGCACCTTTACACAGGACCCTGCAAAAACTCACTGTATTTGTTCTTTTCCTTTTTTTGTAAGGGGATAGGGGAGATTTCGGGAAAAAAAAGCAGGGGTTATGGAGCTGTTTAAGAATCAAAGGACACTTCTCCCAGAAAATAGCACTTAGAAAAAATTGTTTTGCCGAGAACTTTAGGAATTTGGAACTACCTAATACCTCCCCCAGATGTGTTTGGAGCTTAGGTTTATTATAAGATTTTGATCAGTGGCTTTCAGACTTTTTCCCTGCAATTCAGAATAATAACTTCATTTTACATCGTGACCTAGAGAACACACACACACACACACACACACACGCCCTCCACACATGTACTCTCTCTCATTCTCACACAGAGATCCGTGAAACCCGCAACACTTACTCTTACTATAGGTGATTTATTCTGATGTTTCCTATGTTTTATTTCATTTAAAAAGATGCAAATTCAGTGGAGTTTTTTTGACTTAGTAAATTAGATCTCAATAATAGATTGTGTTTATGCTCTCTTAGACAGTCTTTTGGAGCAAAACAAAGAAGTTGGCGCATCAGTACACGAAGGTCCAGCGAGAGATGTTCACCCTGGAAGACACACTGCTGGGTTACATTGCGGATGACCTTAGCTGGTGCGGAGATGCAGGCTCTCATGGTGAGGATCTGGTCCATTTGGGGTCGCCTGGGGACGTGCAGGGTGCAGGAGCCCTGAGCTCTGCTAGGGATCACGGAAGATCAGTGTGGAGGAAGGAGCCACAGGTGCCCAGCCTGATGGCATCTATACCCTTAATGACAACTCAGGCTCATGTAAAACAGCATTCTGTAGACCAACTCATGTTTTCTAGAAAAATTGACTTCAGAGTTTAGGGCTGTTCATGCTTCCTGATTCCCTCCTTTCTGAGTGCAAGAGTCGCCTGCTTCTGAATTGTTAGTGTTTTACTTTCTATAAGGGCATCATTCAGGACCAAAGAATTCTAGAACAGAATGAGGCCTCCGAGGGAACCAGGCCAAAGTCCTTGTTCCACAGAACAGCCGTAGGGACCACATGCTGGGCTTCTCTGTGTCTAGGACCAGTGTGTGGCTTTACCATTGTTCAGAGGTCACCTTCCTTGCCCAGAAAGACCCAGAACACCTCACTGTGGGAAGATGTTTTCTACTGAGAAAGCCCAACTGAGCTCATTTCACTTCTTTTTTTCTTTCTCTTTTTATTTATAATGTAGATATTTTTACTTTATATAATTTTATTCTTATTTTTATTGCTTTTGACTATTTAAAAAAACTTATTGTAGTAGCTTCTTCAACCCAGATTTGCATTATTTCCAATTACAAAAAAGATGTACTCTTCATTGAAAAATACTTGCATATACAGAAATGCATCAAAGTAAAATGTAAAAATTCCATTTCCCCCCACTCCTCAATTTTCATGCTCCTTCCCAAAGGGGGACTGTTGTCAACAATTTGGTACGTACCCTGCATTTCCCTGTGCTCATATAAATACATACAGATCTTCCTTATGTCCCCGTAAACCCATCATAAGTTGAAAATATCATAAGTCAAGAATGCGTTTAATCCACCTAGCCTACTGAACACCGTAGCTTAGCCTAGCCTACCTTAAATGTACTCAGAACACTTCCATTAGCCTCTAGTTGGGCAAAATCACCTAACGCAAAGCCTATTTTATAAGGTGTTGAAGAGCTTATGTTATCTGTTGAATACTGTACTGAAAGTGAAAAGCAGAATGGTTGTCTGGGTGTAGAGTGGTTGTATGTGTCTTGGTTATTTACCCGCCGGCTGGCGTAGCTGACTGGGAGTTGTGGCTCACTACCACTGCCCAGCATCACGAGAGAGGATCAGACCCCATATCACCACTCTGAGAAAAGATGAAAATTCAAAATTCAAATTATGTTTTCTACTGAATGCATATCGCTTTCACACCGTCAAAAAGTTGAAAAATCCTAAACCCAAGCGTCGCAAGTCGGGGACAGTCTGTATATTTGAAATGTACACATACTGTTTTGCAACTTGCTTTATTCATTTAAAATTAGTAGGTATAAATGCAGCCATATTTTTTTAAAAGGCTTCATCTTAAGTGCTCTATGGACATATCATAATTTATTTGAACAACCTCCGATTGATGGACGTTTAGGTTTTTCAGATGTTTTTGCTGTTACAACCACCGTTGCAAGGAGCACTTTTGTACACGCACATGCGTGCACACACACATGCATGCTTGTGGAAGTATGTCTGAAAGATAAATGTCTACAGGTGGAATTTCAGTGTGGAATAAATTGTGGTGGAAACTGACAAATTGTTATTCAAAAGGTGGTAACAATTTATACTCTCAAAATATATGAGATAATCTGTTTACCCAGACCCTCACCAACACTGGACATTAATACTTTAAAATGTCTTGCCATTTTGATAAAGAATACCTCGGCTTATTTTTGCATTTCTTTTACTGTGAAGCTGAGTCTATTTGTATATTTAATGGTGGATATTTCTATTTCTATTGTAAACTGGCAGTTCGTATATATTAATCCTTTTTATTGGGATGTCTATTATTTTCTTATTTATAGAAGTTCAATATAAATTAACAATAGTAGCTACTACTTATGGGCCGTTGTTCTGTGTGCTGTATGAATATTCACTCATTTAATCCTCCACAGCCCCTGTGATGATCTCATTGTACAAAGGAGGAGTCTGAGGCACAGGGCTGTTAAGTAAGTTGCCGGCTAGTAAGTGGCAGAGCTGGGAGAGACCCACGATTACTGGCTGGAGAACTCGTGTTCTTAACCACGTGTCATCCTGCCTGTTTTCTGGCACAAAGGTGGCAAATCTATTTTTCTCAGTTTCTGTTTTTCTTCTAATACTGTTTATATTGTCTTTTGCCACACAGAAATGCAATAAATCTGTCTATCCTTTCCTCTTTGGCTGCTGGGTTTCATATTTTGCTTAGATTTTCCTTACTCAAGATTGGAGAGTTTTCTATATTTTCATCTCGTGTTTTTCTTTTGTAACTTTTCAGTTAATCTTTAATCCAGACTCTTTCCATCTAGAAATATGGCATATAAATGTATCTCTCTATTTACCCTTTTTCTTTTTGGTCAACTTCTATAGTTTTTGCCATATTTCTTGCTTTCCTTTTTAAATTTCCCTTATTGCAAGTTAGCTTTTCAAGGTCATTCATTTAACCCTTTTAGCTTATAAATGTGTTTCCTATAAACTTTGCTTTTAGTTTTATTTTTCAACATACCATGTCAGTTCTTTCTTAGAATAAATTGGAGAAATAAAAAAATCTATTTCTCATCAGTTTACCTTTTAGAGTTCTTTATTTTTGCTTTCTTTTCAACTGAATCCTGTATAGGTTGTTTTATTCTGTCTACTTCCTTCTCCTTTGGCCTCAATTTTTATTGATTTTAACCTCTTTTCCTTATTTTATTTGTTGTCTTTCTGGTTCCTAATTTTTATATTTTAATTGTTCTGTCTGGCTTTTTCCTTAATTTTTATTTTTCCTTAAATTTCCTTAATTTCCTTAACACTTTTTCCTTAATTTTTTTTTCTACCTTAGTTTTGCCTTGTTTTATTATGAAAGTCATAGTTTCTGTTATAACCTTCTAATCTCTCTCTTTTTAACTTCTTATTCTGCTTTTTTATATACCTAATTTCTCTTACTTTATTGTAAAATTTCTCTCCTTTTCTTTTTCTCTGTGACTTTCAAATTTTATTTAATGGGCAGGTGGCAAGGGGGAGACATCCTGGTAGGGAGAGGGTAGGTGAAACTCAGAGACTTCTCTCCAGATATGGTTGTGAAGATAAAAGAGCTTTATGTTCATGAAAACCTATGAACAGGGGCACCCTTGTAGCACCTTACAAAATTATGTTCACTTCATCATCGTCAACATTTTTGCCTCTATTGGAGATGATTCAAATTTATCTTTTGACTCCGCAGTAATTATTTACATCTGTACATGGAATTTTTTTTCTAATTTGTGCTATTTTGTTTTTAATGCATTTAATTATTATAAAAACTCCCAGGATTACTTCCTCATCCCCGGAAGTGTTTCTGATCTAGAACTTTCTTTCTGGTCATTGGCAGTCAAGCCCACGTCTGTGGTTATATTAGTTTCCTGCAGCTGCCGTAATGAAGTACCACATACTGGGTGGCATTAAAACAATAGAAATTAATTTTCTCACAGTTCTGGAGGCTAGAAGTCCTAGATCAAGGTGTTGGCTGGGCCGTGCTCTCTCTGAAGGCTCCAGGGGAGAGTCCTTTGCCTCTTCTAGCTTCTGGTGTTTGCTGGCAACCCTTGGTGTTCCTTGGTTCACGCCAATCCCTGCCTCCATCTTCACATGGCTGTCTTCTCCCTGTGCGTCTTCACAGAGCCTTCCCTTTGTGCTTGTCTATCCCTTTCTTATAAGGACAGCAGTCTTATTGGATTAGGACCCACCCACCCTAATGATCTCATTTTGACCTGATTACATCTGCAAACACCCTTTTCCAAAAAAAGAGATCACATTCCCAGGTACTGGGGGTTAGGACTTCAACATATCTTTTGGGGGTACACGATTCAACCTATAACAAAGTGGAAGTAGAAAGATGGGTATTTGTGCAGGGTCAGCTGTACACATACACGCAGAGGAAATAGGTGGCTCCCGCATGCCTGACTTCTGGGACACAAGAAGGGGTTCCAGGGCTTCTCACCCCGCACTTCCCCTACCTGCTTGATGACGCAAAGTTGAGGGGAGACAATCCCAGACTCTGCCTTCATTCTCACTCCATCCTCCTCTGCCATATCCAATCTGTCACCAAACTAGTCATTTACCTAGCAGTTCATCCTTTCTCTCCTGTGCCTGTTACAACTGCCTGAATCCAGCTCGCTAACGCCCCCTCCTCTCTTGCTGGACTGTTGTCAGATCCTAACTGCTCACCTCTGACCCCTTTAGGTCAGCCTCCGTCTGGCCACCACAATGGAATTGTTTCTGTCTCTTACTTAAAACCCAAATAGCTCTGTTTGCCTCTAAGATAACGTCGGAACTCCTTGGCATGGCCTGGCCTTTGTCTTTCATATGCTTAATCTTCCATCAGTCCCCTCCTCATCCCTTCTACTCTGGCAGTACAAATCTAAATCCCGGTGCCTTTGCACATGCTCTCTCGGCATGGAGCCCCTTTCTCTAGCTCGTCTGTCTGAAGACTTCTATTCATCCTTCAAAACCAAGTTCAACATCAACCTTCCCTCATGGTGCTGCACACCACCCCCAACCCAAGTTGCTCTTTCTCTGATTTATTTGATTATAGTAGATTATGTGGCCTCTGAAGGCAGGGCCTTTATCTAATTCATCTCTCTATCTCCAGGACCTAACACTCAATAAATGTTTGTGTAGTCAAATGCAATGGATAAAGCAAATGTGATACATACATATATATATATATATGTATGTACATATATGTGTGTATATATATGTATGTACATGTATGTGTGTATATATATGTATGTACATACATGTAAATACACACACACACAACGGAATATTATTCAACCTTTAAAAAGAAGGAAATCCCATCATTTGTGACAACACTGTGAAACTGGAGGACATTATGCTAAGTGAAATAAATCAGACAGTAAAAGACAGATACTGCATGGTATCACTTACATGTGGAATCCGAAAAAAAAAAGGTGGAACTCATAAAAACAGAGTAGATAAGTGGTTTCCAGAGGCTGGAAGGTGGAGGAAATAGGGAGAAGTTGGTAAAAGGGTACAAATTTTCATTTATAAGACAGATAGGCTCTGAGGATCTAAGGTGTAACATGGTGACTATAACTGTTAACTCTGTATTGTATAATTGAAATTTGCTAAGAGAGTAGAACTTCAAAGTTCTCATCAAAAAAAAAAAGAATATGCGGTGATAGACATATTAATTAACTTGATGGAGAATCTTTTCACAATGTGTATGCATATCAAATCATTACACTGTACCATTTAAGTATCTTACAATTTTATTTGTCAATTATACCTCGATAAAAAAATAATAAAAATAAATGCTGGTGCGTTAAAGCAGATATCCCTGGAAGAAGTAGCGCAGAAACTATGTGTTCATGCCTTATGTCTGTGGTTCCTCACTGACAGCTGAGCCTGTCTGGATGGGGTGAGTGTAGAAAGACTCTGAGGGCATCTGAGCCTAAGGGTGTGGAGACAGAAGGCGGTGGGGTAGGAAATTATCTCTAATTCTTCCTGGAAGCGGGAATAATACGGGGGGCTTGTCTCTGTCAGATGAACTTTGCTGTAATTTCCCAGAATGTTGACTCAAAGCTGGTCACTGTGTTCCTGTCTGGGATTTGGAGGGTAAGGTAAGGACTTGGAAGGGATTCAGGGGGCACTTAGTTAAATTGGGTTGAGATGTGTCCATTCTCCATCCTCCATCTTGGCAGTGATGCCACTGGAAAGCAGCTCCACTGTGATCCAATAGCCCGCAAAGAACAGAGATCAATTATACCTTTTCTTTTCCACTTTAATTACTTTTCTGTAAACTATGTCTTTTAGAAATGAACTATCAATCTTGTCCACACTGGAAGAAAGACTGCAGCAACAACTTTGTTTCTGTATTCTGGGGCTTGCTGTCCAAAAGGGTAAGTACCACAAGTGAAATTCTAGAATCTTGGAGACCAAAGAGCTTAAGAGGTCATCCAGTAAGTGGTTGGTTTTAACTCACTTTGGGTCACAGATCCTTTTAGAAACAGAAGTTTAGGATTCTTTCCTCAGAAAAATGGTCATAAGCACATGCCAGAATATTTTCATGTGTAATTTGTGGGCATTCATGGAAGGTCGCTGGGCTCTATTTGAAGACTTCTTGCTCTTACCCATTTTTTGGCTTTGGCTGCCTGGCATCTCTGGGTTTTTTAAATCCTCTGATCCAGGTATTGGCCAATCTTAGGTTCCTGAGACAGTCTTAATAATCTACATTTGCAGACCATTTACTGTGTGCCAGGCACAGTCCTCAGGTCTTTACATGGATTAAAATCTTTCGTCCTCACCGGAACCCTATGAAGTAGGCACCATGAATATCACATCCATTTTATAGGTGACAAAATGGAGGTGCAGGTAAATAAGCATTTTACTAAACGTACACAGTAAGTGGCAGATCTGGGTGTTTATCCAAATTGTCTGACTCCAGATCCAGAATCCAGGCTGGGAAATACCATCCTCCCCGCTATCTATTTCTGACCTCACTCTAAGCTGCCTTTGTGCATATTTATTTTTCTTGTAAGTTGCTTATTTGTAAGTGGACTAGGGCAAAAAAAGGGAAAGAAAGGAAGAAAGAAAAGAAATGAATGGAAAACACGGGAGAAAATGAAACTACACTACTTAGAATTCTCCAAAATTAAACTCAGACATCGGAGGAGCTGGGCAAAGTGAGAACTCACATATGTTAAGTGCATATTCATGACAAGTCCTGGGCCAGTTGTGTCACCTGTGTCATTTCGTTTAGTCATCACAACAGGTGGCACAAGAAGGTACAAATGTCCATGTTCCAGGTGAGGAAACTTAAGAGGTTAAGTGACTCATTCAAATGGGCTAGTGAGTAGCAGAGCTGAGAGCCTCACCTACCTTAAGGAGATTCAGGTAAACCCTGGTATGGTTTACCTGAATGCATTCCTTTAACAAATATTTGTAGAGTACCTACTATGTGCTGTGAAAATCAGAGGCACTGCAGAGTTTTTGGTTGTCGTTGTTTGTTTGCTTTTTCTGAGAATAGTTTCTATTTATGT
Source organism: Eschrichtius robustus (assembly GCF_028021215.1). Taxonomy (NCBI): domain Eukaryota; kingdom Metazoa; phylum Chordata; class Mammalia; order Artiodactyla; family Eschrichtiidae; genus Eschrichtius; species Eschrichtius robustus. Next base: position 109,153,943 of record NC_090827.1, on the reverse strand, counting down.
TATCACTCTATGATCCGTTTGGTGGCAGTGCTGTTGCTGAAAACGTTGAAAGCCAAGTCACATTTTGTATGTGTCAAGCACCTACTTGTGTTCCTCACACTGCCCTTGGGGCCAGGAGTACAGGAAAATGAAGGAAGGCGCTCTACCATTGTGAGCTCCCCTGGGACTGCACCTTTATCTTGGCCAAGTTCTCATAGATAGATGGATATAAATGGGCTTCTTTCATCCGACTTGATCTTTTCTTTTGCTGACACCAGAGGCAGTGCTGCTTGGTGGTTTGGATTCCCCCCTGCCCCCTCCACCCCCCCCCCCACCCCGTCTCATTTCCTTGCTTCCAAGTGACATGACCTTGGGGCAAACTGACCCAAGATGTACTCTGCGGGGGCTGCTGAGACTTACATAGGGCAGGGTTAGTGCTTGACACCCATTCTGTTGGATTAGCGCTTGTGATTGATGGTAATCGGGCCTCTGTCCTCTACTCATCACCCCCAGGAGAAAGATAGACACCGCACAGGATTTTCACAATTCCCTTTCAAATCGTTCAGTAGTGTTTTATCTCCCGCGGAGTAAAGGCCAGATTCCTTGGCAAAGCATTCATGGCCCTCTGTGAACTAACTCATCTACCCAGCCTCAGCATCCACTGGAGTTTTCCCCCAAGGATCACTCCTCTCGCAAGCTCCTGGGCCTTTTGCTTTGCGTCTGCCTCACCCTCTACCAGGCAGAATCCGATTCATCCTTCAGGACTTGGCTTCTGTTGTCCTGGGTTCTTCCATACTCTCCATCGCAGAGTATTTGGACTTCTTGCCTCCTCTTTCGCTCCGTCCCTCTTCTCCGTCCGTGGACCTTCCCTGGGCGCCCGCTCTGTGCCGTGCCCTAGCTGCGAGGCTCCAGCGCTGCAGTGGCCAGTGGGATAGCCACTGCTCATGGCTCTCACGGAACTCTCGGTACCGGCGGCTGACCCCGCGTTAAGCTCAACCTCACAATGCGGTGTAGTTGTATAATGTGTGAAGGAGACCTGAGCTAGTCCCAGGGATCTGGATGGGCCTCCTGGAGGAAACGAGTGTATTGCTTAGTTTTGTTCATCTTGTTTTCCCTAGTGCCTAGGGAAGATTCCAGCGGAGTAAAACCCCTTGCTCAAAAATATCCACTCATTCATTCCCCATTTCCCTTTATGCCTTTGCAGGCTTCAGTGTCGCCATCTCTCCACAGTTTCTTTTTTCTTGGCATTTTCTTTTTTCTTCCTTCATTTCTTTTACTCCTTAAGTGTCTACTCTGCTCCCACTAAATGACAAGTGCAGTGTCTGCAGTGCGTGGCCCCCAGAAAGTGCTCTTATCTTCCTCCTTCAGGGATTATGTTGCTCTTACTCATCTGGACTTCCACCTTTTTTTTTTTTCTTTTTTGGCCGCACTGCGCGTAGGATCTTAATTCCCTGACCAGGGATCGAACCCACACCCGCTGCATTGGAAGCACTGAGTCTTAACCCCTGGACTGCCAGGGAGGTCCCTGGACTTCCACCTTCTGAACCACCAATTTAGCAGTGATGATGTTGAACTTCATTGTTCAGACACAGATTGGAGCAACTGCTTCCAGAACTCTCATGGGAAGCATAATCCCTCCAATGACTTGGGATGAAAATTACACAGCTCTGGCCTGACCAAGCTAGAGCCATACAGGCCGTTCCTCCTTCACCAGATGATGCTAAGAGCTGTTTGGGATGGAACTACTGGGGCGTGGCACTTAAGTTTGCATGCTGAGGCATGGTGTTTTTGTTTTTAAGTTTGCAGCAAATGCCTGTGGTGTGGTCCAGGTGGTGCTCAATGGATCCATCAGTAACGCCTTTGATGGAAAGAGGTACTTATTTCTTTGCATCCTATTTGTAAGGGTTAGCACAGTCTCCTATTGGCTACTTCATCTTTAGAAGAATATGCTTTTCATGTTGAAGGTCAGTGCTGAATCTGGGCTAAAAAAAGGTAAAATGTTTGTATTCTATGGAGAGCTTTGTCTTTCTAAGTCAACACTTTTGTCTGGTTTCTCCATTGTTTAAAATCCTCCAGAAGTCCTAATGGTCCTTGCACGTGTCCAGCTCCTCCGGGCTTTACGACGCCTGCTATAATCTTCTCAGCTCTCTCTCCCATGACACTCCATCCTGCCCATTTTCCACCCTTGTTCACACTGCTCCCCCATATGACCTGGCCCCTCCTTCCTTCTGACTGTCTAAAGTCTCACCATCCACGAAGATCTGCCTGACTCCTCTCTCCTCCCTGGACGGGGTGAATCCCAAGTCAGCAGTAAGTCTACTACTGGGAACAGCAGGAGCTCTGCTGGGCGTTTGACCTTCATTACCTCTTTGCAGACAGTGTCAACGGTTTATTGTAGTGGTTAAAAGCGGGGACTCCAGAGGTCATGACATCTTACCTATGTGACCTTAGCAGGGCCCCTGTAGTATGTATGTACCTGAGGAGGTGATGGTGATATGAAGATAAACTGGGATAATGTATGAAAAATGCTGAGCCCTGTGCCTGACAGAGAAAGTGCTGGATGGGTATCAGTTATTGTCCTCTCCTTTGTTTTTTATTTTTTATTAATTCTAAAAAATTACTTTATTTTTGGCTGCGTTGGGTCTTCGTTGCTGCGTGGGCTTTTTCTAGTTGCAGCAAGTGGGGGCTACTCTTCGTTGTGGTGCACAGGCTTCTCATTGCAGTGGCTTCTCTTGTTGCGGAGCATGGGCTCTAGGCACGCAGGCTTCAGTAGTTGTGGCACGCGGGCTCAGTAGCTGTGGCTCGTGGGCTCTAGAGCGCAGGCTCAGTAGTTGTGGCGCATGGGCTTAGTTGCTCCACGGCATGTGGGACCTTCCCGGACCAGGGCTCGAACATGTGTCCCCTGCATTGGCAGGCGGATTCTTAACAACTGTGCCACTAGGGAAATCCCATATTTTCAATTAGTTTTTATTAGAATATAGTTGCTTTACAATGTTGTGTTAGTTTCTGCTGTACAGCAAAGTGAATCAGTTATACATATAAATATACCCACTCTTTTTTAGATTTCCTTCCCATTTAGGTCACCACAGAGCACTGAGTAGAGTTCCCTGTGCTATACAGTAGGTTCTCATTAGTTATCTATTTTATACATAGTAGTGTATATATGTCAGTCCCAATCTCCCAGTTCGTCCCACCCCACCTTCCCCCCCTTGGTAACCATAAGTTTGTTCTCTACTTCTGTGACTCTATTTCTGCTTTGCAAATAAGTTTATCTGTACCATTTTTCTAGATTCCACATCCACTCTTTTAACCACTGACTCTGGTCACACTCATGCCTTCCTTCTCTAACCCCCTTCTGTACTTACAGTTTTTACCACGTTGATTACCTTTCCAGTCTCTCTTCTTCAGTCTTTCCCTGGATAAGTCTGATTGAGAGGAGGGAGCATATATTAATGTGCCCCAGGCACTCCAGGTGCCCCAAATTACTTTTCCTTCTCTCCTCTTTTAATGTTTAATTCCACCAAGGAGCATTTGTCCTTCTGTCTTCTTCTGACCCCAACCTTGTAGGCTTTTGGGTACAAGTGTTAACATTCCAGAATTCTGTAATCTGATACTAGGGATCCAAGTACTTGTAACAGGAGTGGTAGAGACTAATGGGGAGAGTTTAAGGCTGGGGTTAGAGCAGGACATCGGGGTCTTCCAACGATGTGCTTCTCAAACTCAGAGAGTGAGTAGATCACCTGGAGATTGTTTGGCTACAGGTTCTGATTCAGCAGGTGGTGGTGGGCAGAGATTCTGCAGGTCTAATGAGCTCATTACATTGGTCTAAGGCCCACTCTTGGAATAGCAAGTACTTAAAGAATCAACATCAATGTACAGATTAAGAATCTTCTTTTGAGAATCTTACTCATTTAGGGTCACACTGAATGAATAAAGATGCCTGATTCTAATGCAAATCATGGTTCATATCCAAAGGGTAAGTTCTAACCAATGGCACCCCGCCTGCTGGCTTTTCACAGGGGCTGTGGATGCCTGAAAAATTTAGTCTGGGGTTAACAATGTTCTTTGTCTCTTCCATCTTAGCACTTTTGGACGCGTGGAAGTCCATAACTTGAATCCAATGAAGGTTCATACGCTACAGGCTTGGGTGATCCATGACCTTGGAAAATTTCCCAGGTATATGTTATTACCTTGTACCCATATATTCTCAGGGTTATTTCAGGAAATCAGTCCATGAAAGAATCCACAGTCACAGGAATGCATTGAGAAAGGACTGGCTCAGGAAATGAATGGGGCCTTACTCTACATTTACCCCATTCCAACAGTCTCTTAATTTTATTTCCATGGTAGGTATCTACCTAGTTCACACCTTTGGCTCCCCTGCTGACCTGTGAGCTCTTAGAAGCTACCTCTGCTTCACCTCTTTACCCCAGGACCTTGACCAGGACCTGCTATCTGGAAGAAACCAAGAGACTCAGGAAGTGTTTGTGAGCTCTTGTTATTTTAACACTTTCTTCTTTTTTTTCCCAGTGACTCATGCTCGGGTTCCTCCATAAATGATCTGAGTTTGATTATAAAGCAAAGGAATATCAAATTTACTTGCCAGGATAACTACAGGTAATTGATGTCTTCTTGAAGAAGAAATGGCTGTCTTGCCATCCACAGGCATCTTCCCTTGGGCCTTGATGGTGATCTGGGTGGTGACCTATGGTGAACTCTGCTCATCCCCCAGCTCAGCCCAGAAGGTGTTTCCAGCCAGTGGCCTTCTGCTGTCCACCTTCCCTCCTCTTCCTCTTCCTTCCACACCTGACTCAAGCAGTTATTTTCCTGTAAAGCTGACCCAGACTTTGAGGGCATCTTTCCTGGTTTCCCACATGAGAGGCCTGACCCAGAACTCCTAGCTTTCAGAGGAGTAGAAGCACATTTTGCCATATGCAAAGGATTTATAAAATCCTTGTGACTTGGCATAATTTTGCAGGTGAGGTTTCTTTAGTTGGGTCTCAGTGTAGATGCCTAACAGTTGGTGAGTTGCCAAATGGCAGTTTACCAAGCTTTATCATTTTCTAATGAAAAAATGTAAAATCTTAAAAAAAATACTTACCAGTAATACATGTTTATTGGAGAAAAGTTTAAATTACAGATAGGTATATATTTTTAAAGTCACCTGCAACTCTGTTATCAAAACTGGGACCCCTCTCCGCTCACTATTTTTAAGAAGTTGTGGCCAATACTTAATAGAGACAGGGATCTTTGCTAAAAGCATCTTTGGAAATTTTCCCATATGTGATAGTTTGGAACAAGACAGATGCAGAGAGAAAACTTTTCTCAAAGAATGTAGAAGCTGAAACGCTAGGATACTTTTCCCATCACTTCCCTATCACCTCCCTTTCCCACCAACCATGTCAGAAAAACGGAAGGACAGATTCAAAGAACATTCACTGAGGCCTTTGTCTCTCAAATGACCTGAATTCCCCATCAGTCAGCTGGCTTCTCTCTGGAAACTGCCAGAAAATAACAGAAGCCTTCTACAGCAGTTAGATGGGAAAACAAACAGAACAAAGGAACAACTATAAAAGAAACATGGCAGACATCTGACCAGGTTAAGTTACTCAAAGATACTTTGCATTGAGAAAATGGAACGCTAAAACCTAGGACAAGATTGGGGAATGTAGATAAGTCATCCCCAACACTCTTTTATCTCTTTTCTTACATTAAGCATTCCCCATTTTTTAATGAATGGCCCAAACTGCAGGCTCTGGGTAAGCTCATTCATTCTCCACCTGGGAAGAATAATTAAGCATACCTTCCCACCTGGACTTGTATAGTGGCCCACCTAGGAAGAAGTGATTTGTAAGCCAGCACCTGTCACTCAGAGCACCAGCTCATGTGACCTTAAACTTGGGGATCATATTTGAAATCACTGTTGTTTTTCTCCAACCATGAGGTCATGATATACTCGGCATGCCTCCTTGAATTACCAGGACCCCTTGTTGTGTCTAAGAGTTCTGTGGCTTTGCAAGCTGCTAGTCTCTAGGGGAGCCCAAAGTGAATGTAATGGATATAGATGTAGACCGTAGTTTAAATCACTCCATCCCAAACATGCTTTCCAATTTAGCCAAATTTGTCCCGCTGTTTCAGTGCGATTTTTTTAATAAGCAAACAGAATTGTAATTACATTTACATGGATTAGACCTTCTACTGATTCTATTACCTTTTAATAAATCCCACTACTCAAGAGACAAACACGATTAACATATAGCTGTATATCCTTAAAGTCATGTTTTCCATACACACACTCAGTTTTATAAAATATACACAGATTTTCTTTTTTTCTTTTTTTTATTTTTTAAATTTTTGTCTGCATTGGGTCTTCATTGCTGTGCACGGGCTCCCTCCTTGCGTGGGCTTCTCACTGCAGTGGCTTCTCTTGTTGCAGAGCACGGGCTCTAGACATGCGGGCTTCAGTAGTTGTGGTTCATGGGCTCTAGAGCGCAGGCTCAGCAGTTGTGGCACACGGGCTTAGTTGCTCTGTGACATGTAGGATCTTCCTGGACCAGGGATCGAACCCGTGTCTCCTGCATTGGCGGGCGGATTCCCAACCATTGCACCACCAGGGATGTCCCAGAATTTATTAAGATATGTTTTAACCAGTGGAGTTAAAAGACTACTTTTTGGATTACTTTAAAAATAACAAATAGTCAGAATGCTTTTTCTGGCTAGTGTGTCCTAGTGGCATATTAAAAAACCCTAAAGGTGCATTTCTCCTTTTATGTTATTTCAAGATACTCTGTCTCTATCCTCAATGTGTTACCCAACATATCACAAGTGTGTCCATTTTATTGGAACATTGGATGTGGATATTTATATATTATTGGAGAGAGATTATCTTAACAGCACAATTGCTGCTCCTTTACCAAAATTGAATTCCCAATAAATGAGAAACTAATTAAGAAATGTCTTCCTATTCTCTTCATTTACTGTAAAGCAAAGGTGGCTTCAAAAATCCTAAATAGTCCTCTAAAGATCCCTTCTCAGAAGCATTATTTCCTTAAGGAAGAAGATACTTTTCCCTCCTAGAATACATTTATGTGGGGAATCTCAGATCACTGTATTGGTGAGGATGGCTTGACTCTCTACTTAGAGCCACTATACCCAACTGGTCATAACAGTTGGCTAGAAACGAGCCTGAGATGGCCTATCCTAGAAATCCAGGGGTACTGGTAGCTGCTTCTAAGGCTCTCGCTCTCTTTCTTGACTCACATTTAACAAAATCAGATTCAGCTGCAATTTAAGGAACCACTTACCCTGCTATCCACCCCTCTCCTCCTTTGCTAACCACTCCCATTGGACCCTGTTGCTTTGTTATTTGATTTTTATGAAAGTGAGAGTCATTCACCTGCTAATACTTATCTAGGATTCTTTCTGTGCCAAGGATTGTGGTCCTTTTGCTGATGGCCGCCAGCCATCTCCCAGAGAGTCTATGACCTCTTGCTGCCTGACGCTTAGACCCAACACTTCCTCAGGAAGTTTTTGAAGAGAAAGCAAATCCTCAACAGAAAATATGGAGCTCCCTCCTCTTAGGTTGCTGCTTCTGCTGCTTCCTGACTATCAGCTGACATTCATAGCACGTATCTGTGACTTGTGTGAGCCAGACATTTTCATCTCCACATATTATCATCAAGCATCAGTTATTTATTTCTATGGCTTTACAAGTGAAATGAAGCTAAATTGGGCTGTACTTTCAGTCATTCACTCTTGGACTTGACCTTTCTCCTTGTTGTCACTGCAGGAAAGAAACTTGTGTGGATGCTAAGTGGTCCATGCATAGTTTTGTTGTTAACAAAGGGGCTTCTTTCATTGGTGAGTTGACCATAGGTGTATTGTACTGCCTCTTGATCTCCTTTTTTCCTTTCTCGTCCTAGCTCTGTCAAGTTTCTTCAGTGTGTGAAAAAGCCTGAGGATTCATCTTGCAGATGAGCCAGTCTGCGTGGCTGAGGCCGTGCAGTATATACATCAACATGCACGACTCAGGAGACACGCTGGTGGAAAGCTGAGGATGCGGGGGAATTCTCTGTCATAATATCAACACCGGAGATGGGAGCCTTTTCCTCTAAAGTCTTAAAATAACTTATGTTATTGGCATAGTTTTTATTTCGATCTCCTAATAGTCAAGAAAAATTAATTATTGTGTAAAATTAGAGTGGAAATTTTATATTATTTCATTTTAATTTTCATATGATGCTTTATGTTATTAATATGTTGGTAACATCCTTTCCGTTGAAGAATGACCACTCCAAGCCTCTTATTGGCAGGTCAAGAAAAGTAAATGCCCAGACTTTTCAGAAAAGGTTACATTTCCAAATGAATGACCTTGTCTCAGGATATATTTTTGTACCCTTCCTACAGATAAACTATAAATGCCATGGTTATGGGTCATGTTGGGAAAAATATTCTGTAGGATATAAGCTACCCACGTGCTTGGTGCTTTACCTCTAATCCTTCCAATAACCCTATGAGGTTGATAGTATTATCCCCCATTTGTCAAATGAGAAAAAGGAAGCTCAGAGAGTTTATATACTTTTCCCAAAATCATACATTTAGTTCAAGGTGGAGAATGAATTTGAACTCAGCTTTATTCAGCTCCAAAATTCATGTGCTCTCTCTTTCTAGACTGATAAAACCAGACGGACAGCACTTATGTTCCCTTCCAATAAATGCATGTTGAATTAAATTAAACACAGTAGAATCTGAAATGTGATTTTCTGGATGGCTTCAAAACAGATCCTTTTTTTCCTCTTCCTCTTCCTTCTCCTCCTCATTCTCAGTGTCTTATTTATGTAGGGGGCAGTTAAAATATATATATTTGTTCTTGATGTGACAATTTATTTCTCACTTGAATTTTACTTGATTAGTCTTGCTTGGGGATTATCACTTTTACTACTCTTTCAAAGAACCAACATTTAACTTTGTTGATTTTCTCTTTCTACTTATTTGGATTTTCCTTTTCTCTTTATTATTAGAGATATAGATATTCCTTCTAATCTCTTTGGGTTTCTTTATTCAGCTTCTTAAGATGGAAGTTTAGATCATTGATTTTTCAGTACATTTTCTTTTCTTATATGTGCATTTTAGCACTATAAATTTTTCTCTGAGTGCTGCTTTAGCTGCAGCTCTTAAAATTTTTGGATATGCCTCTTTTCATTATCATTTAGTTAAAAATATTTTCTGATTTAACTGTTATTTCAAAATGTGTTGCTTAATTTTTAAACATCTGGAGATTTTCTAGTTTTTGGTTAAAACATAGATGCATTGAGTGAAGAATTAATAAGCTAATTTGAGAATCCTTCAGGGAACCCACTAGGTTTGTTGAAAACAGCATAAATTTTGGAGTCAGACATTTCTGGGTTCATATTTTGGCATCAGTCTGTGATCTAGAATGAAGTACCTAACCTCTCTGAACTTCAGCTTCTTTGTCACTTAAGTAAGGATTATAAACTTACCCTCATCAAAATGAGGTAAGAACCAAAAAAGATGACAAAAATTGACAGTCTAGCATAGTGTCTCATATGTAAGAAATCACTCAACCAAGGTTGGCTCCTTTCTGCCTGCCCCTGGTTGACAATCCTGTTTCCTTCAGCAGCCCTTACAGCTACAGCTTGTTCTCCACTTAGGCACATCCTTGTGGGATGTAGTCTTGGCTGGACATGTGAATGGATACTAGGGACCATTTCTGATTAAGGTTCAGGCTTGCCTCCTGCCTACCTGTAGAATGTCTTCAGAAATAGCTCCCTGCTAATCCACTGCGTAAGCGGGCTGTTTTCTTCTCAAGACTCTGCCTTATTGTTGGGGTTGTTTGCTGAGTTCTGGATCCTTTAACGTACCTTCCTGTTCACCAGGATACCCCATGAAGTGGCTCCCTGTGTTAGGAAAATTTTGTTCTTTATGTCCCCTTTCAAAGATGAAATGGATTTAGTAAAAATCGGTTTGTGAGAATCTCCCCCCAAGAAGACTTATTTAAGTGTTTAAGGTCAAAGCTAGTGAAGACCAAAGAGGAGGCTGGTCCCAAGGCTTCCCATGATACTGCAGAGAGCCCTGAGGAGCCCTGGAGGTGGCTTGGGGCTGAGGTGCTATTTTCTTCTTGCAACACCTTTGTATCTTCATTACCATGATGTTTCATCCCTGCCTCTGCTCTCTCTGTAGTCCCAATTTTGCACCTTTGCCATTGACCATGCACCTCTAGCCCTAAGGACTTTCTGGCCTACATATCTAAATAGATCCTCCATATCCCTCTTCTTATAAGTGACATCTCTACTGAATTATTGATTGCTTATGAACCTCATATTTTACTCATAAACCTGCTATGCCCTGTCTCCCCACTTTATTCTTGTTTGCTCTAGGAAATCCTCTTACTATGCCAACTTGTACCCACCATCATACTCACTCAAAGGCTGAGTACGGGAATGACCCAGAACCTAATTTCCCTTTTCCAACTCCTAAAGGCTCTCTATTTTTCTTCTGTAATGGTTTATGACCTTATAATATTTGAGGCACACTTTCAAATACAGTTCTGATACTTGAAAGGATACACATACATACATATGTATGTATAAGTGTGTGTATGTGTACACACACTTTTGTGTTACAAAAAACAGTGTCTCTCAATCCACAGTGATGCCGCATTCAGTGGGTCTTTCTTTAGCCCCATGTCACTGATTATGTTGACCTGTTTCATGCCACATCTGTGTCTCTTATATACCTGGCAGACAAAGCCAAGTATATATCACATAATTTGGCAAAACACATTCTTTCTTTGGCTTGACAGCTTTCTGTGCATTTTAGCTCTTGTTGGAAACAAGCTCAACCCAGAAGTGCACACTACCTGATGGAAGGGATGCAGCAGGAACCATGTTGACTTACTTCCTGGCATCCCATTCCTCCTGAGAACAACTCCTAAGACTGTGACTTGAGCATCTCAGGTAGAATCTGTACTGCACAGAATGACTCTGTTTTTGTGGGTTTTTAAAAGGCAAGTACTTATGTATATAGATAAATGTTCTGTATGGCAAATTAAAATTGTATGAAGTAAAATGTTAAAGTAAACCTAGAGTATAACTTTAAGAGGCATTTTATAAATGCAATGTTAACCTAACGTTTTTCTCACAGTTTTTTAAAAATAATGAAGGAATTTATTTTCTACATGAGTCACCATTTTAATATGTGTTTTTTATCAATCCATCAGGGAGTCAGTTGCTACCCCGAGAGGCAGTGGTTGGCTGGCCCTCAGATCACACACACAAAGCACAGAAGGGTTGGAATTGGTCCCTGACAGCATTTATGCTTGAACTTGATTCACATGGGTTCACATTGCCTTTTTCATCCTTTAATCAAAGTGCAAACAGCACAAGGTAGTGGGATTAAGAGACAAGTGACCCAGTGAGCAAGTTCATTAACATCTGTGAATCTCCAGTTTGGAATATATTTATAACAGATATAAATGAGTTATACTGTAAAAATAATAAATGAGTAATAAAGGACTTTGTGGAATCATTCTTTTAACAACAATTGTGTCTGCAAATACTGCTTGACCTCACTTATATGTGGAATCTAAGAAAGTCAAATTTATGTCAATAGTAACAGCAAGTAGAATGGTGGTTACCAGGGCCCGGTGGGTGGGGGAAACTGGGAGATGCTGGTCAAAGGGTGTTGTGAAGTTTTGGTTATAAGATGAATAAGTTCTGGAGACCTAGTGTACAACATGGTGACGGTGGTTAACAATACTGTGTTGTGTATTTGTAATTTTCTAAGAGAGGAGATCTCAAGTTTTTTCACCACACACACACACACACACACACAACTATGTGAGATGATGAATATGTTAATTAGCTTAATTGTGATAATCATTTCATAATGTATACATATACCAAAACATCACATTGTATGCCTCAAATATATATTTATTTGTCAATCATAACTCAATGAAGCTGGGAAAAAACCTGCAACAATTATCTATGGGTTTGGAGGAAGAATTAAACAAGCTGGAGATGGACTTCCAAAGGCAACACATCCTCTAACCTACCCCACCCCAAGGTCAAGTGAGTTGGGCAACTGGAAGAGAGGATAGATCGTCATCCTGGGTATGTCTCGTGAGTGGGGGAGGCGGGAATAGATGCCCAGAGGAGTCCAAACTCACAGTCTGTTGAAGACCTGAAAACCCTCACCCATTCCTCTTTGTCCTCGGAGACATCAAAGAAGGAATAGTGCTGTTTGCTTTCCAGCAAGAATCTCAGCTTGGAGAATCACATGATGACACACCTTTTTTCCGTTAAGAAAACTCACTTGAGACTTTCCAAGAGTCTTTGTGATGACATAGTGAAATTTGTGATTCTTAATAAGGGATGTAAGTGTGAAACAACGTTTAAAATGTTGATACACCATGCAGACTTGCAGAGAAGAGAAGACTAACACTTGTTGTACACATGTATCAACCAGTGACTTCAGCTGCAACAGCTGAATACAACTCTGGCTGGAAATACATTTTCTAGGGGATCTCAGAGGCTGACAGGTTCTCCGGGAGGGCAGGAGAGCAGCTTGGAAGCCCCTTAGTCAAGAGCAGCACCCCAGGTGACTCCACAGACCCAGCAGGTAGAGGAGTCGTTCTTGCCCTAAGGGCACTCAGCTGTCGCTTTGTCACTGTCAGACGTGGCCATTGTTGTTTCTGGGAGTAGAAATAACTGAAGTGAATGGCGCATGGTGGAAGCACACGGAGCACGGCGGCGCCTGCCTCCCAGGTCTGCTAGCCTCACGTTGACGGTCATACAGATCCGTCTGATCTCGAGGGCCTGACACATATAAAATGCTTAGAACAGAGCTCAGTTTCTCTACCTGTAAAATGGGGGTGATAATTGCGCCCATCTCTTTGGGTTGTTTAAGCTTTAAGTGAGAAAATAGATGTACAGTTCTCAGAATAGTGCATAACACGTAGAGCACCATCAAGGTTAGTTTTCTAAATTCAAAAACATGTTAGAACCTGTTTTTATTCTGGAGGAAATTGCTTGACGAGCCTACTTGGTTTGGAAGCTGAGACCCCGTGACCCTGTGGGCAACGGAGAAGAGGGTAGGGAATGGCCCTCTTGCCAATCAGCAGGGTCAGCCACACTCTCTCTCATCCTAGGTGAGTTTTGAATCATCCTAGATGGTTAATACTTGCCCACTTGAGAGGACTGGGCCAGGGATCCTCCTAAGACCTTTCCCTAAGAGCTGGCTCCCATCGCAAGCTGGATATTGACAAAAGGTATCAACGTGACCACCGCCCCCCAAACATCAATCTAAGAACTATAATTTTCATTCTTCAAGCCCACTCAGAGTTCAACAACCCCCGCTGTCATTGCAAATCCAAGCCCCTGCTCTCCTGACCACCCACTACTCTGGTGGCTGTAAAGGTGGGCAGCTCTCCTTGCTAGAATAAAATCAGAAGACAAAAGTGCTGGAAGAAAAAATAATGTGCTGGAAGGACAAGCTCCCTCCCAGTGAATATTGTACTGAAAGGGCATTGGAAAAGGGTAAGACTGGGAAGAAATAAGGTAGCTAACTGGAGCCTTTGGTGCAAGAACACATCTCCCTTTGTGAAATCTCCCGGTTCAGTTCCACAGAGCTGCCTTCCAGGGAATTTCCTGGAATGGGTAGAATAATCAGATCCAAGTTGACTGCTGGAGGGAGAAAAGCCCCTTGGGAACCACTAGGTCTCAGGTCACCCTTAGCTGCTGGGAGTCTTTGACTTTGGCCCCGGGCCACAGAAGTCACGAGCTTCTGCACGCATAGCTTGACTCTTGTTGCGGAGCACGGGCTCTAGGTGCGCAGGCTTCAGTAGTTGCAGCACGTGGGCTCAGTATATGTGGCTCACGGGCTTTAGAGCACTGGCTCAGTAGTTGTGGTGCACGGGCTTAGCTGCTCCGCGGCATGTGGGATCTTCCCGGCCCAGGGATCGAACCTGGGTCGCCTGCATTGTCAGGTGGATTCTTAACCACTGCGTCACCAGGGAAGTCCCTCCATTATTTTCTTCTTTTTCTTTCTCAATAAATAATATTCCCCAACCCCACCCCACCCCCATTTTAAAATAGGAACATGGTTTTCCAGCCACAGAATGAAGACAAGTGAAGAAAGTGATGAGTTTGATTGAAATCAGCTCAGTGCTTTGTGACCACTTAGAGGGGTGGGATAGGGAGGGTGGGAGGGAGATACAAGAGGGAGGGAATATGGGGATATATGTATACGTATAGCTGATTCCCTTTGTTATACAGCAGAAACTAACACAGCGTTGTAAAGCAATTATACTCTAATAAAGATGTTAAAAATAATAATAACATTTAATATATATTAAAATGTAATAACCATAAAAAAAAGAAAAGAGCAGGGAAGTGCTGGGACAGCACGGGAGGAACTGGGATAGCTACTCCGACAAGTGAAATATACGGCACTCATGGAATTCATTTAGTCCTAGTGCTGAAGGCAGGGCCCTAGAATGGTTGCTTTTTATTCTAAAGGCATAGATTGGGACCAATTCTGGCCCTCCCTGGGATACAGAGGTCAATTAGGTTGAGTCCTCATCTTGAAGAACTCATAGTCTAGAGGGGACAAATAAAAGGAAAACTTGGTTCATTGATTCAATCATTCATTGATTCGTTCAGCAAGCTTTATTAAGCCCCCATTATCTACCAGTCAAACCACTACGACCCCTCAGCTCTCCATCCTACCTCCAAGACACGGTTTATAGTAATGGTCTGTTTGCATATGTGTTTCCTCTACCACCTCTAAGCTTTTAGAAGACAGACACTCTGTCTTTTTCATTACTTTAATCCCAGTAACATAGTACTTATTGGTTGAAGCAAGTATAACATATTAAAAACCAAAATTAAATCATAAAAGATGAAATAAAACAGATTCTAAAATCAATACAAACAGCAGCAAATAGACCCAACTGTACATCTTATTGATAACCACCCAAGCGTAAGGGATTAATTCAAGTTTTGTTTGAACATAACATCCTGACTGTGCACTATTATTGGGGTATATTCTGAGGATATAAATAACCACAAATAAGTCTTGAACTTTAAAAAAAATATTTTTAAATATTGATTAATTTTTTGGCCACGCTGTGCAGCATGTGGGATCTTAGTTCCCCGACCAGGGATGGAACTCACGCTCCCTGAGTTGGAAGCAGGGAGTCTTAACCACTGGACCACCAGGGAAGTCCCTAAATCGTGAACTTTAATCAATACGTTTGTATTGACATATATCATGTTTTGTAGGTTAGATGAAATTTCACAAAGAATGAATATATAAAGTGGTAAAGATAAAGAAAAAGATAAAGAAAACGCTCTGGTGTTGGATTTGAATTGATGGGATCACTGTGAACTCATACATATTTGCAGCTGAAAAATGGTTTAGCTACTTTGCTATTTTGCCATATTTATTTTCATTTCTCTGAGGTCCTAATTCAACAACATATGCTGAATGCTTACTATATTCCAGACCTTATACTGAGCAGTTTACATGAAATATTTCATTTAATTTTCACCACTGCACGTTGTGATTTGTACAACTATTATTAAAAAGGTGAGAAATTTGCCCATGATAATGGCAGAGTTAGGTGTGGTCTGACCCCAAATTGTGCTTATAATTACAGAGATGAGTAAGACAGGTCATAATTTAGCTCTGTCTTAAAGCACTGCATTCATTTGTAACAATAAACTTGATCTGACTACTGAAGTAAATAAGTTTCACAGGCGAACGCCTTTGGAATCACCTAATTCATCAATAAAAGTATTTGTGCTCATTTGGCATGGAGCATATTCTAAGGGGCCTGGGAAGAAAAACCAGGGGTTTTAGACCCAGCTCTGCCAATCCCAGCTCCGAGACCCTGTGCAAGTACACCACATCTCTCTGGGTCACTCTTTTCCTCTTTTCTAAATTGAAGGAGCTGGAGGACGCAAGGAGTCACAGACTCAAATGTCTGCAGGGGTCAACAGGTAACACAAATGAGTAAAATGCCCCCATGACTTGCGGTGACCTCTATGGTGGTGGTGGTGACCTCTCACCTCCAGCCCAATGTTGCCGGGCAGGAGTTCAGGCCTGAGGTCACGTGATCTTCCAATTCCTCAAGAGAAGCCAGGAATCCAGACTCATGTGACATTTTCCAAATCTTAAATTAATAATTAAAAAAAAAAACTTGTATCAGAAAAACAAACCCACCAAGCAACCCGTATGTGGCCCTCAGGCCAACACCTTAGACATTTTTGGATCAGATAAACTCTGAAGTCCCTTCAAGGGTATTCTTTGTAGAAAACGAAATGGTCCCTCCAGGCACGGAGCAGATGTTCCATGCTTCAAGTTGTGACGCTCAAAGCTGATTGATTGCCTGGTTGATCTCAGAACTTTTCAAGGTTACGCTGGGATAGTGGACAAGTCCTGGTACCTTTTTGGGCCGCCACCTTCTTACCGTAGAATGAAGAGGCTGAAAGTCTCTAGGGAAGGGGGAATAAAGCTAATATCCACTGAGCACCTGTTCTATGTCAGGGATGTCCAAGAATCATACCATTTGTATTAGCTGGGATTCTCCAGAGAAACAGACTATCAAAATATACATGGACAGAGAGAGAGAGAGAGAGAGAGAGATTGAGATTTATTTTAAGGAATTGGCTTATGTAATTGTGAAGGTTAGCAAGTCCAAAATCTGCAGGGTGGGCCAGCAGACTGGAAACCCAGGAGAGCTAATGGTACAGTTCAAGTTTGAAGGTCACCTGCTGGCAGAATTCCCTCTTGTTCAGGGAAGGTCAGGCTTTGTTCTACTCAGGCCTTCAGCTTCTTGGATGAGGATCACCCACATTATAAAGGGTAATCTGCTTTAGTTAAACTCCACTGATTTAAATGTTAATCTCATTTTGAAAAAAACAGCCTCTCAGAAACATCAAGAGTAATATTTGACCAAATATCTGGATAAGGTGACCCAGCTAGGTTGACACATAACGTTAGCTATCATACCATTTAGTTTTCACCATGATCCAATGAAGTCAATTACTAACTCCTTACAGATGAGGAAGCTCTGAGACGTTAAATGACTTATACAAAAACAATTAGGGGCAGAGCTGGCATTCAAACCTGTCTGACTTCAAAATTCATCTCTTCCCACAGTTCTATCATGATTCTAGAAATTAATGCTACTATTTGATAAAGGTAAGATCCAAGGTTGATAGATTTCAGGATCAAGGGAGCTGACTATGGAACCCAGAGCTCCTATTTGGACACCCAGGGAGCACTCCACAAGGGAATATTATCATTCAAGTTACCTTTACATGGACTACATCATCAATCCTCTTTCCTTGGGTCAGGCAAGTCAGGGCCTAATGAACCAGGGATTCATTTTTGTGACTTGGGTCTTTTTCAGGTTTTTCCTACATTCTATCCTACAAATATTTCCTGGGCATTTTCTGTATACCAGGCATAATTCTTGGGGGCTGTGAATACAGAGATGTGTGAGACATACCTTTGGCATCAAGCTGCTGTGGGTGTGTTAGGGAATAAAGCAAATGCAGTGTTGTGAATGGAGCACGGTGGGGAGCCAGAGAAGAGAGACCTGTTTGTCAGTCCCTCCAAATCTGGGGTCCTGACCTTTCCCTGGATTTCATATCCTTGGAGCCTAGCATACTGCCTGCATATAGTAGGGGTTCAATAAATGCCTACTGAATGTCTGCATGGATGAAGGAGTAAGCAGAAATGATATATTTACATGTCTGTACCTCTACTACACAGTTATCTCCTGAAGGACAGGAGCAGTAGCTAAAAATGTGGGCTCACAACTTAGACCATCTGACTTTAAAGTCCAGCCACCCCTCTTACTGACCCGGGCTCAGTGTCTTTGACTGTGAAATAGTGCTAAAAATAGCACTTACCATGGTGTCCCTCTGAGGATTAAAGGAAGTAATGAAATGACAGTGCTCAGTGGAACCCCCAGCACAGAGTAAACGGTTTGTAAACAGTGACTATTTCATTGTCATAGTCAGTATTAATTTCTGGCTTCCTGGCACACAGCAGGACTCAGTAAGTAATTGTTGGTGATAAACGTGTGAATGAATTATCTTATCTTGGACCATTGGGAGCAGGGAGGCAGGCAGATCCTCCCTTTCTTCTCCTCTCTGGGTTGTTTCATCTCAGCTCACAGTTATGTCCCTTGTAAGTGCCTTGCCAGTCCTTGAAACTTTGGAGACCAGGGCAGTAGAACATGGTGGTTTGTGAGGATGCGGGCCCAGTAAACTTTCAGTGATCTTTTTCCTCATTACTTTTCACCTAATCCCTAAATTATTGGCATCTCCAATGAGTTGAGAGTGGATGAGGAATTAGCATTCTTCAAAGCTATGATTCTCACCCTCCCTAGTAATGGCAGCCTAGCTTAAGCAATTCTCTGATGAACACTCTATGACTTCCTTGAAATCCATAAATATCACTAATTCCCCAAAGTCCTTGCTATACTCTCGTTTGTTCCAAGACCAGAGAAAATCGGAAACACTGTTTAAAAGGATCAACTCTCCAGGCTTCCCACTTCTGTCTCCTTCGTTACACCATGTTCAAGTAGATCAGACAGTGCCACTCTGGATGTGACTTGGCATGCAGTCACCGTGCTGGCCAGACTCATAATTTGAAAAGTGTCAGTTTATCTTTACATCTCACCCTTTATTTTGGCTTGGCAGAAACTCATAAACAACTGGAAAAGTTTACGTAAAAATGTGTCCCCATTTCAATTAATCTTTAGGTAAACTTGTTTGAATTCAGTCAAAATTTTTTGCCAGAGAGGTGTAATAAAATATACTTATTTGACCCAAAAAGCCCCCAAACAAATGGATTTGGAGAGAATTAATAATATATTCTATATTATCAATGATAGAATATATTTTATATTAATAATAGCATAGAATATTATTAATATAATATATGCTATATTGGTGAGGCTATATAATATAGCAATACATTATTAATATAATTATTAGTAACATATATCTAAAATATTTTGCCTACATTTTGTCCTTTTAGTCTTAGAGTGACAATATATTGAATTTTCTCTTTGAATCGAAGACCAGATATAGTCAGCTAAAAATGTATTCTAAATAAACATGTGGCAAAGAAAAACTAATGGATATAATTCTTGGATGACAAATTATAGATTGGACTGATAAAGAATATCAGGGCATTTAGAGTTAGGGCATTTTGGTCCCAAACTCTCAAGTCCAGGCTTTGCCCTTCTTGATGTCTGAGGTGTCTTTATCAAAGACTCAATGCTGGGAAAACTTTATGTTCTTTTTGTCATGTAAGCAGGAATGTCATGTCATGTAATGAGGTCATCAGGAAGTACCTAAAAGTCCCCTTTTCTAGCTTCAAAATGCAAATGATTCAGAAAACACTCGGGCTATTTCAGTACTAGAGAATTAATGACAACTCAGCATATCCCAAATTTTGAAATTTAGAACTTGCTGTTCAACTTCCGTTGGATTGACACATTTTATTTTTGTAGGTCTTGGGTTTTTCAGAGAATAGAGAGAAGATTTTGGGGATACATGTAATATAAAAATTATAGCAAATGTTTATTGAAATACTTGATAAAATGAATATTTATTTATGTAAGGTCGATACATAATTTTTATAACTTTGTATCTAATTACAAAACAAAATTTGGGAAATATGCTAAAAAGAGGAAGAAGAAAATAAAAATCACTTCTAATTCCATCACTCAGAGATAATCATCATTTTCATATTTTTAGTGTAATGCCAAGCTTAATCCCTGGTAAAAAGTAGGTCCTCAAAAAGTATTAGTTCATTGCCTATGTTCTCAAGTCTTTATTATTATGGATGCATGTATTTACATATATTTAAAATTGCAATCATAGTATGTGAACTGTTTTGTAATCTGTTAACATATACCTCAAAATTACAAGCCAAAATAAGTTTTCTGTTTCAAAACAGTGCCCTTGGAAATAATTTCATGACTTAAAACAAGTTGGTGGATGATCTTTGAACCAGCCTAAGGCATATGTGTGTTGAAGGTCAGGTTATCCTTGGGAAATAGACTCAGAAGGAGAAGGAGATTTGAGAGTAGAAAGTTTATCGGGGTGCTATTGGGATCAACCCTCCAGGAAGGGAAGCAAAAAAGGCAGGCTTGGGCAAAAGGAGAAACGAAGCTGCAATGCAGCCCCAGCAAAGGCCTCAGCTGATCCCAAAGGGAGCCGGGATGGCCCTTCAGGTGGTCTGTCCTGGAGGCAAGGGCCAGAACACTGAACAGCCATCAGAGGTAGGTTGTGGTGACTTTGGGTCTCCTCATCAGGAGCAATTCTGGAGGGGGCTCAGCTGAGAACCAATAGCTGCCAGCACGGTGCTACAGCTGGGGAGGTGAGTAATGAGTGTCTGGGGCCTGCAGGGCATCTGAGCGCCCGCTGGACTGTGCCACATGTGCCAAGGATGTTGTGCGTCCATCTTAGCTATTATTTCTTTGGATGTTCTATTTATTAATACCTTTTGCATTCTGTCAATATATGCTAGCAAGTGGGGTGTGAATATGTTAATACTTTTTTTTCCCCTTCAAATTGTTGTCTTCTATTTGTGGCTATAGCCCAAATGCTACTGGCTCATTCTTTTGAATACCCTTTGTGAACATGATTTTTGTAAGTCTTTTCACTCCCTGTTTGCTGAAGAAAAGTCATCACGTTGGGCTCAAACAGAAAAATGAGACATGACTTTAAAGGAATATAAATGGCTGACTCTAATGGCCAAAAATCTGGATCCCCATGAAATTCTGAGAGACAGTTTCTAGCAATAATTCTAGAATTATAAAGCGCCATTGGCAAAAGTGTGCATTGTCCCAGGATCCTGAAGTCAGTCTATCTGCTTTAAATGGATGGTCATAATTTAAGCAGATAAAGGTGAGAACCTGTGTGCATTTTACTGACTGTGGCTGACATGACAACACTTTTGGGTCCACCCATCCAAAGGCTGCTTGGTTCTAAAAATAACCCAGGGGCTTCCCTGGTGGCACAGTGGTTGAGAATCTGCCTGCCAATGCAGGGGACAGGGGTTCGAGCCCTGGTCTGGGAGGATCCCCCATGCCGCGGAGCAACTGGGCCCGTGAGCCACAATTACTGAGCCTGCACATCTGGAGCCTGTGCTCCGCAATAAGAGAGGCCGCGATAATGAGAGGCCCGCGCACCGCGATGGAGTGGCCCCCCGCTTGCCACAACTAGAGAAAGCCCTCGCACAGAAACGACCCAACAGAAGACCCAACACAGCCATAAATAAATAAATAAATAAATAAATAAATAAATAAATAAATAAAAATTAAACTTAAAAAAAAAACAAAAAAAAACCCCCAGTATTTGTTTTCCACTGTTCTCTTCAGATATGAATGTTGTCTTGGCGAATATTAAATAGAAGTATGTTCAGGGAAAACTATTAAGTTTAAAGGGAACTCAGCTGAGTGAGAAGTGACAGAGAAGGCTTTATGTTCTGGCAAGACTACAGCAATGATCACACGGGACGAGAAGGCAAAGACCTGCTCTAGGTTGAGAGGTCTCTCCTGTGGCTCCATCCAAGCTGAGTTATAAGATCAAAGCCCTCATCTTCCACCAGTAAGATGCACACACCCACCTGTCAGGCAATCCCAGATTTATAGCAAGACATGATTTCCAGAAACCTGGAGAAAATTCTAGTTACCCCTTGGGGTGTACTCTGGAAACTACTCAGGCTTCCTTTGTACACATTTACACTTTTATTCCATAATTTTATTTTCAGTCTAGGGCATTAACGATCATTTATGAAACTTACTTATCAGTCATGTTAACAGGAGTTTCCATTTCCCATTTCAGATTGTCCCAGTGCTAAATATTGTGAATTGTCACTTAGCAACAGAAATATAACCACCCTTTGATAACACCTCTGGGAATACTCAACATTTCCTTGGGGTTTCCCTGGATATTTAGGAGTATGAAAGGTCCCAAAGGCTGTGTCATACCTCGGCAACTGATTCTAAGTGAACGTTTGGGTGGTCCTCATAGCACAAAGTGGAGTGTCCCTTTTGGTAGATTTCCAGTTAATTTGGTTAATTAGCTAGCCAACACAAAAATCTGATTTTTAAGCAAGTCATCTGACCTAGTGTTTACCAAGTATAAGGGTGATAATTTATTCCTCATCTGCCTTAATTCTAATTTCTCAACCAGGGTATTATTTCTTGGGTCCTTAAAGACCCCAAACATGCTTATTAGAGAAAATCTGGAAACACTAAGGAGAGATAACAACCATGGTTTCACTATTCAAGGACTATAGCTTAGTATATTTCCTTCTGATCATATTTCTTTTTAGAATAAAGAAAAAAAAGTAAACTTTTCTGTTCTTTAGAAAATAGCTACTCACCTCTAACAATTTTGAAAAACCCAGAAATAGATAACAATGAATATAAAACTCATTTATAAACTTACCCCTATTGATCTTTAGTATTTTTCTATGAAAACTTTTTATTGGTTTTAAATAATTAAAACCATGCTATAGGTATAATTTCCTGGCTTGATTTTTCCCTTCAGGTTTTATTTTTATCAGATTTCATAGATGCACATAGAGTCAAAATGTTTTAAAAGACTTGTAAACAACCAGTCTCTTGACTTCACCAACCCCCCTTTCTCTACTCCAGAAACAAACTTGTTCAACTCTTTTGCTGTATCTTACAATGGATGGTGTCTTAGATTTGATAAATTGAGACATATATCAAAAGACTTTATTAAAGAGTTAATTAATATTCTTGACCCAGATGTTTACTGTCATGTTATTTCTATTAAAAACTTGAAAGTATAACCACAGATCAAATAGATAAATAGAGCATGATACCCTCCTACTAAAAGATTCAGTGATGTAGCCATAAAAATTATCTTTAGGAAGATTTTTCAATAATTTGGAAAATTCTTGTGTTGCCATATTAAGAGCTATAAAGTGGGCTAGAGACATCTGTTGAAAGATGATGGATAGAACACAAGCATTCACTTTTGCTGACTACCAAAACCACACCAAATGAGAATAAGTGAGACATATAGAGAAAGACATAAACCTTTCAGGATAAAGACTTTGGGAGAAGAGGTAATGGCAACTGCATTTTGGAAAGTGTGAAGCAGTTGGCTGAGTGGATGTGGCAAATCAAATAAGCTAAATCTAAGCTAGCACAGGGGGAGGCAAAAATAATCCAATTTTACACTGCTTATTATGGGTTGAATTGTATCTTCCCTCACCTCCAAATTCATACATTGAAGTTCTAACCCCCGGTACCTCAGAATGTGAATGTATTTGGAGATAGGGCCTTTAAAAAGGTAATTAAGTTAAGATGAGGTCATTAGGGTAGGCCTTAATCCATTATGGTTGTAATGGATTGATATGATGAATCCATTATGGCCCATCCAAAATGGGCCTTAATCCAATAGGGACCGGAATCTTTATAAGAAGAAGAGATTAGGACACAGATGCACACAGAAAGAAGACCATGTGAGGGCACAGAGAGGAGACGGTCATCTACAAGCTAGGAAACAGACCTCAGGAGAAACCAACCCTACTGACACCTTGATCTTGGACTTCTAGCCTCAAGAATTGTGAGAAAATTAATTTCTGTTGTTTAAGCCACCTGGGCTGTGGCACTTTGTTATGACACTGCCAATCCCTCAAAAGGAATTGAAGAAAACTAATACCTCTGGAAGTAAAGCGAGAGTGGTGTGTAAGACCAGAGGATTCCTTAAATATCTGTAGAAGAAGTAGTTGAAACCCCTGTATTCAATCCTTGTATTTACCCCTCTCCACCCTGGGAAATGATTGGAGGTTTCTTTTTTCTTCTTTTTCTTCTTCTTTTTTAAAAAATTGAAGTATATCTGACTTACAATATTATATTAGTTTCAAGGTACAGTATAATGATTCAGTATTTTTGCAGATTATATTCCATTAAAAGTTATTACAAGATAATAGCTATAATTCCCTGTGCTGCACAATATATCCTGTTGCTTACCTCTTTTATATATAGTAGTTTGTATCTCCTAATCCCATACCCCTAATTTGCTTCTCCTCCTTTCCTTCTCCCCTTTGGTAGCCACTTGTTTGTTTTCTATATCTGTGAGTCCATCTCTGTTTTGCACTTACTTTCATTTGTGGGTTTTTTTAGATTCCACATATGTGATGCCATACAGTATTTGTCTTTCTCTGTCTGATTTATTTCATTAAGCATAATATTCTCTAGATCCATCCACATTGCTACAAGTGGCAGAATTTCATTATTTTTATGGCTGAATAATATTCCATTGTGTGTATGTGTGTGTATATATATATATCTCACATCTTTATCCATTCATCTGTTGATGGGCACTTGGGTTGCTTCCTTATCTTGGCTATTGTAAATAGTGCTACTAGGAATATTGGGGTGCATTTATCTTTTCAAATTAGCCTCTCTGTTTCTTCTGGATATATTCCCAGGAGTGGAATTCCTGGGTCATATGGTAGTTCTATTTTCAGTTTTTTGAAGAATGGAGATTTACTTTCTGAAGAGGATAAAATAGAGAGGATTTCTAGACTGGTGGCAATGGTCAGATAAAAAAAGAGGTGGTACGGTACAAAAAACAAAATGAAGGATTAAGTAACATTTACATTCTAAATGCTGAGACATTGCTCCTACCCTTCTTTTCCCACTCAATCGCCATAAAATTGAAGTGTGGCTTTGCCATTCAAGAGGTTTGAAGTATCTCCTCTAATAAATTTGACCAGCCAAAGATATCATGGGTTTGCTCAGTGAAACAGCAGAGCCAGACCACCCTATAGTGAAGCTTACTTTCCATAAGCACCCCTGCTCCTGTCCCTTGTGCTCAGAACTTCCAGTGGGTGTTTCAAACCTAATTCATTATCTTCCCTGGGCACACATGGCATCCCTCCTCCTGAATTCCCAGTTCAGCTCTTAAAGGAAATCCTCTTCACAGATCCTCTGATCTCCAACTCCTAGTCCTTGTATACCCTGTATAAGCCAGTTTATTAGCAGAAAACAGATGGCACACTCAAAGGGCAATTAATAGAGTCTAAAAGGGTCATTTCCAAAGGTGTGGGCAGGGTTCATGGAACAAAAAGGGATGGTGAAGCACCTAGTTGTTGTCACCCCTAAGGTATGAGTGTAACTGGAACCTGGGAAGAGCTGTGGTCATTAGAGAGAAGCCACATACCAAGAACACTGGTGAGGAAAGCAGCCACTGCCAAAATATCAGCCTGAAAGAAAGGAGCAGAAATGATAGACCAGTTGATTCTGGATGGTATGTGGCTAAGAGTAGAACCCCTGCCTGACCTCACCATACTGTCACCATGACTATGTTTCAGGGAACTTGCTTAAGCACCCTCTCTCTCCCTTCCTATTGCACTCCATATCTTGTCAGTAACTCCTATCGGCTGAGCCCAACCAAAAGCCAGAGGGCATGGGAACCCGGGCCATGTGTGTTACAGAGCCCAACACTCAATGTCTGTGAGGGGTTTACAACATTTAGTCTCCTGCTCTTTTGCAAATTCTCAGGACTGAGGCATCAGACTCACAACTCCTGTTGGTATCTAGGTCTACTTTATCTGGATATTTCAGTTGAAAAGTCCAGTTTACCCTCTTGTGACAATTGCCATGTTAGTCACATCATCAAGGTCTAATCAGAAAACAGAAAATGTTCTAGTTGCTTACAACAGAAGGAATTTAATGGAGGGATTTATTACACCAGTAATGAAGGAGGCCAAGTAGGCAAGTTGGGACTAGAGAGGAGTAACAGCTGGAAGCCATCACTACCCTGAGGCTGGAAAGTCAAAGGGAGGAGAATGTGTCACCGTAACCTAGGGGCCATGTCACTTGGCTGGAGATGGGACCATGATGGACCTCTTGGGCAGAAGTGCGGGGGTCACAGAGATGACAAACCTGCTGAAGGAAAGACTGACCTAAGTAGAGAGGGTGGGATGGTAGCACCCACTTCTCCCTTTTCCTTACCTTCCAGTCTCCACCAACTCCTCCACTAACTGAATTCAGCAAGAAGCCAGAAGACTTAGGAGTCCTCAAGGGTCAGCTGCCCTGGATATAGAGTAGAACAGGGCAGAGTGAAGAATAAATCTGAGGGTGATAAGGCCCAGTGTAGTCTATCGAGAGCAGGAAGGGGAACTTTTATGGAGCCAATCTTCTCTCCATCAATCATCCAAGAATCCCAATGGTCTTGTCTGGGTTACAGTAACGCATCAAGGGGGTCCTACTCTTTACTGTTATACTTGGACAACAGGGCCCATGCTTGGGGCCCCAGGGTGGGAACACTTTTGTTTAAATTCAAATGATTAACAAGTCCCCAGAAGCATGATCTTGGTGCCAGCATGGTGGGGTCGGGTGGGGTTCCAGTCTTAGGCACAGACCTGACAGAATCAAACTTTCTATCATGGAACCTCAGCTTGGAGCCCGACTTCCCACTTTCTCATACTGAGTTCTCCACTGGAAGTTTAAGCTCAGCCAAGATCATTCCAACCACCAAATGCATTCTACTGATGTTGAGTCTCAAAAGGGAAGGTTTTCAAGTCTATATCCCTGTTCTCCCAGGAAGCTCCTTGGCCCCTAAGAAAATTTCCACCTCTAACCCAGTAATCAATTCTGTGTATCAAATGAGAATTGGGAGAGTCAATTTTGTCAAGCCAGAGATGTTCTGTTAAAACTCCGCTAGGACAATGGATACCTATTAAGTCAGCTGAAGCCCTTGTTAAAATGCGATTGCTGGGCCCCACTACCAGAATTTCTGTTTCAGGAGGTCTGGATGGGGCCTAGGAACTTGCATTGCTAACAAGTTCCCAGATGGTGCTGATGCAGCTTATCTGGACCATGTCTGAGAAGCACTCTTTTAAAATGTGCATGGTTAATAGTTAGAAACCACATGGAGAAGGCGAATTCTTCTCTGTAAGACACAGCATCACAAGCATGTTCACCTGAAAAACTGCAAACTCAAAATACAGAACTCTGCAAATAATTCCCCTTCAAACTTTAAAGCCTAGGCTTAAGGACTGATGCACTAGGCTGACCTGAGCAGAAAATTCATCACTGGGTAGAAATAAGCCAAGGGGCTTTAATGACTGAAAACAGTTCTTTGTATGTTGGGAGAGAAAATTGTGTTGCTTTCTGCCATCATCTGTATTCAGTTATTTGTGTCACTAATAAGGCTAAGATGGACTATTTGAAGCCATTTGCTGCGTCATGAATAGGGAACTGTATATAACTGGCTTACAGAAGAAGAAATCCATCCAGAACCCAATCTTAAAACCTCATAGTTATACCAGACTTCTTTCTCATACTCAATTGATCACCAAGTTCTAATTCAATATCTATATCTACAACATTTTTTCTCTTCTCTCCTGGCTTTCCATCCATCTCTGCTTTTCTTATCCTTACATATTACCTCTGGCCTGAACTATAGCAATAGCCTCTTCCAGCAGTTAGGAATGTGTCCAGTTGCAAGTAACAGAATATCCATCCTGTAATGGCTTAAACAAATATGGGTTTATTTTTCTCATGTAACTCAAGTCTAGAAATAGGTGTTGGTTAGAACTGGTTCTGGGCTCCACAATGTCAGTGACCTTGCACTATGATTCTCTTGGTCTTTCTCTCGTGCTTACTATTTGTTGCAAGATGACTGCTCTAGCCCAAGAGAGCACATTTGAATTGGAGGAGGAGAAAACAAGGAAGGCTGGCCTCACCATGCTTTTGCCTTTTGTCAAACAAACAAAACAAAAAAACCCCAAAAAGTCTTCTCAGAATCACTTAGCAGAATGCTCCTTCTGTTTCATTGGCTACTAACGGTGTCATACGAGTAGTTGCAATGGAGCTTGAAAAAGTAAGTATTTTTTTCCTATCCTTTAGAGTAAAAGTGACATGGAAGAAAGGGATTGGGAATATCTATTGATTTGGCCAAAAAACTGTCCTTTGCTCTGTTTCCTCATTTATCTTCCTCCCTCTAATTTCTCTTTCTAAATCAAGGAAAATGATGTACATAGTATTTGTTTCTTAGAGCCACTGTAAAAATTTACCATTAAGTGGGTGGCTTAAAGCAACAGAAATCTGTTTTCTTTCTTTTTTTTTTTTTTTTTCAGTGTACAATTCATTTTAATGAGTTCCTCAATGCATTTCAGGGTTGGTGTTCCATTTAGAATGCTTTTGGTTGCAAGAAGAAAATGAAATTATTTTCTTTTTTCTTTTTTTTCACTTTGGGTATAACTTTTATTAACAGAGCTGGGAGGTTTTTTTTACTAATTATTTTCTTCTCATTTTAAAATTTTATTTTGTTTTTTTTTTGATACAGCAGGTTCTTATTAGCTATCTATTTTATACATATTAGTGTATACATGTCAATCCCAATCTCCCAATTCATCCCACAACCACCAGCCCTGCCCCCCACATCCCCCCCTTTGGTGTCCATACTTCTGTTCTCTACATCTGTGTCTCTATTTCTGCCTTGCAAACCGGTTCATCTGTACCATTTTTCTAGATTCCACATATATTCATTAACATATGATATTTGTTTTTCTCTTTCTGAATTACTTCACTCTGTATGACAGTCTCTCAGTCCATCCACATCGCTACAAATGACTCAATTTCGTTCCTTTTTATGGCTGAGTAATATTCCATTGTATATATGTACCACATCTTCTTTTTTGCATTTGTCTGTTGATGGGCATTTAGGTTGCTTCCATGACCTGGCTGTTGTAAATAGTGCTGCAATGAACATTGGGGTGCATGTGTCTTTTTGAATTATGGTTTTCTCTGGGTATATGCCCAGTGATGGGATTGCTGGGTCATAGAGTAATTCTATTTTTAGCTTTTTAAGGAACTTCCATACTGTTCTCCATAGTGGCTGTATCAATTTACATTCCCACCAACAGTGCAAGAGGGTTCCCTTTTCACCACACCCTCTCCAGTATTTGTTGTCTGTAGATTTTCTTATGATGCCCATTCTAACTGGCATGAGGTGATACCTCATTGTAGTTTTGACTTGCATTTCTCTAATAATTAGTAATGATGAGCAGCTTTTCATGTGCCTCTTGGCCATCTGTATGTCTTCTTTGGAGAAATGTCTATTTAGGTCTTCTGCCCATTTTCTGATTGGGTTGTTTGTTTTTTTAATATTGAGCTGCATGAGCTGTTTATATATTTTGGAGATTAAATCTTTGTCTATTGATTTGTTTGCAAATATTTTCTCCCATTCTGAGGGTTGTCTTTTTGTCTTGTTTATAATATCCTTTGCTGTGCAAAAACTTTTATGTTTCATTAGGTCCCATTTGTTTATTTTTGTTTTTATTTCAATTACTCTAGGAGGTGGGTCAAAAATTATCTTGCTGTGATTTATGTCAAAGAGCGTTTTGCCTATGTTTTCTTCTAAGAGTTTTATAGTGTCTGGTCTTACATTTAGGTCTTTGATCCAGTTTGAGTTTATTTTTGTCTATGGTATTAGGGAGTGTTCTAATTTCATTCTTTTACGTGTATCTGTCCAGTTTTCCCAGCATCACTTATTGAAGAGACTGTCTTTTCTCCATTGTATATCCTTGCCTCCTTTGTCATAGATTAGTTGACCATAGGTGTGTGGGTTTATCTCTGGACTTTCTATCCTGTTCCATTGATCTATATTTCTGTTTTTGTGCCAGTACCATATTGTCTTGATTACTGTAGCTTTGTAGTATAGTCTGAAGTCAGGGAGTCTGATTCCTCCAGCTCCATTTTCTTCCCTCAAGATTTCTTTGACTATTCAGGGTCTTTTGTGTCTCCACACAAATGTTCAGAATTTTTGTTCTAGTTCTGTAAAAAATGCCATTGGTAATTTGATAGGGATTGCATTGAATCTGTAGATTGCTTTGAGTAGTATAGTTATTTTCACAATATTGATTCTTCCAATCCGAGAACATAGTATATCTCTCCATCAGTTTGTGTCATCTTTGATTTCTTTCATCAGTATCTTATAGTTTTCTGAGTACAGGTCTTTTACCTCCTTAGGTAGGTTTATTTCTAGGTATTTTATTCTTTTTGTTGAAATGGTGAATGGAATTGTTTCCTTAATTTCTCTTTCTGCTCTTTCATTGTTAGTGTATAGGAATGCAAGAGATTCTGTGCATTAATTTTGTATTCTGCAACTTTACCAAATTCATTGATTAGCTCTAGTAGTTTTCTGGTGGCATCTTTAGGATTCTCTATGTATACTATCACGTGATTTGCAAACAGTGACAGTTTTATTTCTTCTATTCCTATTTGGATTCCTTTTATTTCTTTTTCTTCCCTGATTGCTGTGGCTAAAACTTCCAGAACTATGTTGAATAATAGTGGTGGAGTGGACATCCTTGTCTTGTTCCTGATCTTAGAGGAAATGCTTTCAGTTTTTCACCATTGAGAATGATGTTTGCTGTGGGTTTGTCATATATGGCCTTTTTATATTGAGGTAGGTTTCCTCTATGCCCACTTTCTGGAGAGTTTTTATCATAAATCAGTGTTGAATTTTGTCAAAAGCTTTTTCTGCATCTATTGAGATGATCACATGGTTTTTAATTCTTCAATTTGTTAATATGGTGTATCACATTGATTTGCCTATATTGAAGAATTCTTGTATCCCTGGGATAAATCCCACTTGATCATGGTGTATGATCCTTTTAATGTGTTGTTGGATTCTGTTTGTTAGTATTTTGTTGAGGATTTTTACATCTATATTCATCAGTGATATTGGTCTGTAATTTTCTTTTTTTGTAGTGTCTCTGTTTGGTTTTGGTATCAGGGTGATAGTGGCCTTGTAAAATGAGTTTGGGAGTGTTCCTTCCTCTGCAATTTTCTGGAAGAGTTTGAGAAGGATGGGTGTTAGCTCTTCTCTAAATGTTTGAGATAATTCACCTCTGAAGCCATCTGGTCCTGGACTTTTGTTTGTTGGAAGATTTTTAATCACAGTTTCAATTTCATTACTTGTGATTGGTCTGTTCATATTTTCTATTTCTTCCTGGTTCACTCTTGGAAGGTTATACCTTTCTAAGAATTTGTCCATTTCTTCCAGGTTGTCCATTTTATTGGCATAGAGTTGCTTGTAGTTGTCTCTTATGATGCTTTGTATTTCTGCGGTGTCTGTTGTAACTTCTCCTCTTTCATTTCTAATTTTATTGATTTGAGTCCTCTCCCTATTTTTCTTGATGAGTCTGGCTAAAGTTTTATCAATTTTGTTTATCTTCTCAAAGAACCAGCTTTTAGTTTCATTGATCTTTGTTATTGTTTTCTTTGTTTCTATTTCATTTATTTCTGCTCTGATCTTTATGATTTCTTTCCTTCTACTAACTTTGGGTTTTGTTTGTTCTTATTTCTGTAGTTCCTTTAGGTGTAAGGTTAGATTGTTTGAGATTTTTCGTGTTTCTTGAGGTAGGATTATATCGCTCTAAAATTCCCTCTTAGAACTGCTTTTGCTGCATCCCATAGGTTTTGGATCACTGTGTTTTTGTTGCATTTGTTTCTAGGTTTTTTTTGATTTCTTCAGTGATGTCTTGGTTATTTAGCAATGTATTGTTTAGCCTCCATGTGTTTATGTTTTTTACGGTTTTTTCCCTGTAATTGATTTCTTTTTTTTTTTTTGATTTTATTTATTTATTTATTTTGACTGCATTGGGTCTTCATTGCTGTGCACGGCTTTCTCTATCTGCGGCGAGCAGGGGTTACTCTTCATTGCGGTGCACAGGCTTCTCTTTGTGGTGGCTTCTCTTGCTGTGGAGCATGGGCTCTATATCCACAAGCTTCAGTAGTTGTGGTGCATGGGCTCAGTAGTTGTGGCTTGTGGGCTCTAGAGCGCACGCTCAGTAGTTATGGCACACAGGCTTAGTTGCTCCGCTGCATGTGGTATCTTCCTGGACCAGGGATTTAACCTGTGTCCCCTGCATTGGCAGACGGATTCTTAACCACTGCGCCACCAGGGAAGTCCCTTGATTTCTAATCTAATAGCATTGTGGTTGGAAAAGATGCTTGATATGATTTCAATTTTCTTAAATTTACTGAGGATTGATTTGTGACCCAAGATGTGATATATCCTGGAGAATGTTCCATGTGCACTTGAGAAGAAAGTGTAATCTACTGTTTTCAGTTGGAATGGCCTATAAATATCAATTAAATCTATCTGGTATATTGTGCCATTTAAAGTTAGTGATTCTTTATTAATTTTCTGTCTGGATGATCTGTCCATTAATGTACGTGAGGTGTTAAAGTCCCCCACTATTATTGTGTTACTCTCAATTTCCTCTTTTATAGCTGTTAGCATTTGCCTTAGTATTGAGGTGCTCCTATGTTGGGTGCATATATATTTAAAATTGTTATATCTTCTTCTTGGATTGATCCCTTGATCATTATATAGCGTCCTTCCTTGTCTCTTGTAACATTCTTTATTTTAAAGTCTATTTTTTCTAATATGAGAATTGCTACTCCAGCTTTCTTTTGTGTTCCATTTGCATGGAATATCTTTTTCCATCCCCTCACTTTCAGTCTGTATGTGTCCCTAGGTCTGAAGTGGGTCTCTTGTACACAGCGTATATATGGTTCTTGTTTTTGTATCCATTCAGCGAGCCTGTGTCTTTTGGTTGCAGCATTTAATCCATTCAAGTTTAAGGTAATTATCGATATGTATGTTCCTGTGACCATTTTCTTAATTGTTTTGGGTTTGTTTTTGTAGGTCCTTTTCTTCTCTTGTGATTCCCATGTAGAGAGGTTCCTTTAGCATTTGTTGTAGAGCTGGTTTGGTGGTGCTGAATTCTCTTAGCTTTTGCTTGTCTGTAAAGCTTTTGATTTCTCTGTCGAATCTGAATGAGATCCTTGCCAGGTAGAGTAACCTTGGTTGTAGGTTTTTCCCTTTCATCACTTTAAATATATCATGCCACTCCCTTCTGGCTTGTAGTTTCTGCTGAGATATCAGCTGTTAACCTTATGGGAGTTCCCTTGTATGTTATTTGTTGCTTTTCCCTTGCTACTTTTAATAATTTTTCTTTGTCTTTAATTTTTGTCAATTTGATTACTATGTGTCTCGGCATGTTTCTCCTTTGGTTTATCCTGCCTGGGACTCTCTGTGCTTCCTGGACTTGGGTGGCTATTCCCTTTCCCATGTTAGGGAAGTTTTTGACTATAATCTCTTCAAATATTTTCTCAGGTCCTTTCTCTCTCTCTTCTCCTTCTGGGACCCCTATAATGAGAATGTTGGTGCATTTAATGTTGCCCCAGAAGTCTCTTAGGCTGTCTTCATTTCTTTTCATTCTTTTTTCTTTATTCTATTCTGCAGCAGTGTATTCCACCATTCTGTCTTCTAGGTCAATTATCCATTCTTCTGCCTCAGTTATTCTGCTATTGATTCCTTCTAGTGTATTTTTCACTTCAGTTATTGTATTGCTCATCTCTGTTTGTTCATTAATTCTTCTAGGTGTTTGTTCTTTAATTCTTCTAGGTGTTTGTTAAACATTTCTTGCATCTTCTCAGTCTTTGCCTCCATTCTTTTTCCAGGGTCCTGGATCATCTTCACTATCATTATTTGGAATTGTTTTTCTGGAAGGTTGCCTATATCCACTTCATTTAGCTGTTTATCTGGAGTTTTATCTTGTTAATCTTCATCTGTTACATAGTCCTCTGCCTTTTCATTTTGTGTATCTTTCTGT
Organism: Eschrichtius robustus; assembly: GCF_028021215.1. Taxonomy (NCBI): domain Eukaryota; kingdom Metazoa; phylum Chordata; class Mammalia; order Artiodactyla; family Eschrichtiidae; genus Eschrichtius; species Eschrichtius robustus. Next base: position 109,120,226 of record NC_090827.1, on the reverse strand, counting down.
GAATGTGGTTTTCATTCCACAGGCTGCATAATTGTAGTTCTTCTTGCTTCTACTGTCTGCCCTCTGGTTGATGAGGCTATCTAAGAGGCTTGTGCAAGTTTCCTAATATGAGGGACTGGTGGTGGGCAGAGCAGGGTGTTGCTCTGGTGGGTAGAGCTCAGTAAAACTTTAATCTGCTTGTTTGCTGTTGGATGGGGCTGAGTTCCCTCCCTGTTGGTTATTTGGCCTGAGGTGACCCAGCACTACCGCCTACAGGCTCTTTAGTGGGGCTAATGGCGGACTCTGGGAGGGCTCATGCCAAGGAGTATCTCCTAGAGCTTCTGCTGCCAGTGTCCTTGTCCCCATGGTGAGCCACAGCCCCCCCCCCATCTCTGCAGGATACCCTCCAACACTAGCTGGTAGGTCTTGTTCAGTCTTCTATAAGGTCACTGCTCCTTCCCCCTGGGTCCTGATACTCACACTACTTTGTGTGTGCCCTCCAACAGTGGAGTCTCTGTTTCACCCAGTCCTTCAAAGTTCTGCAGTCAAATCCCACTAGCCTCCAAAGTCTGATTCTCTGGGAATTCCTCCTCCCGTTGCTGGACCCCCAGATTGTGAAGCCTGATGTGGGGCTCAGAACCTTCACTCCAGTGGGTGGACTTCTGTGGTATAATTGTTCTCCAGTTTGTGAGTCACCCACCCAGTGGTTATGGGATTTGATTTTATTGTGATTGTGCCCCTCCTAGTGTCTCACTGCAGCTTCTCCTTTGTCTTTGGATGTGGGGTATCTTTTTTGGTGAGTTCCAGTGTCTTCCTGTCGATGATTGTTCAGCAGTTAGTTGTGATTCTGGTGCTCTCGCAAGAGGGAGTGAGTGTACGTCCTTCTACTCCACCATCTTGAACCCTCAGAGATCTGTTTTCTTGCAGTTCTGGAGGCTGGAAGTCCAAAAGCAAGGTAACAGCAGGGCCATGTTCCCTCTGAGACTCTGGGTATCTGCCTGGCTACTCTCTGCCTCTTCCTAGCAGCTGGAGGGTGGCTGTTGATCCTTGGTGGTCCTTGCCTTGCCACTTCAGCACTCCACCCTCTGTCTCTGTCATCCCATGGTGTTTTCTTCTTCTTATGAGGCCATCAGTCATATGGAATTAGGGCTCATACTAATGACCTCATCTTAATCTGATTCCATCTGCAAAGACCATTTCCAAATAAGGTCACATTCATAGGTATCAGGGGTTAAGACTTCAACATTTTGGGGGATACACAACTTAACCCATAACATCATGTAATCATTACCATTTTTTCCTAACACTTAATTTGAGCCAAGGACTCTCCTATGTACTGCACAATCTCATATTTTCAAGTTGTACCAAAATTTTAAGAAAACCTCACTTAAAAATTTCAGCTTCCAGAACAGAAAGTGACCCTACAAGTGATTCACCATCTTAAAAATAATTCAACCTCTATTAATAAACTCGCTGCCGATTTTCTTTAAATGGAATCTTCTGTTTCATTGAAATATGATTTGATTTACACAGGTTTTGTTTACATAAAACTTTTAAAATATCTGGTTCTATTGTGAAAAGTAAGGCTCAGTTATAATAAATCTAATGGTTATACTTCAACATAATGTCAGGAAGTACATTCCCTTTTGCTGACTTCTGAGAAATTAAATTGAAATATGTTTGATCAAGTAATTAGAGAGCAAAGTAAGTCAGTAGATAATTGAGACCTGAGTTGTGTGGTACCAACGGAACATGCTTGTCCTTTGAAGCCTATCATTCTATAATTAAAATCTTGAAATTCAAGTTCTTTATGCTGCTAGAATGGAGTGTGAGGAGGCAGAATAAGAATTTCATCGTTAATTTAGGAGAGCTTGGTTTTATTTTGTAATGTCAGCTCTGCTATTCCCTATTTTTGTGACTTTGGGTAAGGTAATTAAATCATCTGAGCCTTGGTTTTCTCAAAATTTAGTGGGTTTGAACAATAACCATTTTATCGTCACAATTCTGAGCAACGTCCAGCTGGAACAGCTCGTGTCTGCCTCCATGTGATATCAGCATGGCTCCCCTTGGACTGCAGAATTCAAGATGGCCTCACTCACATGTCTGGTGCCTTGGCTGGAATGGCTTGAATGGCCCGGGACCAGCTAGGATGACTGGGCTTCACTCTTCTTGTGGTGTGGGCGGAAATCACTCATATGTCTGGAACCTGTAGCCTAGACTTCTTTCTATGGTTGGTTGGATTTCCCTCTGAGTAAAAGAAGAATCTATGTGGCTACTTAGAGTCTAGACCCAGAAGCCCCAGAACATCACATTGGCTGCATTCTTTTGGTCAAACCAAGTCAAAAGTCCAGCTCTGATTTCAGGGCTGGGGATACTGACTCCTCTCCCAATGGAAGGAGGGGCATAATGATCCTCTTTGCAGATGATTTACCACAAAAAAAAACAAGGAAAGTCAGCCTTTGCCACACTGCTCTACTAAACTGTTTTCTCACAGTGTTAGTAGAAGTTAAAACTTGTAGAGTTCTCAAGTCTATTTAGGAGGAGGACAGGTTCTTGAAGGGAGAGAAAGGGGATAGTGAAAGAAAAAGGAATGAAATGGAACTGAGAAACCATTCTGACACACTTGTACACATTTAACCTGGGGTTGCAAACACAGAATCACAGCTACCTTTCACCAATCCTGTATCCACTGCAGACAGCATTAATCAACCACAAAACTTTCTAATGAGGTCCTTTTGCGTCTTTACCATTCTTCTCAAGACAAGGCTCTAGGCAATTATTACCGATCTAAGAGTTTGAAAAAGAGAAGAAACCTATATACCACAGTGGCTCATTTCTGAGGGGTAGGAGAGGTGTGAATATTTGGAATATACTCCCCAGGTTGATCGTGATATACCCTGCTCTCTCCTGGTTGAGGCCACTGCTTTAGCCCCTTTGCTTGGCATAACTGAATACCCTCAGTAAAGTGGTTTTCTAACAGTATTGTATTTGGTTCTCACAACTCAGGTGAAAGATGAGGAAACTGAAGCTCAAAGAAGTTGAACAATCTGCTCAAATGCCACAGGGGGATAGTGGTGGCCCCAGTGACTCTCTTCCTACTACTCATTCAAACTTTCAGCATCATAGACCCTGGAAGCTGAAGTGATGCCATCAGGTCTAAGCCCTTTGTTTTACAGATTAGGACACAGAGGCCCAGAAAGTTAAAGGTCTTTCCAATGGCCATGTCCAATAGCAGAAGTTAACCTTAGGGCTAGAGCCCAGGGTTCCCGATTCCTAGGGAATTGCCCTTTACCTCAATTTCAGCAGCGGTAAACATTGCAACTTGGCTGACTTCAAACTTTTGGCTCATCCATTTGGCTCATCCAACTTGGCTGACTTCAAACTTTTGGCTCATCCAGTTTCTGTGCTTTGAAATTAAGTAGGGAAGGAGGTGATATCTCACAGATTCTGACCCACAGCCCGAAGCAGCTCCTGTACCTTAATTTTGTTATAAAAGCTGTGGCATATTTAAATAAATCTTTAGGTTTAAAATTTGCCTGTCTGAACAGGATTCTAAAGATATGAAATGTGCTGCTCTGTCAGGTTTTGTTATTGCCTTTGATTTAATATTTTCATAGGAGGTATTTCATGCAGAGTCCTGGGACATTTTATTGAGTGAAATGTTTTAAAAAATCTGATGAGTTATTTATGGATAAACCTAACCTCACTAGCTTCTTGAATTTATCTAATCGATGTACAACCTCTCAGTAGAGAGATTTCCAGAGCTGAAAATTGTGTCTTAAGGACAATGAGACAAGGGGTTGTCATTTTTTGAGTACTGCTGGGAACCAGAGGCTCACATATATTCACTCATTCAACCTCTACAGAATCTATGTGAGATGAGCATTATAAACCCCAGGTATGGATAGGGAAGCTGAGATCCACAGAGGTTTTCCATCTACCAGCATCTGTACCCACAAGCTCTACCATCTCAAATACCCCCACAAGTGATATTGGAAGCCAATCACTTTGTGACCTGCTTGTACTCCTCTTACCTATTGAAGCACATTTTCCTAGACATTCCCCTCTGTTCTCTATAACCTCATTTTTTTTGCTTTTTGTTACATTATTCTCATCAGGACACAAGCATACAGTTAATTTTCCCATTTAACAAAAAAACAGACGTATAAACAGAAAAATACTTCTTCTCTGCCTACATTGGTGATTTCACTTCTCAACTCCCCTTTGCAGCAAAATTCCATGGAAGAATTGATTATACTTACTGATTCCTATTCTTTCTTCTCATTCTCTTTTGAACTTACCCCATCTGCTTTTTTGGTGCAGCACTCGAGTTCTTACTACATTCAAAATGACCTCCAAGTTGCTAAATCCACTGGTCCTTCATCAGTGTTAACCTTCCTTGGCATTTAACATAGTTGATCACAGCATCCTCAGTAATACACCTTCTTCACTTGTCTTCCAGAACACCATGCTCTCTTGGTTTATGTCCTGTCTTATTGCCCACTCCTTGTCTCTTTAGCTGCTTCCTATTTTTCACCCAGATCTCTTCATGTCAGAAGCCCGGGTCTCAGTCCTTGGATTCCATCCACTGCCTTGCTTGCCTCTAATCTCATGGCTATGCCATGCACACACTGATGATTATCACAATTATATCTTCTTTCCAGACCTCTTTGCTCAACTCTAGACTCAAATATTCAACTATCTCTTGAAATTTCCACTTGGTTATTTAAGAGCTATCTCAAACTTAACACATTCCCAATGGACTAATCTCCATCCATGCTCTCCACCCCAGCTCGCAAAACCCCTGCTTAATTCTCAGGCGTCACCCATCTCGGTTGTTTGTACTTTCTCCTTTCAGCTGGGCAGCCCCAAACCCTTGCAGTTGTCCTTGGTCTTCTCTTTATATTCCACACCCACACTAGGGAGTCCAGTCATTGTACTTTCAAAATATAGCTAGGATTTGCACATAAATTGGCATTTTTTGTCTTGTCCCCGTGATCCAAGGTACTCTCACTCCTTATCTGGATTCTGGCAACAGTCTCTTACCCAGTCCCTGCTTTTGCTACTTGTAGTATATTTTCCACAAAGCAGCCAAAGTTGCCCTCTTAAAACACGAATCAGAGCAGGACGCTCTTCTGCTCAAAATTCAACAGTAACTCCTCATGCCTCTCAAGTAAAAGTTGACATCCTTAATGTGGATCTCAAGGCCCAGATGATCTCTCAGACCTCGTCTCCTACTTCTCCTAACACCTTGGTCCCTCCTCCAGCCTCACTGGCCTCCTTTATTCATTAGCATACCAGGCTCACCCCTGCTTTTTTTCAGGGACCTTGGCATCAGCTCTTCCCTCTGCCTGAAATCCTCTTCCCAGTTAAGTCCCTCTCCTTCTTCAAGTTTTTCATCAAATGACACCTTCCCAATGAGAACAATCAGAACAACATAATTTGCTTATTTTTAATGACTCATTTATTGTCAGCCCCTCTCCACACTGTAATGCAAGCTCTTCAAGGGCGGTGACTTTTGTCTGTTTACTAATGTACACCAACTTCTAGAATAGGGCAGGGCACATGGTAGGTACTCAGTAAGCCTTGGTTGAGTGGGTAAATGAAGTCAACTGTTATTGTACGCCCAGTAGTAAATACTGGTGTCCAGATCTGAATCCTAGTCTACTCACCTCCAGTGTACTTGTACTTTTCACTTCACCGTAGTACTCATAGTTCAGCTTGCTAAGGCCCAGGCAGTACTGAAGTGCTTTCTATATACTATCTCACTCGATCCTAAAAATAATTCTATGAGGTAGGTACAAATGCTCTCCTCCTTTCACATAAGGCATAGTAGAAAGTTCATAATTTGCACAAGGTACATAGCTAGTAAGTGGCAGAATCATGATGTGTACTCAGGCAATGCGACTCATGAATATTTGCCTCTAGTATTATAAGATACTGTTCCCACCAATAATGACAAGGACAAAGAGTTGGGAGATCATCAAAATGCAAATTAGTGGTGCACAATGCTTCCGAGTTGCCTCCGAACTGTTTCTTATTTAGAGAAGGACCACAGTCAAAATGACAGTATAGCCCCTTTTCTTTTCTCTCCCTTTCTTGCTACCAGGTCTGATTTGACCGTGTGTGGGAAATAACAATGATGATATGCACAGTTGTCTATAAAGTGCATAAGTAACCCATGCTCAGAGGTTCAGAAAACAGCTGATGGATTTAAGCCAACTGCTTGGTTCGGACGGCTGCTGTTTGAGATCCCTCTATAATTTCTGCCTTTTTATCATTTGTCCTCGTGCTAGGAGAGCAAAGAGAAGTTCGGGGAAAAGAAAATAGAAAAGAAATGAAAAGCAAGACATCCCTCAGGAAGGCACTGCATCCAGAAGCTGTTTCTTCTCACCCCAGTGAACCTAGACCAGATTCATCCTCCCTCACCCAACGCCACCAGAGAGACTACAGAATTAGGTGGCATGTGAAGGTCATCAGAGAAGGAAGAGGTTATTGTAATGAGGACAGAGGAAGAGACCTCTTACCCGGCAGCGTAATGCAACACTTGGACAGCACAACTACAGAGCAGGAAAGGTATGTGGTAAACTGAATAATGGACCCCAAATGTATCCAGATCCTAATCCCTGGAATTTATGAATGACACCATATATGGCAAAAGAGACTTTGCACACGTGATTAATTAAGGATTTTGAGATGGGGAGATTATTCTGAATTATCCAGGAGAACCCTAACTGTAATCATGAATATCCTTATATGAGAGAGGCAAAGGGAGATTTGATACAGAAGAGGAGGGCAGTGTGACCACTAGAGCAAGATGCTACACTTTGAAAATGAAAGAGCCACAGGCAGTCCCCTATTGCTAGGCATTTGGGTGGTTTTCAATCTTTGCCTTTTCAAACACTTCCATGGTGAATTACCTTGCACACATGGCATTTCTTACTTATAGTGGTGTACATAGGATGGATTCCTAGGAGCACAATCACTGGATCAAAGGTAAAGGCATCTGTGCTCCTGCCAATTACCGACCAATTCTCTTCCACAAGGATCATCCCATTTTGCCTTATTAACAGTAATAAATAAGAGACCCTTTCTTTCAAAACAGATTTATGTTTTTAAAAAAGGTGAATTGGACTTTCCTGGTGGCGCAGTGGTTAAGAATCCACCTGTCAATGCAGGGGACACAGGTTCGATCCCTGGTCCAGGAAGATCCCACATGCCGCGGAGCAACTAAGCCTGTGCGCCACAACTACTGAGCCTACGCTCTAGAGCCTGCGAGCCACAACTACGGAGTCCACGCCACAACTACCGAAGCCCGTGCGCCTAGAGCCTGTGCTCCGCAACAAGAGAAGCCACCACAATGAGAGGTCCAAGCACCACAATGAAGAGTAGCCCATGCTCGCCGCAACTACAGAAAGCCCACGTGTAGCAATGAAGACCCAACACAGCCAAAAATAAATAAATAAATAAATAATACTTTTTTTTAAAAAAAGGTGAGTTATTTTAGGAAGCATTTTTAAGTGGATAATAGTTGAGGAAGGAGTTAGACTCTGAGCAGGCTATGCAGAGAATGAGAAGGAGTTAACTGCAAACAACAAAATGCAAACAGGTCAGTGATGGATAATCTGTCTGGTATGGTTAGTTGTTTTTATGCGGTTAATGATCTGTTAGTTGAATGTGACTTGCTCACTGACACTGAGGTTTGGTTTCTTCTAAATTAATCCCTCAGTTCTCAAGTCTTTGTCTGTGTTGGGTCTTGTTAGCCACCTGGCATTGTCCTTGACCCTGTCTGCCAAGTCACCTGTTAAGTAGATAGTAATGATATCATTGTATGTGGAATTTAAAAGACACTCTCTAATGTGGGGAACTCTCACTAATAATAGCAAAACAGCCCTTTGTACAGTGTTTTCAAGCACACGCTGATACAGACCACTACTTATAATAATAGCAAATGCTTCTCTAGGGCGTACTTTGCGCCAAGCACTGTTATCACAGCTTTATTAGTATAAACTCATTTGAGCCTCAAAAGAACGCTATGAAGAATATACAGTTATTATGTCTCATTTCATTTGAGAAAACTGAGCCAATGTGGGTTGAAATAATTTGCTCCTGGTCTCAGGAGTAGTAAATAATAAACTTGGAATTTGAATACAGTCCATCCTCTGAACCCCTGCAATCCTTTACAGTGGATAACGGCAGGTATCATAATTGTCCCCATTTTACAGATGAGTAAATGAAGTCTCAAAGAAGTGAAAAGACTTGTCCAGCAACCCACAGCTTAATAGCTGGAAGAGTTGGTATTAAAATCTTTCTTGTAACCTTACATCATGTTCTCCTATTCGTACTGTTTTACATGTCAGACTCTTTTAATGTGGTATAAAATTACCATATTATCCACTCATTATAACTAACAACATTTCAATTATGAAAAAAATTACATTCCCCTTTTCTAGGATGTAGATTTTTTTTTTAATTAATTAATTGAGTTATTTATTTTTGGCTGGGTTGGGTCTTTGTTGCTGCGCGTGGGCTTTCCCTAGTTGCAGTGAGCGGGGGCTACTCTTCGTTGCGGTGCATGGGCTTCTCATTGCGGTGGCCTCTCTTGTTGCAGAGCACAGGCTCTAGGCACGTGGGGTTCCGTAGTTGTGGTACGCGGGATCAGTAGTTGTGGCTCGCGGGCTCTAGAGCGCAGGCTCAGTAGTTGTGGCACACGGGCTTAGTTGCTCCACGGCATGTGGGATCTTCCCGGACCAGGGCTCAAACCCGTGTCCCCTGCATTGGTAGGCAGATTCTTAACCACTGCGCCACCAGGGAAGCCCAAGGATGTAGATCGTTTTTAATGCAGAAAATGATTTATAAGAAAGTTCCAGGTGTGAGGAGGGAGTGCCCAATCTTTAACTCACCTCACCTGGAGTGGGTTCCATGCAAGATTTGTTTGTAGTATGCTTGTATATTTGGTGAGCATGCTCAATGAGACGTTTGCACTCCTCAGTCCTTGGTTTTGTCCCCCACATGTTCAATATAAGGGTATCAGGAGTCCACGGGAAGGTAACCCATTATTACTGAAAAACACTTGCCTTCTGCTAGAACAGAACACGAAACCTTGGTCTCAGGACAGAACAGGCAGCATGTGGTTTACAGTATAGATTTTGTAGGTGTTAGACTCAGGTTTAAATCATGACTCCTCTGTTCCCTAGCTATGTAACCTTGGTAAGTTTACCTACGCAGAACCTATTTTCTCATTTGCAGAGTGGGAATAAAAATTCCTATCTCATATAGTTGTTGCATGGATTGAATGAGAAAATATATGTAAAATACCTAGCTTGGTGCTGTTACAGTATATGTGTTCCATAAACAATAGCAATTTAAACCATTTCAATATGGCTTCCACCATTGGGGGTTGTTCTGTATTCTAACAGGCTTTCTCCTCTGGCTCCAGACTTTCTAAATGTACCTGGTGGAGTAAAAGGAAATACAGACCAACTGAGATGTATCGGGCTTATGTCAAACCCCAGGAATTCAAGAGTGATCTCCCAGACTATTTTGTGTGAGCAATACAGCCAGAGGTAAGGAGGAAGTGTTAAACTCCTAGACCCATTCCTCCAAAGCCTCCAATCTAGTGTTGCATGAAGGAAAGTGGAAATAAGGCAAAAAAAAAAAAATGCAAGAATAAGAGATCTGCAAGTTGGAAGAAGACTTCAGGGTATTATCTGGTCTAGTCCTTTGCCTTTAGGTAAGCGGATATTTATTACCTCCTTTTTACAGATGAGGCATCTGTGGTCCAATTGCACTCAATGACCTGGCCTCATAGTGCTGGGGGCTGTGCAAAGGAGATGAAACCCAGGTTTCTGTGAGTCCCCGCTGTCACAGAGTCAGATGCCTACAGGGGTGGGTGATGTGCGCAGGTGAAGCAGCAGTGGGGACTGTGGCAGAGGGGAGCAGCCATACTCTGCTGCAATCGGTTGTTGCCATGTGTCCTGTGGTGTTGCTAGATCTTCAAGACTTTTTCGAGAAGCAAGGAGGGAAGGGCATTTAGATTTTTTTAAATTAATTAATTAATTTATTTATTTATTTATTTTTGTTTGCATTGGGTCTTCATTGTTGCGCGTGGGCTTTCTCTAGTTGCGGCGAGCAGGGGCTACTCTTTGTTGCGGTGCGTGGGCTTCTCATTGCAGTGGCTTCTCTTGTTGTGCAGCACGGGCTCTAGGTGCATGGGCTTCAGTAGTTGAGGCACGCAGGCTCAGTAGTTGTGGCACGTGGGCTCTAGAGCGCAGGCTCAGTAGTTGTGGTGCACGGGCTTATTTGCTCTGCGGCATGTGGAATCTTCTGGGACCAGGGCTCAAACCCGTGTCCCCTGCATTGGCAGGCGGATTCTTCACCATTGCGCTACCAAGGAAGCCCGGGCATTTAGATTTTTATGCAAACTTTTTAGAATGTTGCTGACTCTTTACCCATGTTAAGAATAGTGTACAGGACTCCAAAACCACATGTCATCTGGTCTCCTTTTCTTACCTTTGCACTAAGCTCAACTCCCTGCAGAAAAGGCTCTTCTCGTCTCTCCATAGACTCAAGTCCCAGTGCAATATGTTGGTAGCTTTACTACTCTTTTCTTTTTCCTGTTTTGTGTGTGTGTGTGTGTGTGTGTGTGTGTGTTTGGTTCTTTTTGGGAGGGGAGCGACTTTTTATTACAGTATAACATACATACAGAAAAGTACATAAATCATAAACATACACTTTGATGAGTTTTTCACAAGATGAACACACTCATGTAATAAGCCCTCAGGTCAAGAAACAACCCTTCTCACCACGCTAGAAGCTTCCTTCACACAGTTTCCGGTAAATACCCCCTAAGGGTAACGACACACTGTCTTCCTACACCACAGAGTCTTTGTGCCTCTGTTTGAACTTTATATAAATGGAATCACAGAACAGACACGCTTTTGTGTTTGGCTTCGTCAGCTCAGCATTGTGTTTGTGAAACTCATCCTTGTTGTGGCATGTTGTAAATTTTCTCCCTTTAATTAATGTATGGCATTTTATTGTGTGAATAGAACATAATTTATTTATGTATTCTACTCTTGATGCGCATTTGGGTAACTTCCAGTTTGGGGTTATTAGGAATAATGCTGCTACATTCTCCCACGTGCCTCCTGGTGGACCTGTGTACATGCTTCTGTTGGGTACATATTTAAGGAGTGGATGTCTGAGTCATAGGTTACGCATGTGCTCAGCATTAGTAGTTGCTACCAACAAAGTCTTCCAAAGTGATTGTCACAACACACACTTCTCCAGTGTGTGAGAGCTCTGGTTGTTCCACGTCCTTGCCAACACTTGGCATTGTTTATTGTTTCCATTTTAGCCAGTGTGGTGGGTGTGGGGAGGTGTTGCCCTGTAGTTTTAGATCAGTCTGCTTTTCCTTTAAATTTGTGTAAGACGGCTCTTACTGTCAGTGGTACTACTACTTAATCTATATGCTACTTAAGGAACCCCTTTAATATAAATTCCTCAAGGGGGTCTCCCCTGCTTTCAGGGTAGGGCTAAAACTTTATAAACTTTTCTCCCACCATAACTCCTAAGTGCCTTCACTCAAGGTCACACTGAGCATCTGTTCATGCTGTTTTCCCATGTTTTTCCTCTTTCGTGCTCTTTCCCAGCTCTCTGTGTGTTGTTCTCTCTGCCTGGAACCCCATTCTCTGACATCACTGCCTGAGTGACATGTGTTCAGCCCTCAGGACTCAGCCCAAACATTGCCTCTTCCAGGAAGCCTCTCCTGACTTTCACAACTTAGCTGCTCATACTGTGCCAAAATGATCAGTTTGCTTATTAACATCCATCAGTTCTTCAAGGGTAAAGGCAATTTATGTGGCTGTCATAGTGTATGAGCAGCAAATGTTTGCTGAATGAATGAATGGATGAATGGACAAATGAGTGCACAAATGAAAGGACAAATGAGTGCATGAATAAGGGAGATTTGAAAAGGGGAGAAACTTAAAGATTTGATTGTGGTATTTATCCAAGATGGATTTCTAATGATGATAATAACGATAACAATAATAATAATAATAACAACATCCAGTGTCTCCTTTTGCTCAACTGGCTTAAGCAAAGGGTTGGTTCTGGAAAGCACAACAACACATTCTTCATTTAATTCAGTTCCAGTATTGATTGGAAGGATATTGAGAGATGCTTTAGGATTACGTAAAAATGAGTTCCTTTAATCACAGTTTACTCAGGAAGCCACAGGGAAAGTGATTAAAGCAGATGATTCACTATTGGGTTTAGTGAGAAGTTGTTTCAAACCTGCCCTGAAGGTCTGGTGGGCGGAGAGGTTTGCTGTCCTTTCAGCAGTCTTCAGGCTCAAACATGGTCAATACAAGTTTGATCACTTAGTATATTTCTCCAGATATCCTAAATAGGGAAGCTCTTATAATCTAAGGATCACCTAGGGAACAACGGGCCACCAATGAGTCAACTGAGGCATCTTTCAATGTCATACCACTGTGATTCTTCTTGAACAATAACACATTGATTGGCTCCAAACAAAAGTATTGATGGATGAACCGTAATTAAGACACGCTGCTCTGAAGCAGTGACCAGTGTATGCCGGTGAGATCAGACTAAAATAGTAAGAGGAAACCTTGAATCCATAACCCAGATGGGGCTGCAACATGATTTCTGCAACTTCAAATAATCAGGATTGGGTGAGAGAAAATCACCCGCTTATGAAACTCATTCATTGTTTTAAGAACATAGTATTATTTTAAAGTTATTTTTAAATTACTGTCTTACCCTCAAAAGTAACAGGATGGAGAAATCAATGTATAACCCTATGAAAATGCTTTTGTCCTATGGGAGACAACTCACCCCCACCATGTCCCTCTCACTAGTATGAGCTCCACGAAGGGAGGGACTGTGTCTTCTTCATCTCTGCATTCCCAAGGTGTGGGCCAGTGCCTGGGTGTAATAGATGCTCAATAATCATTTGATTTAAATGTCATTTATAACCCATATATAGACTGTCTTTGACTGCAGATTTTGTTTTTGCCATGCAGCAACTTTGAAGTACAACTCAGCACTTTTTTATGTCATAAAGAATTCATTACCTTAGCATCCAATGTAGACTTTACTGAAGGGTTTTTAGGAAAAATAGAGAGAAATATTTACTTACAGAGCATGTAACATTTCTTCTCCCAGGTCCCCATCAAACATGTACTTCCAGTCTCTCTCTCTCTTCTTTTTAGTTTTAGACACTAGATTCCATCTCTTCAAAAGTAGAGTTTCTCCCTTAGGAGTCCATGTCTCCCAAGGAGTAAGATACAAATCCTCGAGAGACACTTTTTGGTTGTATGTGTAATGATTTTAGATCATTCCTAGAAAAAACATAATATCTAATCTTGTGGTAAGAAAAACTACTCCCTTTAAATTTTTTTCTCAATCCAATTACACCAAAGAGAATGCTTTCAGTTTGCTGCTATTATATCTCCTTTTTTTTCAATGCCCGTCTTTTTTTTCTTTTTCTTCCCTTTTAACAAAGAGAAAACAGGACTCAGTCCCAGAGCCTAGATGAGGCAGCGGTCTCTATCTAGACTTTAATAACTTGAATTTCTTCACATTATATTTAGTTTCATAATTACTTTCTGTATATATATAAAGTTATACTAGATTTTATTTTAATGTAGTGAAATAAGCCTTCCTTTTAAAATAAATTTATATTTAAAATTGAGTCAATTTAAAGATTATGGTAATTGATAGTTTATAACTTTAGAAAAGTAGGAAATAGTAATATTTGGGGTTTGGGAAAATGCCATAAGACCAAGCTGAATTTATTGTTATGACTTGTTTAAAACAGAAATTCTGGTATTGTGTTATGGCTAATTTTTTTTGAGTCAACTTGGTTAGGCCATGGTACCCAGATAGCTGGTCAAATATTATTTTTGGTGCTGCTGTGAGACGTTTTAAACATATGATTAACATTAAATCAGTAGACTTTGAGTAAAGCAGATTACCCTCCATAGTGTGGGTGGGCCTCATCCAATCAGTTGATGGTTCTGTTAGAAAAAGACTGACCTCCCCTAAAGAGAAGAAATTCTGTCAGCAGCCGACATTTGGACTCAAACTGCAACTCTTCCTTGGGTCTCCAACCTGCTTGCCTGCCCTGGAGATTTTGGACCTGCCAAGCCTCCACAATCATGTGAGCCTGTTCATTAAAATCTCTCTCTCCCTTCTCTCCCTCTCTCTATTGTTAGTTCTGGTTCTCTGTATTATGCTGATTAATACATAGTGTTACCTGCATTTTAAATATGAGGTTCAAAAGGGAAGTGACAGCTCCCAAACCACAGTATTTACTAAGTGATAGGGCAAGGACTCAACAACCATGACTCCAAGTCTGTCCACAATACCATGTGGCCTGTGCAATTGCAGAAACTGTTATAGAAGAAAAAAGAAGACACAAATTTTCAAACTTCAATGGTGTTGCCAAAACTCAGCCTCTGTTCACCAGGTGCCAAACAGAAATGTGGAGACAGAGTTTTGGGTGAAGTAGAAAAGAGTAGCTTTTTATTGCTTTGTCAGGCAAAGGGCACCACCGTGGGATAATGCCCTCAAGACTGTGTGACCCACCCTGGAGGGGGTAGTGAGGAGTTTTAGTGTTCAGGGATCAGAGAGTGATCATCTTGTGCACAATTCTCAGATTAGTTGGCATCAAGGTGAAGTTCCAAGCATCATCAACCTTCTGGTTTCAACCAGTTGATATGTTCTTGCAGACAGCAGTTTTCATCTGGTGGTGATCTGCTTCCTAAAAACAACTTAGGAACGTCAGGTCTTTATCTATATCTTTCAGGGAACTGGGAGTTCGGTGATTCTGTGATGTGGCAGATTTACAGTCTAATTTTACCAGTTCCCCAGCCCAACAGCTATTCTTTGTTGTTACATCTTCACATTTCCCAATCTTTAACTCTTGAGTCAGCCTTTTACTTCAAGAGACAAGGACACAGGTACTTGTACACGGTTTCAGTTGTGGCCCAGGAAAATAGATCCATAAGGTCGGCTGGTCAGAGGTTCATAAGGTTGGCTGGTTGATGATGTTTGAAAAGCAGGTAAAAAGTAGGTGAAACCTATGTGGCCAAAGAAAGACTCCCCTTGGGTGTCAGTATTCAAAAAGCCCCTGACAGCATGCAATGTACACAGACACACACACACCAAACACATACTCACATACTCACAGAGCCCAGGTCTAGGATTAGTTATTTGTATTTATTCTCAAGTGCTTATTCTCTGAAAATACCACTGAAACAACTGGTTGTTCAGTCTATCCAAGGTTACTGCCACCCTGACTGGGTCTTAAAAGAGTGGGGAGAATGAAGTTAGGATCTTTAGATATTAATGGGGTTTCGGGGTCTGGTTTAAGGTGGGTCTTTCAATGCAGGGGCTTGATTAGGGCTGGTGAGCATCGTGACATAATCATTTAGGATTAATGGACACAGCAAGGCAGGGCTTCCCAGGCAAAGCTTTAGACGAGTCTTGGGGTATAAATGTCATTTGATACTGCCTTCTGAAATATCAAGCAGGCTGATGTTCATTTAAATCAGTTTGACCTCAGGGAGTTCCTGACCCAAATAATAAAGTCATTTGCAACTTCTTATCTTCCTGGGCAAACAGTTGTTTCCTGGGATAGTAGTCATGTTGTAAAAGATAATGATGGCACAGTTTGTTTTTGCCACACAGCAACTTTGAAGCATGACTCAGCAGTTTTTTTACATTCATAGAGAACTCATTGCCTTGTTGTAAAATGATGATTTTACTGAGAGGTTTTTTTTAAGGGACAAGAGAGAAAAGGTTTACCTTGCAGAGTAAAGTCATGCTGATGAAGACAGTAGAATATGAAAATCAGGTCAAGGTAGACAGAGCATGGGCATAGATAGGTTTGGTTCCCATAATCAAGACTCTTGATTACAAATGACAGAAAAAACAACTCAAACTGGGTTTCAGAACAAAAGAGATTCTGTTGACTCCAGATACTGCAAAGAATCCAAGTTCAAGCATGGCTAGAAGCAGGGGCTCACACTATTTCATCATATATTATGGATCTATGATTAGAAAAAGATATTTCACTATTGTATTTCTCTCCATTTCTCAACTCTGCTGTCCTCTGTGTTGGCCTCATTCTCAAGCCAATTC
The DNA here is from genome assembly GCF_028021215.1 of Eschrichtius robustus. Classification (NCBI taxonomy): domain Eukaryota; kingdom Metazoa; phylum Chordata; class Mammalia; order Artiodactyla; family Eschrichtiidae; genus Eschrichtius; species Eschrichtius robustus. The sequence goes on along the minus strand of NC_090827.1, from coordinate 109,104,071 downwards.
TCCCTTCTCAGGGGGAACACGGAAAGTGATGGAGGGGTGTTATTTTAGAAAAAGGGATCAAGAATGAGGTGAGTTAAATCAGCCATGTAAATATCTAGGGCAGGTCTTCTTGGCAGAGGGAAAAGCAAGGTGCAAAGACTCAAGTGAGGAATACGTTTGAGAAGTGTGAAAATGGCAAACGGGCCAGTATGGATTGGAACAGAGGAAGCAAAGCAGAGAAAAGAGTTAGAGCTGTTAGAAATTAGACATGAGACCAGAGGGAGAAGCAGGGGTCAGATTATATAGGGATTTACAAACTATGGAGAAGAGGTTGGATTTTATTCTACATGTGACAGGAAGACTTTGGAGAGTATTGGGCAGGAGAGGGTCTGTTTTATGTTTTAAGTGATGCTTTCTGGGTGCTAAGGGGAGAATTACCCATAGGGGAATGGAAGCAGGAAGCCCAGTTGGGAGACAAGGTGCGAGATAATGATGATTTAATCTAATGTGGGTGCCATGCTCAACGAAGGCATTATCTCCAGGTCTTGTGATTTGCCTGAGCGATGGTAGGAGGAGCAAGAAGAGAGCCCCCTTTAGATTAGCTCCAAACCCATGCAGAGGCTTCTACTCTCCTTCACTCCCCTCCACCCTCAGAACTTTAATCCTGGCGTGCGGGGCAGCCAATTCACTTGGTTATGACCCCTCTGTCCTATTCTTCTTGGACTTCCTCTTCCTGCACTGAGGGCACATCACTCACATCACATCTGGGGTCTTCCCTCTGGCCGGTGGTGTGACTCTGGAGGCCAGGCTTGATAAGCAAAAGGGAATATTTCTAATATAGAAAAGCCCCTCTGACCTGTAAGAAAAGCCTGGTATTTAACACTTAACACTACTGTCTCCCTAGGGACACTAGAAAGTCAACTTTGAGAGTCAGGCTAAGAAATGATTTCTAATAAACCCTAATCCCAAAGCAGAGAAACCCATCGTGGTGTGGAGCCACAGGCAATAGGCTCTAAAAGGAATGACAAATACAACGATTTAATCAGGTGCTCTATTTTGATAACATTAGCCCCTTTTTGTCTGCCCCTTTACAACACCCCTTGGTGTAATCTCATGAATTGCATTGCTTTTACTTCTCATGTGATTTTCATCCACATCTGAGCAGTTGCCTCTCACTCCAAACTTCTGTGGTTGCCCATTCTTGTTCTGCCACTCAAAGAATCCTTGTGCAACTAGGGGAGACCTCAGTGCTCTCATCCTGCTGCCGCCATTGCCAGGTAGACAATGTCAGACAGGCCTGAATTCAAATTTTGCTTCACCTGCCCGACTATGTGTGACCATGTGTAAGTTACCTAGGATTTCTGAGCCTTGGTTTATCTTAATGGTAAAATGGGCATAAAAATACTGATCTCAAAGAATCATTGTGACTATTGAAAATAAGAGAATTAACGCATGTAAAGGAGCTGGATATGGAGTGGGCATCCCCAAAACTACAAATGATAAAAGAGTAATTACTTAGAATAGAATTCAGTTTCGCATTATAGCCTGTAAGTTTCCTTACGGTCTGGCCCCTGGGCACTCTCTGCCTCTAATGTTTTTTTTTCTCTAACTAACAAACTCTTGAACATCCAATGGGGTGTCCTACAATTCAGTTAGACCCTAACACTAACGATGCAGAGATAGCCTCAGACTCCACGAATTTAAGGGCTCAGCCCACAAGATTGCACTCACTTCAGAGGCCACTCGAAAGTATCACATCCCCAGGTTTCCCACACTTTGGTCCAATTTGGCTACAAAGTCAAGGCTTCCCACAACCCCCTCCCCTGGGTTCCATAATTTGCTTCTGTGACTCACAGAACTCAGGAAGATGCTCTGCTTACCATTACAGTTTATCATAAAGGATACAAATGAATAACCACATGAAGAGGTACATAGGGCGAGGTGGAAAGGGTCCTGAGTACAGGAACTTCTGTCCTTTGGAGTTCGGGTGCACCACCCTCCCAGCACATGGATGTGTTTGCCAACTTGTAAGCCCTCCAAAGCCCATTGTGTGCGGGGTTTTATAGAGGTTTCACCATGTAGGCATGATTGATTAGATCATTGGCCATTAGTGATTGAATTCAATCTCCAGATCCTTTCCCCTCTCCAGAAGTGAAGGGATCAGACTGAAATCACACAGCTGGTTCCTCTGACAACCAGCCCTCATCCTGAAGCCATCTAGGGACCCTCCAAGAGTCACCTCATTAGCATAAGCTCAGGTATGGTCGGTTGTAAGGGGCTTGTTATAAATAGCAAAAACATTCTTATCACCTCTATCACTCAGGAACTTCAAAGGATTTACGAGCTCTGTACCAGGAGCCATGGACGGAGACCAAATTATTATTATTATTACTATTGTTCCACAGCCTCTTTTCTTACCATCTTTCATTCCAGCCACATTGCCCCTTTGCTTGAACACACCAAGAGCATTCTACACCAGGAACTCTGCTCATGTGCTTTCCTCTACCCCAGACCAATTTCCCTCACCTTAATCTCTGCTCAAAGGTCTTCTCAGGTGGTCATTCCAATCGCCCAGGCTCTCTACCCCTCACTCTTTGTCTGTCTTTGTAGCACTTATCACTGCCTGACATTATTTTATTTAGTGTTTTATTTGTTTATTTCCCATCCCCATCCTCAAAAAGAGTATAAACTCCATCAGGGTAGGAATTTTGCTTTCTCCACTGTGAACCCACAGCAACTACACTGTCTCCTGGCATAGGCAGGAGTTTATCAAACATTAGTTGAATGGAGGAATGAGTGATTTTGCCTGCCTTTGACAGAGGGATGGTCTTTGGGTCAAATGCCTTGCTTGATGAGTACTGGGATTGAGGTGAAGCACAACTTTCCAATCCTGCATCTCACGGTTGTGGGAATGAGGGTAACAAGGTCTTTCCCATTCCTTTCTTTCCCCTTTTGCCCAGGGAGGCAGAGCTGCAAGGGTCTCTTCTGGCATGACTTGCCCTCACCCAGAAATGGGTCTTCTCCACTGCAGGCTTTCCAACTGCCCAGAGCTCAGTAGAAAATTTCAATCTGAGTGTTCCTTACCCAGAAGGGAGTTCTCTTCCTGGGATCTCCTGTGTCTTAAATCAGGACCTAGAAATAGGAGTCACTTACTGCCTGTTTGATAAATATAAAAATAAGTAAGTGATTGAACACATGAGTGGAAGACACCAAAACCCAATACACAAGAGTCAATCCATCTACAGTATTTGCCAGAACAGGTGATTCAAGATCTATTCTTCTATCTTGAAGTTCTCCACCAATTCATATTTCTCCTCACCTCAAGTTCTATTATGAACATCTTCAAATATAAGAAAATTGAAATAATGTACAATGAACTCATTGTATGCAGAAATCCTTCACCCAGATTGAACAGGAGTTAACATTTTGTCATATTTACATTATTACTTTCTCTTTCCTTACTCTGGTTTTCTCTCTCCCTTCCCTTACACATCCTTCTTCCCTTCCTTCTGTTCTTTTATTTAGAAACTACTGAATATTTGAAATTAAGCTGCAGACACCATGATACTTTACCCCTAAATATTCCAGCAAGAATTTTTCAGGAATATTCTACTAACCATAATTCCATGATCACATCTAAGAATATTAATAGCTCTATAATCTAATCTCTTATATGGACTATAATAAATAGTCAATAATAAATAATAAAAAATAAAAATATTAAAACTCCATTTATGTCAAGAATGTCTTTTATAGTTTTTTCCTTGTCTTTTTTTGAGTCAAGATCTAATCAAGTATCACAAATTGCTTTTGGTTATGTCTGTTTTGTCTATTTTAACCCAAAGCAGCCCCTCTCGGATTTCTTGTCCTTAATATTGCTTTTTAAAATAATCTAGGCCAGTTGTCTTCAAGAATATGCTACATTCTTACTTCGCCTGGTGTTTCCTCCTGGTGTCATGTAACTGTTCCTTTAGCCCCTGTATTTTTTGTAATCTAGATGAAGTATAGACACTTGATTAGATGCACATTGAACACTTTTGCCCAGAATGATAATAATAAACTAATAAATAAATAATAAACGAATAAATAATTATAAAATAATAAATTCTTAGTTTCCTATGGCTGCTGTAACAAATCGCTACAAACTTAGGGACTTCAAACAACACAAATTTATTATCTTATATTCTGGAGATCAGAAGTACTACCAGGGTGTCACTAGGCTAAAATCAAGATGTTGGTAGGTCTGTGTGTGAGGATATGGGGAGCGGGAAGGGTAAGATGTGACAAAGTGAGAGAGTGGCATAGACATATATACACTACCAAACATAAAATAGATAGCTAGTGGGAAGCAGCCGCGTAGCACAGGGAGATCAGCTCGGTGCTTTGTGACCACCTAGAGGGGTGGGATAGGGAGGGTGGGAGGGAGGGAGGTGCAAGAGGGTGGAGATATGGGGATATATGTATATGTATAACTGATTCACTTTGTTATAAAGCAGAAACTAACACACCATTGTAAAGCAATTATACTCCAATAAAGATGTTAAAAAAAAAAAAAGATGTTGGTAGGGCTGTATTCCTTTCTGGAAGCTCTTTTTCACCTTCAAGAGGCCGCCCACATTCCTTGGCTGTGACCCCCTTCTCACATCTTCAAAGCCAGCAGCATTCCATCTCTCTGACCGTTCTTCTGTAGCTACATCTCCCTCTGAAGTTTCTCCTCTTTTAAGGGATCATGTGATTAGATTAGGCCCACCTGGATATTCAGGGGGCACCCATCTCAAATTCTTTTAGCTTAATCTGCAAAACTCTTTTTGCCATGTAGGATAACATGCACAGATTCCAGGAACCAGAACATGAACATCTTTGGGGAGGCAGTATTCTGTCAACCACAACTTCAGAGGTATGTGTCATCCTGTCAACAGTCTCATTAGGAAACCGGTCCTCTACTAGTGAAGCTAAGTTTCAGGGGGTATAAATTCGAACTGGAGAGGGAAGCAGTTGGCAAAGCTGTGTGCCTCAGAACTACCCAGGTGTTTGTGGGGGGGGGGGAGCAGATAAAAAAATATAGCTGCCAGAGCCCTGCCCCAGCGATTCTGATTCATCAGATGGAGCTGGCGGCTGCCCTATTAGATCCCCTTTCCTCATGCAGAAGGGGAGTGAATCACACTTGCCCAAGCTTGCAACCCCACCCTTGAAGAAACAGGTGAGAGATCACGGGTGGATGCTCGTTTTCTTGATCCTTTGCTGAGGTCTGGCCTCTCAAGAACACCTGGGTTGGCAGAGTCATTTCCCAATTTGTCAACAGTCAACAGCAAGAATGAACATGAAGGCAACAGTCAAAATGGATGAGCTTCCTTGGGGGAATGTTACTGGCAGATTTCCTTCCTTAAGGGGACAGCGGACTTATTCATCCAGGTCATCTGCAAAAAAAGGGGGAACAACAAGGCCTCCTTGCAAACCATTTTTTGGCAATATTTAGTATTTCAATTATAGGAATATATTTCATTAAATTTTTAGTTAAAAAGGTAATAAAAATTGGAAAATACAAATGTGTATAAAGTAAAAAGATAAGCCTCCCTCCCTGGTTCTCCTCCTCAGAAACAGTTGCTATCAATTTTTTGTGTATCCTTCCAGAAATATATTATATATATATACAAACATATTTATGTAGACATGTTCACATTTCTCTTATCCAAATGTAATCATCTTGCACACACACTGTTCCCTATTTTGCCTTTTTTCCTTGGACCTGATTTCATATCAGCACGTGAAATCTACTGCATAAGATCTATTCCTTTCCACAATTGTACCCCTTGCAGGGATGACTGTGGTTTATCTTGACACTTCCCTATTAATGCCTTTTTAGATTGTTTCCAGATTTTGCTACTACAAACACTGCTGTAATAACTAATCTTGCACACATGTCATTTCCTGCCCAGCTGAGTCTACTTTAGGGCAAACATCTAGAAATGGATAGTCTGGGTTAAAGGGTTTGTTCATTTACAAGTTTGATTCGATACTGGCAAACTGCTATAAAAAGAGGTTGTGGCGATTTTACTACCATCAGCAGAGTGTGAGAGTGTCTGTTTCAAAACACCCTCTCTTGTACTTTCTCTTAAGCAATTAGGGTTTCATTTTGGAGTCTGTTTTAAAAAGACATCACTTGCCCCGGGCTCAGCTTTATAAGCGTGGGGGAAAGGGCACCAGTCTAAAAATCAGAGCAACTAGGTCCTAGTCCGGGTCTCTAATTCCCTAAAAGACCTCAGACCAGTTACTTATCCTCTCTGGGATCCAAGTTTCTGATCTGATGACAGGGTCTTTGAACTAGAGAAGTGCTGACTCCATGATTCCAAATCTGTGATTCCCATCTGACATGGCCATTCACCAAGTCAGTGGTCATTCACCACAACGTCCAAAAACAGCTCAATCAATAAGCTCTGGGGCTTCCCTGGTGGCGCAGTGGTTGAGAATCTGCCTGCCGATGCAGGGGACGTGGGTTTGAGCCCTGGTCTGGGAAGATCCCACATGCCACGGAGCAACTAGGCCCGTGAGCCACAACTACTGAGGCTGCGCGTCTGGAGCCTGTGCTCCGCAACAAGAGAGGCCGCCATAGTGAGAGGCCCGCGCACCGCAATGAAGAGTGGCCCCCGCTTGCCGCAACTAGAGAAAGCCCTCGCACAGAAACGAAGACCCAACACAGCCAAAAATAAATAAATAAATAAATAAAATTAAAAAAAAAAAAAAAAAAGCTCTGATCAAGTCTCATTAAGAGCCAAGCTTGTGGGTTAGGTATCCTGTGAGATGCAAGAGATAAACCATGAGCATTGACCTTTTGAGAACAATAGCTAGCAAACCTCAAAGAAGTTGTGAACCACAAATGACAGCATATAATCAAGTGTCACACTGGGTGGCATAGACTATAAGGGTTGAGAGATTGACACCAGGCACTTAGTGTCAACAGAGGATTCTTTGAAAGGTGCCATTTACCTAAGATTTTAAAGATAAGTAGAAATCTACTAGGCAGCAGTGGTAGAAAGGAAGCTGGGGGCATAAGGTGGTGTGAAAGCCCCACTGACATAATGAAACAGTGTGCTGGAGCACACGGAAAGCCCCCACACCAAATGTGGTTGCGCCTTATTAGTTGTTTACACAGTTGCTAAGAAACAAAAGTGATCTCCTAGTCCCCACCACCATTTCTCCACAGCATTTCCTGTCCCAGGTGGAGCAACTCTATTCTTTCAGTTTGGTCAAACCTTCAAATCGCCTTTGACTCCTCTCGTTCATGACTCATGTCTAGCCCATCACCGAATTCTATTGACTCTATCTTCAAAGTAGATCCAAAATCGAGTTCTTCTCTTCACCTTCACTGCTCCCGCCTTGGTCCTGGGCCACCATCATCTCTCAACTGCTTTGCCGTGAACGCCTCTTACCCGGTATTCTGCCTCCACCCCATCTTCCCTGCATGCTACTCTGTGGTACAGTGATCTTGTTCAAATGAAAATCGAATCATGTCATTCCTTGTATGTCCTTCAATGGCACCCAGAGTGAAAGTCAGACTTTATAATGACCTACAAGATCTTACCGGACATGACATCTCCCCGCACCTCCTCAAGACCGCAGATCCTACCATCCTCTCCTCGTTCTCACTCCTTCCCTTCTTTCCAGCCCTACTAGCTTCCAATTGCTCCAGTTACACTCCAGCCTCAGAACCATTGCACGGGCCACACCCTCTGCCTAGAAACCGCTTTCCTAACACAGCAGCAAGCTCACACCCTCACTATCTTCTCAATGAATCCGACCTTGAAAACCCTATTTATAATCGCAACCTACTCCTACTTCTCCTATACTCTCGATCCCCCTTATCATGCTCTACTTTTTCTCATAGCACTTATTTTACCATATAATTCAATTATTATTTTCTTACATTTATTGTTTATTGCCTGTCTCTCTTCACCCCCCACTAGAATGTCAGCTCCATGGGGGCAAGGATTTATGTCTGATTGTTGCATTGCCTTAGTACGGTGCCTGGCTCATAGAAGGACTCAATGCATGTTTGTTAAATGAATGAAGAAATAAATCATGGGATTTTCTGATGGGCTGCTCTGAAGATAAAATGTGCTGGGCAGTCACCATCAAAATGGTACTTTCTTTTGCCCTGTTTTTTGTCCTGTGAAGGAAAAAATGTTACCTGCCGAATCAGTAAACAAAGGATGCTGGAGGCCTCAGACCTCTCCCTTACAGCCTCCCTGACAGTGAGCCCTGAGGGAACTCAGGATGGAAACAGAATGCCCATCTTTAAGCAGTCAGCGGCTGCAGCCACCCCTGACGGGGCACCCTGAGGAAACTCAGGATGAGAAAGCACAGGATACTGGCCCCACCCAGAGAGCTGAGGTGCAGAGCAAAGGAATGATTTCAGTGAGCCCAGACTCTTGCATCTTCCCATATAGAAAAGCACTAAATTCCTTGAGATGTCTGGTTTTCTTTAATTAACAGTAATCTCTTGATGTTCTGACTACCTGGTCTTCATTACAAAAACTCCCCTATATCCGGGTTCCTCCTTTACCTCTTCAAAGAGGTCCCTCAGGGAGACCTGAGGGTCCCGTCTCCCAGGCATGAAGTCCTCAGAAATTCCGCCGAATAAAACATAAGTCTCAACTTTTAGGTTGTACATTTTTTTTTCAGTCGACTCTCCTCTGCCCAGGAAGCTAGCGTGTTCTACGATGGCTCCCTGCTGGATGTCAGCCAATCCCTAACAGAGTAAGAGAGGTGGAAGGTAGAGTGTTTACCCCAAGTGCTTTGCTTTCTGGCTCTGTCACTTCCTAGTTGTTTAAACCACCCTTCCTAGACCTCAGTTTCCTCATCTGCAAACTGAGGACGATGATACAAATCTCCCAGGCAAGAAGGTGAAATGAGATAACAATGTAAAAAGCATTTTAGCAGGATACCCGCCATTTTGTAAGAAAACTTACAGCAGACGCCGGGTTTTCCCCTGGAATCATCTGAGAGGATCTCAAAGTCAGAGGACGCTCCCGGCGCTAGGGAAACGCAGGGTGGAATTAGGTTGGGGGTGGCCTGGCAGTTGCACCCTGAGGCCTTTGTGCCTCACGCCCTCCTCCCATTGTTTCCACATTCAGCTGATTTTCCCCAGGTTTCCATTTCCTCCTCCCTGCAGGTCCGCTCCGTGACAATCTTTGCCAGCGAAACGGGAAAAGCCAGTCTGGGTCTTAGGGAAAAAGAATTAAAAGCTCGCTCAAGGCCAACCTTGTAAGAAATGCCCTGCTGCGGGTGGTTCTTTCCTCTCCCTTCCCATCCTGCCCCTCCTGCCTTTTAAGGGGAGGGGGGTGTCAAAAGCAATGGGATGGGAGAGATGACAGCAAGGGTGGGAGCCAAGGCCCGGAGAAGGCTGGCAGCGAGGGCAGGTTCGGAGGGGGGGTGCCCGGAAGAGCGGGCTCCTGCATCCCACCGGTTTGCTGGAGCAGGTGTGAGCCGGGTACCTGGCGAGGGCGGTGACCACGCTGATTGGCCCCGCGCTCGTGGGGCGACATCAGGCGGTGGGGAGGGAGCTGACTTGGGCGGGACAGGGCGGGCCGCTCAGCCCAGGGTGTGTCCAGCCCCTGCCCAGGTTCCCTTCCCCAGGTGTGCGTAGGCAAGTGTATGAGCCACCGAGGCCCTGCTGCTGCCAAGTGGGTGACTAAGTCTGCCCTGGGCGGGAGAAAGAATGTGAGTTTAGAAAGAATGATAAAGGTTTCCTGACAGAGAGATAGCCGCCTCCAAAGGGACACCATGCCCCACACCCTTGCCCCATGAAAAAAGGCGATTTATTGCGCATCGTGTTGAGTACTTTCCATGCTCCATCTTTCTGGATTCTCACAACAACCCTAAGAAGCAGGGGTTGTTTGAATGCCCATTTTGTAGATGGGGAAACTGAGGACCAAAGAGGTTCAGAACTGCACACTCACTGCAGTCAGTAAGTGGCAAAGTCAGATTTACAATCCACAGCCCTTTGCCTTCAAGGGGACTAACCATTATCCTAGCCTTCTTTATTTTTAAAAGAATGGTAGGTTTCTATTACTAAAACATCTTTTTTTAAGTGAAATATAATTGACATAGAACATTGTATTTGTTTCAGGTGTACAACATAATGATTCGCTACATGTGTATATTGCAAAATGAGCACCACGGTAAGTCCGGGTAGCATGCCTCATCACACATACTTCCAATTTCTTTTCTTGTGATGAGAACTTTTAAGAGCTACTCTCTTAAGCATCATCTTATTTATCCCAGGTTGGCTTGGGGACTTGAAACCAATTTCCCGCATTGTAGGTGGTGACAAGGACCCCACACCCACCTCAGCCTCCACCTGCTGAAAACCACGCTTCTCATCCTTCTACCCAAACCTGCTTTCTCTAGGCTTCCTTATGTCACTGAATCAGCAAGTCAGTAATTTAGGAAGGGTCTTTACTGCTCACCTGCTCTAGACTGTTCGGGGGTGGGGCAGAGAGAGTAGACTCTCTAAAGTGCCCTGTCAGCTGGCTCACCCTTCTTTATGCCTTGGGAGGGCTTTCCTTGGCTGACTGGGAGACCTCCTAAGTCCTCTGCCCACTTGTCACCACCTCCCCCGGCTGCTCCTCCCCAGCCCAGACTCCAGCCCTGCCAGGCCTGTCTAGTCCTTGTCATGTCCCTCTGGGTGGGATGTGACCCTGCTCTCTTGACTGCCAGGCTCAGTGGTCAAACAGTCTGGCCTCAGGACTTCTTCACACGCTTAAAGATTATTGAGATCCCTAAACTTCCGTTTCTGTGAGTTATAGCTATTAAAATTTACTGAACTAGAAATTAAAAATAAGAAAATTTTAAACCATTATTTTAAACAATAATAAACCTACAGCATGTTAACAGAAACATTTTTGTGAAAAATAGCTGTATTTTCCAAAATAAAAAATAATTAGGGTGACATTGTTTTACACTTTTGCAAAGCTCTTTCCTGTCTGGTTTAGCAGAAGCCAGAGGCCTCCTCCTTTCTGTGGCTGCATTCAATCTGTCGTGATACTGCTGTAGCCTCTGGAAACCTGCACTGTCCACTCCTGAGGGGCATGTGAAAAAGCACATGGCATCTTAGTGTATCAGGACAATAGCTTTGACTTTGTGAACCCCTGAAAGCGCCTCAGGGACCTCTTAGAAATCCCCAGACCACTGTAAAAACAGCTGGCCAAACTCCCTAACTAACCCTCCCTCCCATCCTTCCCCCCTGGTAACCGTTTGGGATTGACATGTACACACTGCTGTATTTAAAATAGATAACCAACAAGGACCTACTGTATAGCACAGGGAACTCTGCTCAGTATTGTGTAACAACCTAATTGGGAAAAGAATTTGAAAAAGAATAGATACATGTATATGTATAACTGAATCACTTTGTCGTACACCTGAAACTGACAGAACGTTGTTAATCAACTATACCCCGATATAAAATAAAAAGTTAAAAAAATATATATATATTTTTTTTAATGAAGGAAGCAATTTTATATGTATGGATATGGAACAATCTTCAAGATGAGGTGAGCATAATACTACTAATAGTAGTAGTAGTAGCAGTAATTTTTCATGAAAGAGTATAGAGTATGCAATTACATTTCTATTTTAGACAAGAGCTGGCATTTTATATATTATAGTATTAGTATGAAAAGGAAACCAGTGGTGTGTTAGTTTCTGCTTTATAAGAAAGTTAATCAGCTATATATATACTTATATCCCCATATCTCTTCCCTCTTGTGTCTCCCTCCCTCCCACCCTCCCTATCCCACCCCTCTAGGTGGTCACAAAGCACCGAGCTGATCTCCCTGTGCTATGTGGCTGCTTCCCACTAGCCATCTATTTTACGTTTGGTAGTGTATATATGTCAATGCCACTCTCTCACTTCGTCCCAGCTTACCCTTCCCCCTTCCCGTGTCCTCAAGTCCATTCTCTAGTAGGTCTGAGTCTTAATTCCTGTCCTGCCCCTACGTTCTTCATAATCATTTTTTAAAAATTCCATATATATGTGTTAGCATACGGTATTTGTTTTTCTCTTTCTAACTTACTTCACTCTGTATGACGGTCTCTAGGTCCACCCAACTCACTACAAATAACTCAGTTTTGTTTCTTTTTATGGCTGAGTAATATTCCATTGTATATATGTGCCACATCTTCTTTATCCATTCATCTATCAATGGACACTTAGATTGCTTTCATGTCCTGGCTATTGTAAATAGAGCTGCAGTGAATATTGTGGTACATGACTCTTTTTGAATTATGGTTTTCTCAGGGTATATGCCCAGTAGTGGGATTGCTGGGTCCTATGGTAGTTCTATTTTTAGTTCTTTAAGGAACCTCCATACAGTTCTCCATAGTGGCTGTATCAATTTACGTTCCCACCAACAGTGCAAGAGGGTTCCCTTTTCTCCACACCCTCTCCAGCATTTATTGTTTGTAGATTTTTTGATGATGGCCATTCTGACTGGTGTGAGGTGACACCTCATTTTACTTTTGATTTGCATTTCTCTAATGATTAATGATGTTGAGCGTTCTTTCATGTGTTTGTTGGCAATCTGTATATCTTCTTTGGAGAAATGTCTATTTAGGTCTTCTGCCCATTGTTGGATTAGGTTGTTTGTTTTTTTGATATTGAGCTGCATGAGCTGCTTCTATATTTTGGAGATTAATCCTTTGTCAGGTGCTTCATTTGCAAATATTTTCTCCCGTTCTGAGGGTTGTCTTTTCGTCCTGTTTGTGGTTTCCTTTGCTGTGCAAAAGCTTTTAAGTTTCATTAGGTCCCATTTCTTTATTTTTGTTTTTATTTCCATTTCTCTAGGTGGTGGGTCAAAAAGGATCTTGCTGTGATTTATGTCCTAGAGTGTTCTGCCTGTGTTTTCCTCTAAGAATTTTATAGTGTCTGGCCTTACATTTAGGTCTTTAATCCATTTTCAGTTTATTTTTGTGTATGGTGTTTGGGAGTGGTCTAATTTCATTCTTTTACATGTAGCTGTCCAGTTTTCCCAGCACCACTTATTGAAGAGGCTGTCTTTTCTCCATTGTATATTCCTGCCTCCTTTATCAAAAATAAGGTGACCATATGTGCGTGGGTTTGACTCTGGGTTTTCTATCCTGTTCCATTGATCTATATTTCTGTTTTTGTGCCAGTACCATACTGTCTTGATTACTGTAGCTCTGTAGTATAGTCTGAAGTCCGGGAGCCTGATTCCTCCAGCTCCGTTTCTCTTTCTCAAGATTGCTTTAGCTATTCAGGGTCTTCTGTGTTTCCATACAAACTGTGAAATTTTTTGTTCTAGTTCTGTGAAAAATGCCATTGGTAGTTTGATAAGGATTGCAATGAATCTGTAGATTGCTTTGGGTAGTAGAGTCATTTTCACAATGTTGATTCTTCCAATCCAAGAACATGGTATATCTCTCCATCTGTTTGTATCATCTTTAATTTCTTTCATCAGTGTCTTATAGTTTTCTGCATACAGGTCTTTTGTCTCCTTAGGTAGGTTTATTCCTCGGTATTTTATTCTTTTTGTTGCAATGGTGAATGGGAGTGTTTCCTTAATTTCTCTTTGAGATTTTTCATCATTAACATATAGGCCTGCAAGAGATTTCTGTGCGTTAATTTTATATCCTGCTACTTTACCAAATTCATTGATTAACTCTAGTAGTTTTCTGGTAGCATCTTTAGGATTCTCTATGTATAATATCAGGTCATCTGCAAACAGTGACAGCTTAATTTTCTTTTCTGATTTGGATTCCTTTTATTTCTTTTTCTTCTCTGATTGCTGTGGCTAAAACTTCCAAAACTGTGTTGAATAATAGTGGTGGGAGTGGACAACCTTGTCTTATTCCTGATCTTAGAGGAAATGGTTTCAGGTTTTCACCACTGAGAACGATGTTGGCTGTGGGTTTGACATATATAGTCTTTATTATGTTGAGGTAAGTTCCCTCTATGCCTACTTTCTGGAGGGTTTTTACCATAAATGGGTATTGAATTTTGTCAAAAGCTTTTTCTGCATCTATTGAGATGATCATATGGTTTTTCCCCTTCAATTTGTTAATATGGTGTATCACATTGATTGATTTGTGTATATTGAAGAATCCTTGCATTCCTGGGATAAACCCCACTTGATCATGGTGTATGATCCTTTTAATGTGCTGTTGCATTCTGTTTGCTAGTATTTTGTTCAGGATTTTTGCATCTATGTTCATCAGTGATATTGGCCTGTAGTGTTCTTTTTTTGTGGCATCTTTGTCTGGTTTTGATATCAGGGTGATGGTGGCCTCGTAGAATGAGTTTGGGAGTGTTCCTCCCTCTGCTATATTTTGGAAGAGTTTGAGAAGGATAGGTGTTAGCTCTTCTCTAAATGTTTGATAGAATTCGCCTGTGAAGCCATCTGATCCTGGACTTTTGTTTGTTGGAAGATTTTTAATCACAGTCTCAATTTCAGTGCTTGTGATTGATCTGTTTATATTTTCTATTTCTTCCTGGTTCAGTCTTGGAAGGTGTGCTTTTCTAAGAATTTGTCCATTTTTTCCACGTTGTCCACTTTATTGTCATATAGTTGTTTGTAGTAATCTCTCATGATCCTTTGTATTTCTGTAGTGTCAGTTGTTACTTTCCTTTTTCATTTCTAATTCTATTGATTTGAGTCTTCTCCGTTTTTTTCTTGTTGAGTCTGGCTAATGGTTTATCAATTTTGTTTATCTTCTCAAAGAACCAGCTTTTAGTTTTATTGATCTTTGCTATCGTTTCCTTCATTTCTTTTTCATGTATTTCTGATCTGATCTTTCTGATTTCTTTCCTTCTGCTAACTTTGGTTTTTTTTTTGTTCTTCTTTCTCTAATTGCTTTTGTTGTAAGGTTTGGTTGCTTATTTGAGATGTTTCCTGTTTCTTGCAGTAGGATTGTATTGCTATAAACTTCCCTCTTAGAACTGCTCCTGCTGCATCACATAGGTTTTGGTTGTCATGTTTTCATTGTCGTTTGTTTCTAGGTATTTTTTGATATCCTCTTTGATTTCTTCAGTGATCTCTTGGTTATTTAGTATTACATTGTTTAGCCACCATGTGTCTGTATTTTTTACAGATTTTTTCCTGTAATTGATATCTAGTCTCATAGCATTGTGGTCGGACAAGATACTTGATACGATTTCAATTTTCTTAAATTTACCAAGGCTTGATTGATGACCCAAGATATGATCTATCCTGGAGAATGTTCCATGAGCACTTGAGAAGAATGTGTATTCTGTTGTTTTTGGATGGAATGTTCTACAAATATCAATTAAGTACATCTTGTTTAATGTATCATTTAAAGCTTTGTTTCCTTATTTATTTTCATTTTGGACGATCTGTCCATTGGTGAAAGCGGGGTGTTAAAGTCCCCTACTATGATTGTGTTACTGTCACTTTCCCCTTTTATGGCTGTTAGCATTTGCCTTATGTATTGAGGTGCTGCTATGTTGGGTGCATAAGTATTTGCAATTGTTATATCTTCTTCTTGGTTTGATCCCTTGATCATTATGTAGTGTCCTTCTTTGTCTCTTGTCATAGTCTTTTATTTTAAAAACTGTTTTGTCTGATATGAGAATTGCTACTCCAGCTTTCTTTTGTTTTCCATTTGCATGGAATATCTTTTTCCATCCCCTCACTTTCAGTCTGTATGTGTCCCTAGGTCTGAAGTGGGTCTCTCGTAGACAGCATATATACGGGTCTTGTTTTTGTATCCATTCAGCCAGTCTATGTCTTTTGGTGGGAGCATTTAATCCCTTTACATTTAAGGTAATTATCGATATGTATGTTCTTATTACCATTTTCTTAATTGTTTTGGGTTTTTTATTATATGTCTTTTCCTTCTCTTGTGTTTCCTTCCTAGAGAAGTTCCTTTAGCATTTGTTGTAAAGCTGGTTTGGTGGTGCTGAATTCTCTTAGCTTTTGCTTGTCTGTAAAGGTTTTAATTTCTCTGTTGAATCTGAATGAGCTCCTTGCTGGGTAGAGTAATCTTGGTTGTAGGTTTTTCCCTTTCATCACTTTGAATATGTCTTGCCACTCCCTTCTGGCTTGCAGAGTTTCTGCTGAAAGTTCAGCTGTTAAACTTATGGGGATTACCCTGTATGTTATTTATTGTTTTTCTCTTGCTGTTTTTAATATTTTTTCTTTGTATTTAATTTTTGGTAGTCTCATTAATATGTGTCTTGGCGTGTTTCTCCTTGGATTTGTCCTGTATGGGACTCTCTGCACTTCCTGGACTTGATTGACTATTTCCTTTCCCATATTAGGGAAGTTTTCAACTATAATCTCTTCAAATATTTTCTCAGTCCCTTTCTTTTTCTCTTCTTCTTCTTGGACCCCTATAATTCAAATGTTGGTGCGTTTAACGTTGTCGCAGAGGTCTCTAAGACTGTCCTCAATTCTTTTCATTCTTTTTTCTGTATTCTGCTCTGCTGTAGTTATTTCCACTATTTTATCTTCCAGGTCACTTATCCGTTCTTCTGCCTCAGTTATTCTGATATTGATTCCTTCTAGAGAAATTTAAATTTCATTTATTTTATTGTTCATCATTGTTTCTTTGCTTTTTCATTCTTTTAGGTCCTTGTTAAACGTTTCTTGTGTATTCTTCATTCTATTTGCAAGATTTTGGATCATCTTTACTATCATTACTCTGAATTCTTTTTCGGGTAGACTGCCTATTTCCTCTTCATTTGTTTGATCTGGTGGGTTTTTACCTTGCTCCTTCATCTGGTGTGTTTTTCTCTGTCTTCTCATTTTGCTTAACTTACTGTGTTTGGGATCTCCTTTTTGCAGGCTGCAGGTTAATAGTTCCCGTTTTTTTTGGTGTCTGCCCCCAGTGGCTAAGGTTAGTTCTGTGGGTTGTGTATGGTTCCTGGTGGAGGGGACTGGTGCCTGTGCTCTGGTGGATGAGGCTGGATCTTGTCTTTCTGGTGAGCATGACCGCATCCGATGGTGTTTTGCCGTGTCTGTGACCTTATTATGATTTTAGGCAGCCTCTCTGCTAATGGATGGGGTTGTGTTCCTGTCTTGCTAGTTGTTTGGTATAGGTGTCCAGCACTGTAGCTTGCTGGTCATTGAGTGGAGCTGGGTCTTAGCGTTGAGATGGAGATCTCTGGGAGATTTTCACCGTTTAATATTACATGGAGCTGGGAGGTCTCTGGTGGACCAATGTCCTGAACTCGGCTCTCCCACCTCAGAGGCACAGGCCTAACACCCAGCCAGAGCATCAAGACCCTATAAGTATTTTTAAAATGTTGATTATGTGTTGATATGGTTATGTTGCGGGTATGTTGGATTAAATAAATCATGTATTAAATTAAAAAAAAAACAGCTGGCCATTTTAAGAATTTTTTGCCTTGCTTTGCTTTGTCTTGTACTAGTTGCTTTTCATTTCCAATTCATTTTCTGCCAGTTATTTCTGCTCGGGCCAATTGCTATAGATAAAGGCTGCAAGTGACCTAGATATTCAACAATAGAAGAACATAGGTAATGCCCTACACCAAACGAAATGGAGCCATTTAAAATTATATTTTCTTACTCTAATTCAGTATCTTCCCGATTACAATAAAATCAGATAATAGTGATTGTCTATAATCTCATGTGCCCAAAGACAATCATTGTTAATACTTGTGTACATACAAAGTTGACCTTAGACCCAGTAGGGGTCCCTGTCACTGGCAAGCAGAATAATACCCCCCATGTACCTCAGTATATCCTCATCCTCATGCCTGGAACTTGTAAGTATGTCACCTTACACAGCAGAAGGGACTTTGAGGATGTGATAAAGGTCAAGAATCTTGAAATAGGGAGCCTATCCTGGATTATCCAGTTGGACCCAATCTAATCCCATGAACCCCTGAAAGGGGAGAGCCTTTCCCAGCTGTGGCCAGAGGGAACCGTGACTATGGAAGGATAGTCTGAGATGCAGTGAGGCTGGCTTTGAAGATGGAGGAAGGTGCCATGAACCAAGGAATGTGGGCAGCCTCTAGAAGATGAAACAGGCAAGATGAGTTCTCCCCTAGAGCTTTAAGAAAGGAGCGTAGCCTGGCTGACACCTTGATTTTATCCGGTGAGATCTGTGTTGGACCTCTGACCTCCAGAACTGTAAGATAATAAATTTGTGTTGTTTTCAGCCGTTAAAAATTGTTGGTCATTTGTTACAGCAGCAATAGGAAGCTAACCCACCACCCTAAACCCCATGAGGCCAGGCCTCTGTCTATCAGGGAAGGAGTTTGTGGGGTCACAGGGCTGTACCCACTAAGAGCTAGTGCCCACTCTCTTTCTAGACCTCCCGTCGACACCCAAGGCCCAGAATTCATTTCCCAAATGTCCCAGGCCCACTTTTTCACCTGCATAGAACGGTTTCCTGGGTCCAGCTTCACAAGGGTGGGCCACACTGCTGCTGTGGGCACCCTTAGTCCCAAAGGGGACCTAATGGTGGCTATTAATAGTGGGATAGGGACAGAACTGGGATATGCAGGTGGGAGGCTCACACATGCATGTGACGCTGCTCATGCCATGGGATGGAGCTGTGGGTGATGAAAGAAGGGGACAGACTCGGGGCTGAGGGCTGGGGGCTGAGCTGAGCAAGAGCTGGGGGGCGAGGGGGAGGGGCAACTACTCACTGCTTCATGTTTCTACTCTCCAGCTTGGAGCTCTGAGGAGTCTAAATGTAGGAGTCTACGTTTCACCTTAGCCTTCAAAGTCATTAGAAAAGTATATTGATTAAAGGAAGAATAGAACATATTTCATTTAACAGTGTGTTAGTTTGATCGATAATTTCTGAATATTTAGATATATGGGATGTCAGACCCCCTCTGTACTCTTGCCTGAAGCCTGGAATTATCGGGATGGGGCAGACCAGCTGTGTAATTCAGATTATTTTGCATGCATCCACGCATGTATTATAAATATATCGTTTTCTGTAACATTTGATCATACAGTAAATACTGTATTATATAACCCACCACAGTTCACTGATGCCAGCCACCAACTGTGGAACATTTAGGTTGTTTTCCAGTTAATTCCTTGTTGTACTTTCAGGTTGTTTTAACTAATCCTTATCGTTAGGCTTTTAGACTGTTCTACCATTTTGCTCTTGCAGTCCAAACAGTCATAATAGGCTGAAATTGAATTAGGGATAAATAAGAAAACATTAGAATCTTTTTTCTTCAAACCTGAGAAATTCTGAAATACACTAAAATGATTAAAGGTATATTTCAAAAGTTCCAGAATGACCCAGTGCATCCAAATGACTGGTATGTACTGAAAACTCAGACCCTGGCATCGTTTGGTTTTGACATATCTTTATTTCAGCCAGGTGGCCTTATCGGCTGACTGGGTTTTCAACTGAATCGTTTTTGCCCAAACCCTGGAACCAGTATATCAGCATCTGCTCCAGTCTTCTCTGAAATTTCCTCTGCCAGAATTTGGGGTACTGCCAGCTGACAGAGAGGGCCGGGGGGCTCAGGGAGGAAGGAAGTTAAATTGTAGCGCCTCTCTAGTGGAAGCATTGAGACTCTCATCTATTGTCCTTAAGCAAAGTTATATCCAGGTCTGTGCGTCCCCAGAAGATGCTCTATACCTGGGAAGAGGAAAATGCACATGGATGCTTTCCAAGCTCTTACTTGAAAAAAAAAAAGTTTAGAGAATGCTGGCTTGCTTTCGTCCAAGGTTTCAGTATCGAATTGTACAAAAATTTCCCCCCAATGTCTTGAATGAAATAAGAGAGTAATGACTGCATGTCACCCTGGGTGGATATTTTCCACCCGGGGAATAACAGGGCAGCCCACCTCCTCCCTTACTGTCACTCCATGAACTAGTCACTCGGTTGACCCCACAGAACTTGGCCATGAGCCATCAGCAAAATAGGGTTCCTGATAACTCAGGGCTCAGGACACGTCCAAATCTCCAAGAATATGACATTCAACATAAAGCTAGAAGCGGAGCAGGTAAGATGTGAATGTTACTTAGAGATGTAGTCGATAGGAAATAAAGGCACAGTAGGCATCTGCATAAGTATCTTGACATTTCAAAGTTTTTACAGTTAAAAAGATCACAGTTCTGACTTGACAAGTGTGGGGAGCCATCTCGACTTTTGATGGAGGCTGAGACGTCAGAGAGGCACCACCTCCCACCCCAAGGTCTCCGTCAGCTCTGATGGCCCAGTTTCCCATGTTGGAGGCCAGCCCATCACAATGAGACTGCATATGTTCCATGACCACCCTCTGACTGACAGGCTCTGACCTCTCCCAAAACACCCTAGGACTCGGCTTGAGCCTCCCGTGCAGCATAAGTCAGACCTCTGCTCCTTGGACAGCATGGTGTCCCTCTGGATGCAGCTTCCCCAGAATGGGCTGCATTCTAGAACTCTTTCTCGAATACCTGACCATGTCAAGAAACATTATCCCCAACCTAGACTCACAGGACTGTAAGATCAGGGAGGGACCTGAAGAAGCCAATAAGCAATTCAATAAACTTTAATGAGCGCCTGCTATGATCAAGGTCCTGGGCGCACAAAAGTGAAGTCAGCTTTTCTCTGCCCTGAAGAAATTATATGCTTACATTTATAAAGTGGTTTCAGTCTGCTTTGTTGAAATTGTTTTCTTTTAATTTCCTTCCTTTTCCTAAACTTGAAATAAAATTTTTTTCATATTGAAAAAAAAAAAAAACGAAATTATAGCTAAACAACTGTGTGCAGGAAGCTGTCGTAAGAGAGACAAAAGGGCACTGGGGCGTGACAAAAGGGACAAAAGGGCGAGACTGTTCAACTCACCTGGAGGTGTCAGGAGTCAGCTGAGGAATTACAGAGAGCTTGAAACTCTGTTTCTAAAATGAGCCAACACCCATCGGAGCAGGCTCTCTCACCCACTCCTGCTAGGAGCATAAATTGGGGTGCTTTTCAGAAGTGGAGATTTAGCCCAGCCCACCAATGTGCAGGCTACAAGTGTCCTTTGACCCAGCGATCCACCAGGTAGGAATTTAGCCTAGGATTTTAGCGGCAAAAGTTTGCCCAGATCCACGTGCAATGGTGTTCCCTTCAGCTTTGTTTGTAATAGTGAAAGCTTAGGAACCAACCAAAGTGTTCATCCAGGGGCTGGATTCAAGAAAGTGGGTACCTCTCTGTGCTGGAGGCTCTAGAGCCCATAAAGAGTGAGACAGATTTGTATGTGTTGTTGCTATGAAGAGATGATAAGACGTTATTAAACAGAAAAGACAAGAAGCAAAACTGTAGAAATTATAGTCACTTTGTTCTAGATGATTTTAAGGGGGGAGGGGGTGGTCTATGCATATAAGTTAAATGGGTGGGAATCCCAAGAAACTGTTCATAGTGGTTTCCTGTGGGGAAAGCCATGGGAAAGAGGAAAAATGCTTTCTGCTTTTATTTTGTATCTTCTCTTCTGCCGGAATTGTCTAACCACGTGTTATGGGCTGAACTGTGTCCCCCCCAAATTTCATATACTGAAGTCCTAACCCCCAGTGCCTCAAAATGTGACTCTATTTAGAGATGGGGTCTTTAAAGAGGTTATTAAGTTAAAATATGGGTGGGCCCTAAACCAATATGACTGTCCTATTTATAAGAGGAGATTTGGACACAGACACACATGGAGGACAGAGACACACACAGCAGACACAGGGAGAATCTGGTTGAGTACAAGCCAAGGAGAGAGGCCTCAGAAGAAAGCAATCCTGCCAACACCTTGATCTCCGACTTCTGGCCTCCAAACTGTGAGGAAATAAATTTCTGTTGTTTAAGTTACCCAGTCTGTGATACTTTGTTACGGCAATGCTGGAAAACTAAAGCACCATATGAACGTATTTCTCTCTCTCTGTCTCGCTCTCTGTCTCTCTCTCTGTCTCTCAGTCTCTGTCTATACACACACACACACACACACACACACACACACACACACGTACATATATATATCTTAACAGAAAGTCAGTGGAGTTTTGTTTTGTTTTGTTTTTGTAAACTTGTCTGCATGAAAAAAAAATTCCTAGTAAGTGTTCTGTTAAAAAATGAATTGGGCATGGCCTGGTGGAGGCGAGGGAAAGAGGGCAGAGGGAGCAGGGTAAGCCACAGCACAGAAGGTCAAGGTCCCAGGGTGTTCTCATGGGGTAGGAGCGTGCAAGGGGTGGTAGTTTGGGAAGGGTTGTGTCCTGTGAGAGCTGAGCCTGTGGAAATTGTTCAAGGGCAGGGCTCGTGGGCTTCTGGGTTCTGGAGGGGAGTTTGGTCTTGACCCTGAAGGTGTGAGGAACTGTTGGCAGGTTTTATGCAGGGAGGGACGTGAGCTGACTGTTGTGTGGAAAGACCACTGAAGGGGACAAGAATGGTGGCAGAAACTAGACAGGAATCTTTTGCTGAAGTTCTGGGAGGGTGACTGAGAGCCTGAATTTGCACAGGGTGATGGGCAGGGACTCTGGACCCAGATTGCCTGGGTTTGAATCCTGGCTCTGCCACTGAGTAGCTGTGTGACTTTAGGCCAGATGTTTAACTTCTCTGTGCCCCGATTTCCTGGCTGCAGGACAGGGATACTGAGAGTGCCTACCTCATGCATAGGTCGTCATGAGGGTTAACTGGGTTAACGTATGTCAGAGACTCACGGCAATGCCTGCGTGTGGTAAACACCGGCCTGCGTCTGGGTTTGGTGTTCACTTTACCCAGGATGAACCCCGATACATGATAGAGGCTTAATCAATCCTTGCGGGGTGATGGAGAAGGCGTGCGGTCCTGGGTTGCTGGCTAATATTAGAGAAGGGAAATGGCTGTCCCGAGGCCACATGATTAGGCAGGTGATGGGCCGGAGTACGACCCCAGGTCTGTCTAGCTTCAAAACCTGCGTTCTCGTGTGACCTAGCCCGGGGTCTGGCACTTAGTAGGACCTCAGTGAATGGTTTTGAAGTGAGTCAACTGAAATGAAGGTGCACAGAGGTTAAATGACTTGCCCAGGGTCACACAGCTCATCTTTCTGGCTCCACGACGACTAAATCTCAGGACAGTAAAAAGTTAGGGGGGGAGTCTTACTAATTATGTGGACACTAATCAAACTTGCCGTGTGAAGAGTACAACTAAGTTCAAGATCAATCACTCAAAATACATCCTTGAAGGCAGAAGCTCTGAGGCAAAGGCTTGCACGGCTCTGGTTCCTCAACTTCAAAAGTGCAACCAGGCAAGCTCTAGAATCTTACTGAGACAAGCTAATTCAGTAGCACTGGTGAAACAATGGTGTTCATGACATTTGGGAAAATGAAAACAAACCAACAAAAAGCAGGATAAAACCCTCTCAGAGCTGGAGAGCTTCTCCTGCAGGGAAATGACTGGAGTAACTTCTCCCTAAATGAGCAACAATGTGGCATTTCCTCAGGAAGGGTATTATAGAATCTACCAGCAGGAGCTTGACTCTCTGCTACTGTATACATTTTGTGGCATTTCATTTTACCCCCACAGCATTACTGGTGGACCTTCCTGTAGGTAAAACTCACTAACCCACCAGCCACCCTAAGTCACTAATCTGACAATGCTAGTTGTTCAGTACAGACGTGAGGTTTAGAAATCAGCCTTCAGTAGCTGACAGCTCTAACTTCAAATCCCAGCTCCATTATTTTCTAGCCATCAGTCTTTGGGCACTTAGCTGCTTTAAACCTTGTTTGTCCTATCTGTAAATGAGGGTAGGAAGGAGTCAGTAAAGACATCTGATGCTTAATTATACTAGTAAAAATTAGTATCATGCCGATTTCCAAAAAGCTAGGAAGAAATAAAACAAATGTCTCTTAAACCATCAAAATAGGTATTATCTGGACAATAAAGCTTATGCAGTCTACTGACAGGTCAGTACATGATTTGGACCTTCACTAGGAGCTTAAATATTCTTATTTTGGTTGCCTAGTTTATGGTGCCCCCTTTGAATTAACTTCACTTAAGAAAGCAGGGGTGTGTGTAATCTATTTTCAAATACATTTATTCAAAAGGATTCAAATTTCATAGGTTGGATCTTGTGAGACAATAGATAACATACATACTGGTCTCTGCCCCCAGTTCCCGGCACGCAGCTCCTAAAACCCTTATAAATTCTTAAGTGATAAGACCACTAGGAGCATCTTTTGTTCTACTATTAGGTCTTTGACCCTCGTTCCTGACACAGGGCTCCTAAATCCCATGGAATTTTCTGGGTGATAGGAGTGTCTTTTGTTCTAATTTGGTGACTCTAGGTGGGTTCCTGGATGGGGACTGGTAACCAGAAAGACACGATTAGAAGCTTGGAATTTGCAGATCTATGCCCAATCTCCAGAGAAGGGCGAGGGGCTGGAAATGGAGTTAATTGTCAATCATGTCTATGTGATGAAGCCTCCATAAAAATCCCCAAAGTATGGGGTTTGGAAAGTTTCCAGGTTAGTGAACACATCCACAGTGGGAGTGTGGTGCACCCCAGTTCCACGGGGTCAGAAGTTCCTGCGCTTGGGACCCTCCCAGACCTTGCCCTATGTATCTCTTCATCTGGCTGTTCATCTGTATCCTTTATCATATCCTTTAATAAATTGGTAAACATAAGTAAGTATATCCCTGAGCTCTGTGAGCCTCCCTAGCAGATTAACTGAACTCAAGGAGGGGGTTTTGGGAGCCTCCAATTTGTCCAGAAGTTGGACAGAAGTTGTGGGTAACTCGGGGACCTATTACTTATAATTGGCTTCTACCATAGGGGGCAGCCTCGTGCCCTCCAGGTAGATAGTGTCAGGAAGGAGTTAAATTGTAAGACACCCAGGTGGTGTCACACAACTGCTTGGTGTGGGGGAAAACCCGCTCGTCTGGTGTCAAAGTGTTGTGAGTGGGGTAGTGATGTGAGAGTAAAGGGGAGACACAGGAGAAGAGCGGGGTTTCCAACACAGGTCTTTATGCCCCTTGACCTGTGTTATAGGCACCTTAATTTAAGAAGGCTGTGAGATTTTATGGGAAGAATGTACCTAGGCTTTGGATTCTGACAAGCTTCACTGCAGAACAAGGACGCATGGAAACCCTTACTAATTCTCTGTTTTAGAACCTGTCAAATTGTCAATGACTCACCTCTCTGCCCTAGGACTTAACTTGGATTTTTTTAATCCAGTGAGACAGAAGTTTCAGGACACCCAGAGACTGACACTAGTTACTGACCCTTTGTGCCCATCCAAGACAAAGCTAAACAACATTCAAATATTGCCAACATCACTTCCAGCCCTCTACCCAAGGTGGGTGTTTGAAAATGTAAGTTTCATTATTATTCAGGAATGGTGAGGTGTACAGACCAGGGGGTGAGTGCCATTGAAAAAATAGTTTGCCACCCATAGTTCCCAAGAGGAGGGGGCCCATCACACCATGCAGGGCCACAGGGAGAAGCAGCAGGGCTAGTCAGGAGGCAGAGAGAGTGGGAAGAAAACATGGCAAGAGCCTGTACTGGGGTTTCTGTGAGAAGCTATGGGCAAGGCAGCCTTAGCATTGGCTAGTCCAACTCATTTCATCAGGTTCTGCAGTGCAAGGGCTGTCCTGAGTCGTCTGGTACCTGGCCCTCCCTGGGGTGATCAGGGCAGGGGAATATTGGCCTGGAGTGTGAGTCCTGTGTGAGCCCCATAAGAGATGTTTGGGGTGTGGGCTTTGGATTGGTTGGTTTGCATGTGAAAGGAGCACTTGCAGGTGGATTTTTTCTTTTTCTAGAAGTTGGCTAGTCCTGGGAGCAGCATTCTCTCCTACAGCAGCAAGGCCTCAAGATACCAGAGCATCAGAAAATATAGAAAATAACAAAATGATTATACAGTGGGCAGTGGCCTAGGCTTGAGGATGGGCTCAGGGCAGTTGGTCTGCAATGGACAGCCAAGCTCTGTGGCCTCAAGCAGGGAGCAGGTGACCACCTTGAAGGTGCAAGGTGTCCTGAGCCCTGTTATGCCCTCCTTGGACCAGAATCCCAACTTTCCTACATCATCTGTAGGGCTGGGTGTTCACTTCTGTCTCTAAAAGGAACGCAGCACTCAGCCAGCACCGTCTCCCCAAGAAGGTTTTGTGAAAGAACTTCTGCAAGCAGTGCGTTATCTCCTTCCTCATAACCATCCTGGTTTTGGTTTGTTTGTTTGTTTTCCAGGAAAAGGACACACAGAGGTTGGTGGATGTGCTTCAAGCTTTGTTAATTCTATTTGCTTCCCAAGAGGAGGAAGGGCTTTGTCACAGGCCCTTCTCTAGGGCCTGGGAAAAATTTAGATGCCTGACTGAGGTGAGGAGAGGAGCCCTGCTCAGGGCATTAGACATGTGGGCCTTCTCCATCCCCGGGATGTGCTGGGGACGAGGCAGAGTCCAGCCAGCAGTTGTGCATCGGGGACATTTAGTAGGAAATGACCCCAACATCATTTGGTGAATGGACACTCTTCATTGGTATGATATGTCACTCATTCAGCCTTATTTTATTTATTGATATATTTAAAAACATGAACAATATTTGTTAGTTGCTTTAGCATTCTAGAAAGAACATTTATACATATTCATCATTTGGTTTTATTTGGAATGCTAATTCTACCTACATAGTGGTGGTGTTGGGAGCTGAATTTCGCTTTCCGTGGGGGAGAAGGATCAGTGGGAGACCCAGCAGGGACCTCCGTTCACTTCCCCAGGTGTCTGGAATCCTAGCGCTGGTGTGTAGAAGCAGAGAGAGTTACAAATCCCCTGGCCATCAAGTTCAGCGGAGACACCCATGGAGCCAGGCAAACGTGTTTCTGTTCTAAATGACAGGGCAGAGTCAAAAGGAAGAGGGAAGGGACCTGCCAAGGAGTGAGATGAGTCCTGGCGCAGAGTGACTGGCCTGCTTTGTCTTCTCAGAGTTCTCTGAGAAAAGGTTAAGTAACAGATTAGCTGAAGCCACAATTCTCTGCTCTGTGAAGTGTCAGGAAAGGCAAAGCACCGAGACGGATAAAGTTGACGGTTATTTTCACCACCTGCTTCGCCTTGTACAGAGGGTGAGCTCTAAGGAGGGCGGATCACCTGCTAAGATTGTGATGTGTGCCAGACTGCAGCCTCTAAGAGGCTGAGAGGGAGCACTGAATCGCTTTGCAAAAAGAAAAGGAAGCGCTTTAACAGTATTGGGGTGTGTGTAGCAGTGGCCTGGGACAAGGAAGTGAGGCAGGCTGTGGTCAGAGCACAGGTGGGGGGAAGAAGAGCGTCACTGAATGGGACTTGGTAACCTTGGTAACCGCACATTCTGCTGTGCAGCGAGCGATGGAGGACTCTTCTCAGACTCCCCACGACATCTTCAGTAAAATGTGGACCCCTCATTAAAGGGACATTTCAGGTTTACTTTTTCCGGGATACAACTAAGTGTTGCGTCTTACTCTGAGGTGACAGGGCTGAGAACAGAGGCAGCCGAGTGACCTGCTCATTTCTACTTCTTTGGCCGAAGCAAGTCCAGTGGCCACATCCAAGGGCAAGGTTCGTTACTTCTATTTGTTTCCTAGAAGGATGAGTTGCTCACATCTGTCTCACACACCAGGACTGGAAGTGCCTCCACAGTCATTCTCATCCATCTCCGTGCCTCCAGAGCCCTGCACGGTGCTTGGCACAGAGTAGATACTCAACTAGTGTTTATTGCATAAAAATGTCTCTGTAGAATTGTCTTATCTCTCCCTCACCACCATCCGAATTCCAGGATGCACCTGGATTATTCCAGTATCTTTTCCACAGTTGCCATCTTTTCAGGTCCTTCCACAGCAAATGTACCCTGCCTTCTATCCCCGTTGTCATTGGTCCCCAACACAGCTTTGGTTGTTGCCTCCATTGACTTATGGAACTAACCTTCCTTCCTGGGAAATCTTAAAGGTTCCCCATTACCTAGAATCACATGTACATTCTTCATTCTGAGGTTTAGAGTCACACGGGGATTTCTAAAGATGGAGAGAACTCAGGTATCTAAAAAGCTCTTATAAAACAGAGTGATACATCTACGAGTTGTTTGTGGGAGTCATTAATCCTTGCAGTTTTCTCCCACCCAGCTCACAGTAAGATGGCATCTTCCAGCCCCCTTAAACTTGGGTGTAGCCACTGGACTTGAACTTGCATTGACCAAAGAAGTGGAGATGAGGGTGTCGCTGGGTGGAGGCTTTAATAGTCAAGACTGATTTGTCACGTTCCTTTTCTCCCACGAGGAAAGTGACCATGGCACTTCCTCAACCCATGCCCTGGGTGAGAACCCCGTAGAAGAAACCCCTGGGCTGATCTGAGACAACCATACGGTGGGAACGACTACTTCCATTTATAAAACAGGAGCCATTACTACCTAGTTTGACAGAGGAGGGGAGGAAGATAAAAGGTTAAGTCACTTGCCCAGGCCGCTCAGCTATTCAGGGGTAGAACCGAGATCTCCCCAGTTCTAGCGGGAAAGCTCATCACTAATACAGCCCCACTTGGTCCCTCCAGGAAGACACATAGCCGGGGGAAAAGCACAAAAATTTGTCATTAGACAGACCTGGTTCAAATACCAGCTTTGTCCTATACCAAGGAGTTCTGGTTCCCCATCTATAAAAGGGCAAGAACAACAACAACAACAAAAATCTGTCTCATAAGTTTATGGGAAGGATGAGATAAACTAGGATGGAGAGCCCTGGCGGGCATGCAGTTAACTGACATGGAGTAGGTCAGTTAACCTTGTCTCCTTCCCATAGTCTGGCTCTCCTCTTTGTGCCCTGGGTGGACCACTGCCATGCTTACCTCTGAGGTCTTGCTCATGCTGTTCCCTCCCTATCACCTCCTCTCTTCCCTCCAAAAGCCCAGCTGAAGTCCCGGCTTCTCCACACTGCCTCCTTCCATATTCCTGCTTACACTCTCCTTCCCAACCCTGGGACTCCTAACATGTAATCAGCCACATGGATGTAACTGTTTCACCAATGAGTAGGTTATCTCCCTAATGACAATACTTTGAGGCATTGACCAGCCTCACGCCTCTTGCATCTTAGCCCTGCCCTAGCTCGGTCTGTTATTGAGTGAGTGGTTTTGGGCACCTCCCTTCACGTCACTGACCTTATTCCTCCCCTATGCACGTGGGGAGTCGCTGGAGGAGCTCTGAAGGCTCTCCCACTCAGGAACAACAGGTGAGTGAATTCAACTGGGCAGAGCCTACAAACAGGAAGTGATCCGCGGGAACAGTTGGGTCCTGAGCACCTCCACGGACCAGGCATTGTAGCCATGCCTTGTACTTTCCCTGGTTGTCAGCAGGACCCTAGGTCATGGGGTGTTGACAGATGAAGAAAAACTTTGAAGGGATTCTGTAACTTAATTGGCAACAGTCAGTTGAGAATGATTTCTTGTTAATAACTCAATATTTACGTGTGAGGGACTGTGCTAGGGATTCAGAGAGGTGAATACAGCAGAAGTGTATCTGGCTTCGCGGAGCTCACAACCCAGCCGAGAAGTGAGACATTCAACTCAACCATCATTCCGTCAACCCTCCTCCTCCCAGCGCATCCTTGTATCATTATATTCCATATATGAGAAGCACCATCATCATTGCACTAACCTCTAATTCACCACCTTTTATAAACTCTCACCAGGTAATTCTATATGTACTATCCCGTTTACTGCTGAAAGCATTCTGAAGAAGGGGTATTATTGTTCACTGATGTTCTCCAAGTGCCTAGAATAGTGTGTGGCGCACTGCAGAGACCAATTAAATTTTATTTGAATGAATTGCCACTTTACAGATGAGGTTCATGGGGGTTTGCCTGTCCCAATGGGAAATGTGAAGCTGGGACCCAAGGAGTGAGTTCATTTTGCTCCTCCATGTTACTTCTCAAAAGAAATACCAGTTCTTTGTTTTCCCAATTTACCCTCACTTTTTCCCCAAAATGACCACATTTCCTGTTTTGTTTTTCAGCATCTTCTCAGCCAGCGACCATGCATGTGACTTCCCTGGTTGATCTAGCCAACCCGAGGTTCAAGATACTCCTATTGCCAGATAGGAGGGATGAATAACGGAGACCACGGTCCACAGAGAACTCGATCAGAGACAAGAACCCCTTCCTCAACTCGCTTTGCAAGTGGCCAAACCCTTAGTCGCTCTGGGAGAGAAATTCAACTGAAAACCTAAAGAAATGCCTTGAGAAGAAATCTGACTATATCCCTCACCCAAGCTAAAAAGCGAGACACACAGCCACGGTAGCCTCTTATAAGCCAAATTAAATGAGCTAATAAAAATCAGTGCTATTAAAATTTCCAATTAATCTAAACACAAGAATTGTTGGTTTCCAACCTCTCTGATTCTAGTCCAACAACTCTCACCGTAAAGGCATTCATCCAGCATGACGTGGTTGGGGGTTTTGTTAAGAGTGTAGCCATAAAGTAAATCTTGAAGATTTCCTTACTGCCGATCATTATCTTGCCCTAGAGGTCTGGAGCTCTGTTGGACGAGTTCATGTTTTAAACCTTGGCCATCTCATGCAAGTTGCTCTGATCTTATAGCACTGAATATATATATATATATATATATACACATATATATGTATATATATGTGTGTGTGTATATATATATATACATATGTGTGTATATATGTATATATATATACATATATATGTATATATATGTGTGTATATTTACATATATATATGTGTGTGTGTATATATATATATGTATGGCACCCAGACATCCACACATCCATTTATTCACTCAGCAAGCATTGGTTGAGCACAACCATGTACCAGGCAATATCAACAGATATGAGCTCCCAGCCTAGTAGTGGGGTTTGGGGGCATGGACGAGTATTCGGGCAATTGGAGTACAGAGGGTGTTTGGGTGTTTGCTTCGTTCCCTCCTGGGGCCTCCATGTCTGGACTCCATCAGTGATCTTCCCTCTTGCGAAGTATCATCAGCTTCTCCCCCTTCTCTGCTTCTTCTCTACCAGCTCTTCCTCAAAGTCTCCTTCATGCCATGAGACTCCACTGACCTGGAGGTCCTCCGAGGTGTCACCTTCCTTTCTGCCTCCTCATCCAGACCTCTGAGCAGAGCAGTCTGCATTCTCAGGATTTCCTTCATCTTCACTTCGTTCCTCAACCCATGGCAACTCATCCACCAACTTCAGTCATAACCGCTCTTTCTAAAGCCATCTATGACCTCCTAAACCAACCAGCAGACACTCTTGTCCTTTTCTTTCTGCTGTGTTCAATGCTGTTGATCATTCCGGCCTTTGCTCTCAAGAAGTTTCATTCTCCTGGCTGTTGTCTTCTCTGGGCTTCCTCCTGTCTGTCTCCCTTGTAGGTGATTCTTTCTCCTCCCACCTCTCAGTGTTCATGCTCCGTAGACAACTTGGCCCCCTTCTCTGGACATCCCCATCTCCCTGGAACATCTTATCTACCCTCATGGATTTAACTAGAATTTGCCTACTGATGGCCTTAGTATCTAAACCTCTGTACAGAGACTACTCAATATTTGGATTCAAATCAGAAAGTCTGCTAGATGTCTACACTTTTATGTCCCATAAATAGTTTATATGCAATTTGTTTCAAACAAAACTCATTAGTTACCTTTCTCTAAACCTGTTTGTGTTCCTTTGATATATATTCTTAAAATTTCAGTTGCGGGCACAAATATTCAGTTGGTCATTCAACTATGAGTCCTGGATTTTGTCTTCACTGAGGCCCATCAGTTTCTTTCATTTTTTTTTTAAGACCAAAATTTTTAATAGAGACAAAGAGGGACATTTCATAAGCATAAAAAGTTCCGTCTATCAGGAAGGCTTAACCTCCATTCTTTCCTTTGTGTCTATGCTGTTTTCCAGCTCTTTGCCATCTCTCACCTGGACGTGCCATCTTTTCCCATCTATGCTCTTTTTCTGCTCCTTATCATCTCTCACCTTGGCCCTTCTGTTCCCTGGTCCAGCTGGTCACCCTGACTCATGTTTCACTGCCTGAAGCTCTATCCACTAAACTACTGCCAGGGAGGTCTTTATGAAAATCCATATCTGACCATACTGCCTCCCTATCTAAAACTCTTCAGTGGTACCCGTCCCTGATGGAATGAAATATCAACTCCTGAACCTGGAAGTTCTAGGTGGTCTCCATCTGTCTTTCTAGATCCACTTGCCTCCTTTCTCTACCCTTCTCTGACCTGGAAGACTGACCTCCCTGGACTGGCTTAGCTGGGCTCATTTGCCTTTCGGCTTCTGGTTGGGTTTGGCCATCAAGAGGAACCAGATGGATGTCAGAGGGCAGGAAGAGAAAGAAGTGAGATATTGATTCTCCTGCCTCATTCTGGGCTGGCGGTGGGCTCTTTTACCAAAGGCTCCAGCTCCAGTGGTAGTGAGGCAGGGTGTCAGGGTTAAAGCCACAGCCACAATGCCCTCCTGGGTTCCGGTAATGGTCTCTCCCTTTAGACTGTCTTGCCCAGGGGAGGCGGTAGCCCTTGGCTCGGAGTTGCTAATCCAGGTGTCTCACCATGCCATGGTGGTTTCCCTTAAACTGCCCACATCCTTGTAATAGTCCCTTCATTAAACTCTCTTCAATCAACCTGCATCTTATAACCATCTCCTGCCAGCACTTTCACTCCTGTGCTGATAAACGAGGCTTTCCCCAGCCCGGTCACTGCGTTATCTTCTCCATCCATCCTCAGGCACTGTATCCCAGCAATATCCTGCTGCTGGGGTTCCCTGTGGGAGCCATGCTTTTCCTCACCTCCAAGCCTTTGCCCATGATAACCCTCTGTCAAGTCCTTTGAGACATTCCCTCATCCTGGAAGGTTTCTGTCTGTCCCAAGCTAGGTTTGGGGTTCTGTATGCTTTTACTGCATTCTTCTTAAATTCCTCATTTATCTTAGCACGTAGGAGCACAGAATTTAATGACAGATGCCTTGGGTTCAAACCCTGATACTGCCTCAGTTTTTTCCTCTGAAAAGCAAAAGTCCCTACCTCGTAGGACTGCAGTGTTGGTTAAGTGAAATAGTGAATGCTGAATGCACAATGCAGAACTGGACCTGTAGAAACATTTGGTAACTGTGAGCTTTTAGTTTCTGTCTGCCTCTTGCTCTTGACAATGAGCTCCAAGAAGAAAAGACCTTATCTTCTTCAACTTTCATCCTCCAAAAGTAACTGGTATAGAGTAAGTTCTCGATGAAAAGGTGATAGAAGAAAGAAGGAGTAAAAAGATGGAAGGAAGAGGGGAAGGAGGAAATAAGGAGAGAGGGAGAGAGGGAGGGAGAGAGGAGGAAGGGATGCCAGACTTGAGGGAAGAACAGGGCCACAGAAGTCAAGAAAAGGTATCCCTGCTCCACTGGGGATGGGAAGGGAGAGGAGGGCGAGGGAAGGAGCACTGGAAAAGGAGTCCCAGAGCCAGCCACCTGCTGGGTGTGGGGGAAGGGCGGTCCAGGCAGGGAGCATATGCAGTGGCAGGGGCAGGAGGCTTGGGAGGGCACAGGGCACTCTGGAAAGGGAGGTAGCTGGGCAATGGCGTTTAGCAGGAGCTGGGGTGGTGGGAAGAGGGAAGACTGGCAAGGCAGGTGGAGCCCAGAGCACCTCCTGTATCGTGTCCTGAATTCAGGTTGTATTCTGCAGGCGATGGATGGGGAACCACTGTAGTGTAGCAGAGGAATGACCTGACCAGCTGTGCTACTGGCCACCCCTCCTATCCCTGAGCAACCCACACCCCACAAAGAGTACCTGCCCAGCATCAGCCTTTCCTTCACCAGCTGTCATCTTCAGCACTTGTCACACCCAGGGTGACCAATGGGAGAATGAGCTTTGGAGTAAGACAGACCTAGGTTCTAGGTTATTTGACCTCCTGAGGCTTCATTTCTCTTGCCTGCAAAATGGGCACAAAGTACCACTCCTTCCTGCCAGGGATGTTAGGAGACAATGCAAGTAAGGCGCTTAGGGTTCTGCCAACATCTCCTGCTTCTCCTGCTGGGATTGTCACCCCATCCTGCACTTTGCTGTCTGGGCTGCAGCACTCACACCCCACCCCCTGCCCCCAGGGAGATGCTTCTCGTGAATCAGAACAAGTCCAGTCATCCGTGGGAGGCCCTCCAAGCCCCTGGCAGTTCCTGGAATGTGAAGATCCTGGGGGTGGTTTTCATCAGAAGCTGTCAAGATTGCTGAAGTTTCTTTTTATCTCTCAAAGTGATGAAAATTGTACTTAAGCTCTGGGAACAGAAAGCTACACATCTTCAAACAGTGGCAGAGGGAGAATCAGCTTCCTGGTCTGGGTTTGTTTTGTGCCTCTGGTGGCCTCCAGAGCTGATGGAAAAGCACACACAGCCCCAAACTGCCTGTCAACTCTCCTTCATTTTGAGCAAGTCGATATCATCTTGGTAATCATGAAGGCATCCTTGTGTAACTAATTCTCCTGAAAGCACCAAGTTCATGGGATGTCACCTGGCTTTTCTAACTTAATTCTGAGAAGATATGGGATCATCCTGACACCGGGTGGGGTGACATATCACCACCTTATCATCACCTCCAAATTCACATTCCAATGTCACAGCTCTTCCTGAAGATATTTTAAAAATTAGTTACTTTTTTCCTTGTTAAAAGAATGTTAGTCTGGGCCACATGAAAGTGCTGTTCTGTGGGTCAAAAATGACACCACGTTGGCAATTTCATACGGTTCCGCCTAATACAAAGCACAGGGAACAAATTTTGAAAGTATAAAGGGTACAAAGATCTCCTTCCTGTTCTCATCCCTGTTTCCTCTCTCCAAAGGCAACAGCTGTTGCCAGTGATTTGAGAAACAACTGTACACAGTTTGAGAACTATTTTAAACACATATTAACTTATAAACACATGGAAGCACGATATGCACACTTTTTTAACCTTTATTTCTGTAGCTGTATCTCTTAGAAATCATTCCAACTAACTCATTCATGTTTTTTATCTGGTACCTATGGCTATGTCAATTCTTTTCAGTGTTTTGCTATTATAAACAATGTCGTAAAGAACATCCTCACGCACACACATATCTTTGTTATGTGCAAGTATATGCGGTCTACATCTCTGGAAGGGAAATTGTTAGGCTAAAGGGCTTGTGATTTTAAATTCTGAGAAATATTGACAAATTTCCCTCCAAATGGGTAGCACTAATTCACGTTCTCCCCAACGGCATGTGTCTTCTCGCTCTGTGGTCTACACTTTACACTTGTCAATCTCATGCCTTCTCTGATGACTTGCAGTTATTTTTTGACCCATGTATACCTCGTGTTCATTAAGAAAGTTAAAGTAGAGTGGCAATGCTCAGAGTTCTGGTTATTGGCCTGTTGGCTCTCATGCTTTCCCCATCCTCTCCCAGCTGCTTTGTATTGGTGATGACTGGGGGGAGGGACGGGAGTTGGCTCCTGAAGCAAATTCATAGCCCAGACTCTCTTGTCCACTGGCTTCATGTTAGGATTGGCCAGTGGAGCAGAGGGAGGTGAGAAGCTAGGACATCGCTCCCTCTCTCTTGTTTCTGGTGGCATCTCTAGCAGCCACTGACTCAATTTCTCCTTGGGGGGATTCCTCCTTCCAGGGTTCTGGCTCCAGCTGGGTGCCCTGGTCCTTGGACTCTGGTTACTTCACCTGTTCCCTTTATCTCTCTAGCCCCAGGGGTGCTAGTGGGAAGCTTCTGGCTGTTGGGCTGCCTCACTCTGTTTTTTTGTCCCTTCAGCTTTTCCAGTATCTTTGTAACTGGCTCCCTATTTAAAATCACCTTTATTGAACTCTCTGCTTTAGCTTTGCATGTTTGGCATTTTTCCATAAGTCATGGGACACTGAATGGATACGCTCAGGGTTGACAAAAGTGAGAAGAAGTTGCCACATTCTTATACTGACCGTGGGAATGGAAATTGCTGCCAGATTTTCTTTTGGCAGGCAGTTTGGCAATATGTTCCAGGAGCTTCAAAAACGAGCTTGCTCTTGCCTCATCTCTTGGAGATACATGTTGAAATATTTATGAATGAAATAACGTATGCCTGGGATTTGCTACAAAACAATCCAAGGGAGAGGGTAATTGGGACCTCGTGTAGATGAAACGACATTGGCCATTAGTTGATAGTTGTTTAATCTGGGTGAAGGGTACTTAGACATTCATTGCACTCCTCTCTTTACTTAGGAATATTTGAATTTTTCAGTAGTAAAAAGTGTCTTTCCAAAGTAAAATCTTGGACCTTGTAGTCTAATTTCTAAGAATTTATCCTAAAGAAAAAAATTCTAAATGTTAAAAAGAAAAGCGTCCCAATGACGTTTACATGGGCGTTTCCAGCTTCTTGAAAGTGCTGTAGTGGCCAAGTGCATGGCCCTGGAGCCAGAATGCTTAACCTTGACTTCCACCTTCAATACTTGACCTTGGGCGAGTTTCTTAACTTTCTCAGCCTCAACTTCGTCATGGGAATAGGGTCGTTCTTCCTTGTGGGGAGGGTGTGAGATAATACGCATGTGCAGAGCAGCACCCGGCCTGCAATATTTGCTCCATAAACACTGGCTATTATGATTGCTCATCTGGTCGCTTCAAGCGGCCCCACGTGGGAGGCCCTCACTAGCGCTTATTGAATGAATGAAGCTGAGTCTCCGAAATGTTAAGGGATGTGCCCGGGATCACAGCTAGTAAGTAGGAGGGCCAGCATCCAAATCCACATCTCTGCGGCCAGAGCCCTTGCTCTTTCCTCCATGCCACCCTGCCTGCAACTGCACAGCTACTCTGCACCCCCCAGCCCACCTCCCTCCACTTACCTGGAGGAGACGCTGAGTTGGGCAGGAGCTCTGAGCCTGCAGGCAGAAGAGCACACCTCCTAGAAAACGGAGCCCTTTGTTCCTGCCTCTCAGAGAAGGCAGCCTGCTCAGCCCTGGGCCTTTCTGAGTCAAGGCCAGTGTCTCTCTGCTCAGACTATGCAGACTTCGCTCTCTCCTGATCCTTTTCCGCTAGTGAGGCCTCTTTCATGTTCTTGGCAATCAGATTATCTGGGGGTTCACATTACCACCCATGTCTTCCTTCAATTATTATCTTTTCAAAACGTCTTTGTAAAATCAAATAATAAGGTCAGTGGGATAGAAATCATGAAGAGAGGGTCTTTGTAATTAAATGCACATAAGCTGGGAGAGATACAGACCTTGTCATTTTTGTCACGAGCCTAGAGATCACAGCCTTTGGAAAGCATGATGTTCAATAATAGTAGTCAAAGCAAAACAAGAACAACTAACTTTTTTTTTTTTTGCTATTTTATTTATTTATTTATTTATACTACTTTTTATTGGAGTGTGGTTGCTTTACAATGTTGTGTTAGCCTCCACTGCACAACAAAATGAATCAGCCATGCACATACAGTTATCCCCTCCCTTTTGGACTTCCCTCCCATTTAGGTTACCGCAGCACATTAGGTAGAGCTCCCTGTGCTATACAGTTATGTTCCCATCAGTTGTCTATTTTATACATAGTATCAATAATGTATATGTGTCAATCCCAGTCTCCCAATTCCTCCCACCCCACCCCTTTCCCTCTTGGTATCCATACATTTTTTCTCTACACCTGTGTCTCTATTTCTGCTTTGCAAATAAGATCATCTCTACCATGTTTCTAGATTCCACATATATGCATTAGTATACGATATTTGCTCAACTAATGTATTTTTGATCAATGACTATGTTCCAAGCAGAGAGCGCAGTACTTTATATTCCTAGATTCACTTAATTTATAAGGAAGAGTTTTTTGATTGCTTTTTCCAGATAAGGGCATTAAGACTTATTAAGTGTAAGTAATTTAACCTCAATCACATTTCTGGAACAGGAATTGGGGCTGAGGGCTGTCTGACACTAAAATAACTCTCGTGTTAAATCTGTTTTTAAAAAGAGAGATTTTATTGAGATCCAGGCTTTGTACAAAAGGCGTAAAGAAACAGCAGTGACCAAAACAAAGTCAGCTCTCAGGGAGCTTATATTCTAAGGGGAGGCAGACAATAAGCCAATAACAAGTGAAACAGGTAAGTCGAGTTTGTGTCAGGTGGTGACAAGTGTTTGGGGAAAATAAAGCAGGATTGGGGACTAGGGGGATATTTGAGTAGGGATCTGAAAGAAGTAAGGGAGCTCTCCAGGTAAAGGGAAGAGCAAGTGCAAAGGTCCTGGGGCAGGAGAGTGCAGGGTGAGCTCCAAAGACAGCAAGGCCAGTGTGGCTGGAGCAGAGTAACCCAGGAGTTATGTCATTGGAGTTCGGGTCAGAAAGGAATGAGGGGACTGGGTCACCCAGGGCTCTGCAAGGCATCACGAGCATTTTTGGCATTTACTCTGAGTGAGACGGTAAGTCATTGAAGAGCTTTTAGCAGAGAAGCAAGGTGGTCCTACTTGTACATTAGGGGGAGTTTCTGGCTACTGTACTGGAATAGACTGCAGGAGGTGAGGCCAGAAGCAGGGAGATGGGTCAGAACACAATTGCAATAATCTGCCAGTAGGAGAGACTGGCGGTAAGTAAGTGGCAAAAAGCCATGTTCCGGATTATATTCTGAAAGTGGAGATGGAAGAACTTGTAGATGAACGGGATGTACAGCGTGAGAAGAGTCAGATACGACTCTTGGAGGGTTCTGCCCTGAGCAATTGGAAGGATGGCATTACCGTGAACTGAGTTGGGAAAAAACATGGGAGGAGCAGGCATCTAGGGGGAAGGTCAGCGGCACATTTGGACGTGGATGTTTGATGTTTAAGATACCTTTTGGGTATCCAAGCAGCGATGCTGAGAGAGCAGCTGGAGGCTAGGGGACAGGTATGGCTGGAGATATAAATGTGGGAGTCATGAGTGGGCAGATGACATATAAAACAGTGACACTGGGTGCTGGGCTGAGCCCCAGAGCCCCCTAGCTGTAGAACTGAGGGAGAGGAGGAGGAGGAGCCATGGCAAGTGAGCTAGAAGGCTGTTAAAAATGTCACAAAGTTTGCCCTAAAGAACGAACTTTGTCTTCACCTTTTCTCCTACTCCATGGAAAGTCCTTCTGTTCAGGCCACGAGTGTGGGATGCTTAACGGCCATTAGGTAGAGTGTGGTCTTTGGGAGGAAATTAGGAACAGCCAGGGTCCATTTGACTGTCAGGCCCTTGGCATGGCATATTTTGAGACTTGTGCAATCTTTTTAGAAAATTGTCTTCTCGTCTCTTGCCTCAGCTAATGGCCT
The DNA here is from genome assembly GCF_028021215.1 of Eschrichtius robustus. Taxonomy (NCBI): domain Eukaryota; kingdom Metazoa; phylum Chordata; class Mammalia; order Artiodactyla; family Eschrichtiidae; genus Eschrichtius; species Eschrichtius robustus. The sequence goes on along the minus strand of NC_090827.1, from coordinate 109,064,958 downwards.
CATTCATTGACTCATTCATTCACTGATATAAAATCTTAATGATCCATTTGTGTAAGGCTCATGCTTTAGACTTTAATTAAATTACTTCTAGTTCTTATTGGATGGATTTTCTTAGACCCATTTTAGAGATGGAGAACCTGAGGCTGAGATAGAAAATATAACTTGTCTCAGGTCACACAACTAGAAACTCAAACCCAGTTTTTTTTTTTACTCTGAAGCCCATAATCTTTGCTCTTGCCATAATTTCTCTCCTCTTCTATTTATTCAGCCAGTATTTTTTGAGAATCTCTTATGTGCTTGGTTGTACCCTAAAGGCTGGGGCTATAGTGATAGACAAGACAGAAATCATCTTTGCTATGTTATTACCCACATATCCAAATACCTGAAGAAAATCCTCCCTGGATAACCCACCTCAAACTCACCAGGCCCCCAAACAGCCTTCCCCTAGAATCTTCTCCCCACTCCCCCATCCTGATCCCTCACTTGGCAGGGCTCCTAATAAGTGTTTCCTTGCATATTCATGAAATGTTTTTGAGTGAGAGATTTCAAAGTGAGCATTCAACGTGGAGTGCTGTGAAAACCAGCCCCACAAGTGATGCCTGGCCTTGTATTTGCATGGGAGCTGTCAGCCCCAAACACTTTTGCCTCCTTTGCTTGTCCTGCCAAAAACAATTTAGAAGGGTGGCTGGGTGGGATGCCAGGTGACATGTACTGGATTCCAGAGGTTCAAGTCGACATTGGTTTTGTTGTGAGTTATCAAAACACAGAGCCAGAGCCAATGGAGGGAAGAGGCCCTGTTTCTTTTTTTTCTGCTGAGATGTAGTTTTGTAAGGAATACAAGACATTCCCATCACTGAGCAGCTTTAGGGGATGCAGAATTTCCACCCCTCAGCACTTCTTACCCACCTGAGAGCTTCCTGTGTTTTGTTACCAAGGGAATAATTCCTATAGGGACACCACACACACACACACACACACACACACACATACACACACCTCGCACACACTCTGGCTCCTTCACTTCATACGCAGAAAGCCTTCAGAGAGAAAATACAGAGTGCCAAGTTGGACAAAAGCTTGTGTAAAGTCTGTGTTGTCTTTTTAAATTTTTTATTGTGTTTTAAAAACATCCCCCCAGGATGTGACTATGATGAAAGACTGTGCACGAATGGAAGCTTGAGCTTCTGGAACTTTCTCTTTGTAAGTACATAGAAGGGCTGTACACATGGAAGGGGCAGATGCATCCTGCTCATCCTGCTTTATGGCTAGGCCCACATCTAAAGACAACAAATGTCCCTCTTCTCTCACCCAGTGAAGAAATCCTGAGTTGTAGAGGCAGAAAGGGCTTGGGGGCTGCCAGACCTGCCTTCTCCCTAGGCTCAGCCTCTCCCAGGCTTTGTGACCCTGGCAAGTGGTTCAGCTTCTCTGAGCCTCAGTTTCCTCATCTAGAAAATGAGGATGAAACACCTATGGGTTAGTTGGTTGGGAGCAAAAAAGAGAACGGGGCAGAGAGACCTTTAAGATGGCAGAGGAGTAAGACGTGGAGATCACCTTCCTCCCCACAAATACATCAGAAATACATCTACACGTGGAACAACTCCTACAGAACACCAAATGAATGCTGGCAGAAAACCCCAGACTTCCCAAAAGCTGTGTGGCTGACAGGGTCTTGGTGCTCCAGCCGGGTGTCAGGCCTGTGCCTCTGAAGTGGGAGAGCCGAGTTCAAGACATTGGTCCACCAGAGACCTCCCAGCTCCATGTAATATCAAACGGCAAAAGCTCTCCCAGAGATCTCCATCTCAAGGCTAAAACCCAGCTCCACTCAACAACCAGCAAGCTACAGTGCTGGGCACACTATGCCAAACAACTAGCAAGACAGGAACACAAACCCACCCATTAGCAGAGAGGCTGCCTAACATCATAATAAGGTCACAGACACGGCAAAACACACCACCAGACGTGGTCCCACCCACCAGAAAGACAAGATCCAGCCTCATCCACCAGAACACAGGCACCAGTCCCCTCCACCAGGAACCATACACAACCCACTGAACCAACCTTAGCCACTGGGGGCAGACACCAAAAACAACGGGAACTACAAACCTGTAGCCTGCAAAAAGGAGATCCCAAACACAGTAAGTTAAGCACAATGAGAAGACAGAGAAAAACACAGCAGATGACGGAGAAAAGTAAAAACCCACCAGATCACACAAATGAAGAGGAAATAAGCAGTCTACCTGAAAAAGAATTCAGAGTAATGATAGTAAAGATGATCCAAAATCTTGGAAATAGAATAGCAAAAATACAAGACACGTTTAACAAGGACCTAAAAGAATGAAAAAGCAAAGAAACAATGATGAACAATAAAATAAATGAAATTTAAAATTCTCTAGAAGGAATCAATAGCAGAATAACTGAGACAGAAGAACGGATAAGTGACCTGGAAGATAAAATAGTGGAAATAACTACTGCAGAGCAGAATAAAGAAAAAAGAATGAAATGAATTGAGGACAGTCTCAGAGATCTCTGTGACAACCTTAAATGCACCAACATTTGAATTATAGGGGTCGAAGAAGAAGAAGAGAAAAAGAAAGGGACTGAGAAAATATTTGAAGAGATTAGAGTTGAAAACTTCCCTAATATGGGAAAGGAAATAGTCTATCAAGTCCAGGAAGCGCAGAGAGTCCTATACAGGACAAATCCAAGGAGAAACATGCCAAGACACATATTAATAAAACTACCAAAAATTAAATGCAAAGAAAAAATATTAAAAGCAGCAAGGGAAAAACAACAAATAACATACAAGGGAATCCCCATAAGGTTAACAGCTGAACCTTCAGCAGAAACTCTGCAAGCCAGAAGGGAGTGGTAAGACATATTCAAAGTGATGAAAGGAAAAAACCTACGACCAAGATTACTTTACCCAGCAAGGATCTCATTGAGGTTCAACAGAGAAATTAAAACGTTTACAGACAAGCAAAAGCTAAAGAATTCAGCACCACCAAACCAGCTTTACAACAAATGCTAAAGGGACTTCTCTAGGCAGGAAACACAAGAGAAAGAAAAGACCTACAATAACAAACCCCAAACAATTAAGAAAATGGTAATAAGAACATACATATCGATAATAACCTTAATGTAAAGGGATTAAATGCTCCCACCAAAAGACATAGACTGGCTGAATGGACACAAAAACAAGACCCATATATATGCTGTCTATGAGAGACCCACTTCAGACCTAGGGACACATACAGACTGAAAGTGAGGGGATGGAAAAAGATATTCCATGCAAATGGAAAACAAAAGAAAACTGGAGTAGCAATTCTCATATCAGACAAAACAGTTTTTAAAATAAAGACTATGACAAGAGACAAAGAAGGACACTACATAATGATCAAGGGATCAATCCAAGAAGAAGATATAACAATTGCAAATACTTACGCACCCAACACAGGAGCACCTCAATACATAAGGCAAACGCTAACAGCCATAAAAGCGGAAAGTGACAGTAACACAATCATAGTAGGGGACTTTAACACCCCGTTTTCACCAATGGACAGATCATCCAAAATGAAAATAAATAAGGAAACAAAGCTTTAAATGATACATTAAACAAGATGTACTTAATTGATATTTGTAGGACATTCCATCCAAAAACAACAGAATACGCTTTCTTCTCAAGTGCTCATGGAACATTCTCCGGATAGATCATATCTTGGGTCATCAATCAAGCCTTGGTAAATTAAAGAAAACTGATATCATATCACGTATCTTGTCTGACCACAACGCTATGAGACTAGATATGAATTACAGGAAAATATCTAAAAAATACTAACACGTGGAGGCTAAACAATACAATACTTAATAACGAAGAGATCACTGAAGAAATCAAAGAGGAAGTAAAAAAATACCTAGAAACAAATGACAATGAAAACATGATGACCCAAAGCCTATGGGATGCAGCAAAAGCAGTTCTAAGAGGGAAGTTTACAGCAATACAATCCTACCGCAAGAAACAGGAAACATCTCAAATAAACAACCTAACCTTACACCTAAAGCAATTAGAGAAAGAAGAACAAAAAAACCCCAAAGTTAGCACAAGGAAAGAAATCAGAAAGATCAGAAATAAATGAAAAAGAAATGAAGGAAACGATAGCAAAGATCAATAAAACAAAAGCTGGTTCTTTGAGAAGATAAACAAAATTGATAAACCATTGCCAGACTCATCAAGAAAATAAGGGAGAAGACTCAAATCAACAGAATTAGAAATGAAAAAGGAGAAGTAACAACTGACACTGCAGAAATACAAAGGATCATGAGAGATTACTACAAGCAACTATATGCCAATAAAATGGACAACCTGGAAGAAATGGACAAATTCTTAGAAAAGCATAACCTTCCGAGACTGAACCAGGAAGAAATAGAAGATATAAACAGACCAATCACAGGCACTGAAATTGAAACTGTGATTAAAAATCTTCCAACAAACAAAAGCCCGGGACCAGATGGCTTCACAGGCAAATTCTATCAAACATTTAGAGAAGAGCTAACACCTATCCTTCTCAAACTCTTCCAAAATATAGCAGAGGGAGGAACACTCCCAAACTCATTCTACAAGGCCACCATCACCCTGATACCAAAACCAGACAAAGATGTCACAAAGAAAGAAAACTATAGGCCAATATCACTGATGAACATAGATGCAAAAATCCTCAACAAAATACTAGCAAACAGAATGCAACAGCACATTAAATGGATCATACACCATGATCAAATGGGGTTTATCCCAGGAATGCAAGGACTCTTCAATATACGCAAATCAATCAATGTGATACACCATATTAACAAATTGAAGGAGAAAAACCATATGATCATCTCAATAGATGCAGAGAGTGTTTTCAACAAAATTCAACACCCATTCATGATAAACACCCTCCAGAAAGTAGGCATAGAGGGAAGTTGCCTCAACATAATAAACGCCATATATGTCAAACTCATAGCCAACATCGTTCTCAATGGTGAAAAACTGAAAACCATTTCCTCTAAAATCAGGAACAAGACAAGCTTGTCCACTCTCACCACTATTATTCAACATAGTTTTGGAAATTTTAGCCACAGCAATCAGAGAAGAAAAAGAAATAAAAGGAATCCAAATCGGAAAAGAAAAGTAAAGCTGTCATTGTTTGCAGATGACATGATATTATACACAGAGAATCCTAAAGATGCTATCAGAAAACTACTAGAGCTAATCAATGAATTTGGTAAAGTAGCAGGATATAAAATTAATGCACAGAAATCTCTTGCATGCCTATATGCTAATGATGAAAAATCTCAAAGAGAAATTAAGGAAACACTCCCATTCACCATTGCAACAAAAAGAATAAAATACCTAGGAATAAACCTACCTAAGGAGACAAAAGACCTGTATGCAGAAAACTATAAGACACTGATGAAAGAAATTAAAGATGATACAAACAGATGGAGAGATATACCATGTTCTTGGATTGGAAGAATCAACATTGTGAAAATGACTCTACTACCCAAAGCAATCTACAGATTCAATGCAATCCGTATCAAACTACCAATGGCATTTTTCACAAAACTAGAACAAAATATTTCACGATTTGTATGGCAACACAAAAGATCTCAAATAGCCAAAGCAATCTTGAGAATGAGAAATGGAGCTGGAGGAATCAGGCTCCCAGACTTCAGACTATACTACAAAGCTACAGTAATCAAGACAGTATGGTACTGGCACAAAAACAGAAATATAGATCAATGGAACAGGATAGAAAACCCAGAGTCAAACCCATGCACATATGGTCACCTTATTTTTGATAAAGGAGGCAAGAATATACAATGGAGAAAAGACAGCCTCTTTAATAAGTGGTGCTGGGAAAGCTGGACTGCTACATGTAAAAGAATGAAATTAGACCACTCCCTAACACCATAAACTCAAAATGGATTAAAGACTTAATGTAAGGCCAGACACTATAAAACTCTTAGAGGAAAACATAGGCAGAACACTCTAGGACATAAATCACAGCAAGATCCTTTTTGACCCACCTCCTAGAGAAATGGAAATAAAAACAAAAGTAAACAAATGGGACCTAATGAAACTTAAAAGCTTTTGCACATCCAAGGAAACCATAAACAAGACGAAAAGGCAACACTCAGAATGGGAGAAAATATTTGCAAATGAAGCAACTGACAAAGGATTAATCTCCAAAATTTATAAGCAACTCATGCAGCTCAATATCAAAAAAACAAACAACCCAATCTAAAAATGGGCAGAAGACCTAAACAGACATTTCTCCGAAGAAGATATACAGATTGCCAAGAAACACATGAAAGGTTGCTCATCATCACTAATCATTAGAGAAATGCAAATCAAAACTACAATGAGATATCATCTCACACCGGTCAGAATGGCCATCATCAAAAAATCTAGAAACAATAAATGCTGGAGAGGGTGTGGAGAAAGGGGAACACTCTTGCACTGTTGGTGGGAATGTAAATTGATGCAGCCACTATGGAGAACAGTATGGAGGTTCCTTAAAAAACTTAAAATAGAACTACCACATGACCCAGCAATCCCACTACTGGGCATATACCCTGAGAAAACCATAATTCAAAAAGAGTCATGTGCCACAATGTTCATTGCAGCACTATTTACAATAGCCAGGATATGGAAGCAACCTAAGTGTCCATCGACAGATGAATGGGTAAAGAAGATGTGGCACATATATACAATGGAATATTACTCAGCCATAAAAAGAAACAAAATTGAGTTGTTTGTAGTGAGGTGGATGGACCTAGAGACTGTCATACAGAGTGAAGTAAGTCAGAAAAAGAAAAATAAATACCGTATGCTAACACATATATATGGAATCTAAAAAAATAAAAAATAACAGTTATGAAGAACCTAGGGGCAGGACAGGAATAAAGACACAGATGTAGAGATGGGCTTGAGGACACGGGGAGGGGGAAGGGTAAGCTGGGACGAAGTGAGAGAGTGGCATGGACATATATACACTACCAAATGTAAAATAGACAGTTAGTGGGAAGCAGACATATAGCACAGGGAGATCACCTTGGTGCTTTGTGATCACCTAGAGGGGTGGGATAGGGAGGGTAGGAGGGAGACACAAGAGGGAGAAGAATTGGTGATATATGTATATGTATAGCTGATTCACTTTGTTATAAAGCAGAAACTAACACACCATTGTAAAGCAATTATACTCCAATAAAGTTGCTAAAAAAAACCCAAACTATCCTTATACTTAAAGCTGCTTTGAAACGGTTTTCTTGTACTTGAAACCAAAAGCATCCTAACTAATATATTGGTCTCGTAGACAAATTTCTCCAAATTTAGTGTGCACCCAAATCACCTGGGGATCTTATTAAAATGCAGATTTCAACTTAATAGATCTGGAATGGGGCCTGAGAATCTTTATATCTGACAAGGTACCAAGAGATGTCAATACTTCTGGTCTGCAACCACACCTTGAGTAGCAAGATTCTAGACTGATCTTCTTATTTTCTTTTTTTTTTTTTTTTTTTTTTTTTTTTTTTTTTTTTTTCACTTTATTTTTTTTTATTTTATTTTTTTTCACACACACACACTGTATTTTATTTTTACAAGGGATAAATAGACTGACACCAAGCATTGTACATGGATGACCACAACAAAAGCAACAATGATTGCAATTACCAAACATGAAACACACTCATACTATGTCATAATATTGACATTCAGTCCAGTAATCCTCCACTGTAACAGCTCCTTTACTTTGCAGTGAAAATTGATTTGTATATTCTTTGCCTCTGAGTCCTTGTGGGATTTTTTTTTTTTTTAAATTCAGTCAGAAAGTCACAAAAATTATACTCATCCTCATCAGTTCACTCAGTCCCATGTAATTAATTTTTTTTTTTTTCATCTTGATCTTTTGTTAGCACTTTTATGAGTTCATCAGTTTTTCATTAGAGTTCTGAAAATGCTTATTCATTCAGTTCAGCAGTACAGTCAGTTACCAGAAACCTGTACTTGTCAGAGTCTTTTCCATGAATTTCTTGAAGATGAAACCCTTTTATAGGAACATATTTGCAAAATCATCAGAGTACACCCAGATCTTCTTATTTTCTTATATATTCTCTCTTTTCTTCTTATATCTTTGATTTTAAAAATTCTTTCTGGGATATTTCCTTGTTACAATGTGTTTTTATTGTAATTTTCAATTATCATTAATAAATCAAGATATCTTTAAAAAAAAAAAAGGAGAGAGAACGGGGCAAAGCCACAGGCACATACAACCGATAGATAATGGTTGTTACCCTTTGCTTATTGTGTTAGAAAAAGAAAACTTCCACTTTTCAGAGTTTACATAAGGAAGTTCTGAGCTACATCCACAAGCCATTCTTGTGCCACGGACTTTAGACGGTCAGATGTGTTGAATATCCATTATGTAAGCCATGGGGCACTGGGTGCTTTAGATTTATTGACCAATGAGCATCTTACAACAGCTCTAAAGCTGATTACATTATCCCCGTTAAAAAAAGTTTAACGGTAAGGTGATTCATTAACCTGGGTAATTGCGAAGTCTGAAGATAGAGCAGCTTCTGGATTGCCTTGGTTTAAGCAATCCAATAATACTATCAATAGACTTTTATTATTATTATTCTGCTCCCCATTGTTGCCCTTCCTTTCTCCCTTCCTTCCCTCCTTTTTTCTTTCTTTCTTCTTCCTTTTTCCAGCATCGAAAAGTGCTTAGCACAGTGCCTGGTGCATAGCGAGTGAGAGAGAACTATTAGTGATGATGATGTTGAGGATGATATCCAAACGTACTCTGATGCTGTCACACTCTGGGTGGTCACTGACAACCCTCCATGTAGGTCCTGGTAGGCTGGTGAGTGTAGGAGGCCCCTCTTCCACCCCATCTGCCATTCCTCCCTGACATCAACTCTATAAAGACTCCAGAGAACAGTACTTTTACCAACTTCTGCTCCTCGCTTTTTGTTCTTTGTGGAATTGTGACACGACACTGGGGCTACATCCTTCTCTCTCCCCAGCTCTTGAATTCAAACCCTTTGAGATCTTTCAGACTAACATGTAAATGACTAACAGCAATGTCGCCCCTGCATCCCACCACCTTCTACCCATGTGGCCTTTCCCATCTTTTAGGATTTTTCTCATCTCTTTGCTTTCATACATCTGTCATCTGCCTAATGTGCCTCCATTCTGCCCATTTCCTACCTAAAGATACTCTCTCCAAATTCCAACTCCAGTATCACCTCTTCTGTGAAGCTCAACCTGAGATCTTCCAGAAGTTTCTGCCTTTTCTCTCTGGTTTTCTGCCCTGCCTTTCCCCCTTGTGTTGGAGTCTTCATCTCAGGGCGCTGTACCTATCTAGACCCATCTAGTCCTGAAATGAGCTCCCCGAGGTCAGGAGTCCCACATATGGCGAGTGGTCATGGGCAGCCCGGACTTGAATCAGTGGAGGGTGTTCCTCTATCCTGGGTTCAAATCCTGCCTCCCCTCTTACCATCTGTGAGCCCCTGACAGGTGTCTTCATCACATTATGCTCCAGGTGTCCCACTTGAAATTAGTTCGGTAAGTATCAAATACCACAGACCAAAGCATGAAAGTATGAAGATAGGGATTCAGGAATGGGCCACCTTATGGAATGATTTGGGATGAGTGGTGGACAGGATTTTTTTCTACTGGTATATGAGGACCAGTTTATGAGTTCATTGGAACCAACATAGAGAAACCAAACAATGGTTGAACATATTCCTGAAAAACGCACAGAGCTTTATTATATTTGGTAATTGGGCAGAAAGAGCATTGCACTGAAATCATCACTCTGGCTCATTCAGCTCAAAGAGTGGTCCTTACTGCCCATGGAAACATAGCTTTGTGGGCCATGGAAACATATAGAGGTCAACAGCCTCTTAAAATCACATGTAAGGAAATGACTATAAAACAAATTCCAAAATACAGAAACAAAAATTATAAAATCTGTTTAAATAATCCATTGCACTCCTACAGCACAAATGTTCATCTTACAGGGAACTGGGAGATCTTTACAGCATATGGAAGGGCTTTGACGTGACACCTCCTAATGGACTCTGTTCCCTTTTGACCTCATTAGCATGAACTGCCCTGTACCATGGACACGAAGAATTTGCAGAAAGAGCTCCAGGGCTCCCCACAGTACTCCAGGGCCGTCTTCCTCTGGTTTACCAAGTCTGGGTCTTCCACACACTCAGGATCTTTGGTGTTCATGGTCTGGGTCTTTGCTGGGCTGGTGGGGGTGGTCACTTTGGCCTTGCTCTGCTCCTTGGGAGACGGCTCCATTAACTCCTGGCTGAGCTTCTTGATCTTAATCAGAGTGGAGTTAACCAGCTTGAGATTGGATTCTGGAAACTTCTTTCTGCACACCCTGGTCTTCAGGATGCTCTTGGCATCACCACAGATGACCTTCTGCGAACGCAGATTCCGGCCAATTTGTTTCCAGTAGGCTTTCTTTTTGTCTGATTCTAGGCATGAGGTTGGATTGCCGGTGAAGAAACAGGAAAACTTGTTGTCCTGTCGGGTGCACTCGACCTTCAGGGCAATGCCCTCCTCCTGCTTGGTCACCACCCATCTGCAGTCGGCATGGTCTTGGGTGATGAACTTGCCTTTGGTCAGGCGCTTGGGTGGCTGGCTGCTTGCCTCAGTCTGGGGCGCGCCTAGAGTATGCAGTTTATCTGTGCTGACTTTGTTGCCCTGTCTATTCCTCCCTTCCTTTTTGGCCTCCACCGAGAGCATTGGAGCAGCCAGAAGGAGGAAGGAGAGCAGGGCGAGGCTGTGGATCCTCATGGCTTCAGCTTGGTGGGAACCTGTCTGACAAAAGGCAGGTGAGTCAGTGCTGGGCAGCAGTTCAGCAGCACTAGGCTGCGAGATGACCCTCCCTCCAGCCTGACACATGGCTGCCTGCTTCGGAGTGAGATCAAGGAACCTTCTGTTTCCTCGACTTAGTAGACAAGCAACCTGTGTATTCGCATGTCTGCTTGACTTGAGTCTTGAACGTCAGAAACTTCCTACTCTTCATTCATTCTTCCCCACCCTCTGTACCTCATTAACTCTCACTCCCTCATCCACTCACTTAGTTACTCCTCACTCCTTCATTCACCAGTCGGTAAGCATTCGTGGGGCACCTACTACTGGCCGTGCACTAGACTAGATGTTGAATTTATCAAGGTGAAAAAGAAAGTCTCACATCTTAAAAACTTAGAGGCAACTCTTTGGGGAATCTAAATAGCATTGATCAGGAGTCTGTCCCAACTGGGTCCCCAACTTGATCTTGGGCAAGTCACTCTCCCACTCTGGGTCTCAGCTCCTTTATCTGGAAATCAAGATGCTGGATGAGATAATTGTCAACTCTCTTCCAGCTGTGGTGGACTGAATTTCTATCTCACTGTCCTACATGGACTCAGATGACCACACAATGAGAAAGGACATGGTAAGTGACATGAAAGGTGATGCTTGACCCAAGGTTAAACACGCATGAGGCTTGGACATTCTGAGATGGGTGGGTTTGTGAGGAGGGGTATTCGGGATTCAGTAAGAGCTTAAGGAAAGGCATGAAGGAGGGGTAGGTCATCCGAACTGACTGGGCAAAGTGTACCAGGGGAATAGAGGTGAATTTCTATCAGAGCATTTAGACTGTTGAGGCACTGTGCCTGGCATAGAGAAAGTCCTCAATCAATGCTTTTAAAAATAATCATTTAATAAATAGGATGACCTTAACTGCTACACTAAACTGCATAGATTTCATCAGGTGGGTAACAAAAACCACATTTCAAAGAAGAGAATTAGCATTCCTATTTGACACCGACTATGTGCCAGAGCACTTGACCTGTATTTCATTCTCACCTTGTTAATTAGCACAAGAGCCCTTCCTGGTAGGTAATAATCCATCACCACCAGGTTACAGATGCGACAGTTAGGTTCAGACTGGTAAATAAATTGCTCAAGGTCCCATAGTGGGCAAGTGACAAAGCTGGGACAGGCAGCCAGAACTTTTGTCTCCGGTTCTTTATACCACCCCTTCCTCATTGAATACCTCTTGCCTTCACCTTACTCTGCCTTTCAGAAAATATTGGCAAGAAATAAAAAAGCAATTATGAACAACTCATTTGGTTTGGCTTAGTTTATGACGATAACTCATGTTATCAGTGCTCCATTTGAAAAGAACATAAATTTTGTTTAAAAAGAAGCAGGTCTAAGTCTGATCTCATTCTACCCTGGGCATATGGCCTCTCTTTAGGACTGATAAAGGGGAGACAGTCACAAACTGTGAGTAATGAAACTCTTAAGAAAGCCAGGCTCTTACCTTGTTCTGAGTTTGGAGGTCCAGTACGATCCAGATGTGAGAGGGAGCTTGAAGGCTTACTGCTGTCTCATCTGCAGTGAGGCAATGAAGGCCCTTTATATAAGAGCCCAGGCAGACTGGGTTTTTTACAGCTCATATACTTGTGTAGCTTTATTCACACTCCTCCCAGCCACACCCCTTCAGAGAGAGCCAGTTCCTGCAGGGAAAGTGGTTGGTGTAATCCTGTGGGAGGCGGGTTACATGCATGGCATTAGACCTGGTTCTTCCAAGCCCTTTTCCTTTCCCCTGGCAGCCAGTTGAGGAGGACACCTCAGCCTTGCAAAGACCCTCCATGAAGGGATGAGGATCCCAACAGCAAAATCTGTGGGGGAAGTTATAAACAATAGGTCCATTTTACTCAAAGCTTTCCCTTAATTCTCATCACAGCCCCTCCATGATATGGTAACATATAATTCATCCCATTTTACAGATGGAATATTGGAGCTTGGAGACATTCAGGGCTGGTTCAAGGTCACAGGACTAGGAGGATGAGGAGCCTAGAGTTGAAAGCCTGGACTCCTGGGCCCCACTGTCTGATCTCTTCTTACCTGACACTCTGTAAACATTTGGTGAACTGAGCTGGGGAAGCCATCTCAGTGTCTGAATTCCTGTTTTCTCTGAAGCACCTGAAGTTACTGTGTGGGCAGAGGAAGCCTCGGGCCTTGAGAGGCTGGCTGGTAAAGAGGAAATTCCTGATCTGGGTTTTTGTTAAAAGTATTCACCTTTTGGTCACGGATGGGGACCTCACTCTGGTGAGCCTTCTCTAGGCAGAGTCTAGTAGCAGGATGACCTAGTGGAACCCTGGATACAGCATTTATTTAGCTGTGATCTTGACTTCTCTACCCTCCATTTGTTCATCTATTGATAGCTGACAATAACAGTACCTCATTTAGGGTTTCAAACTAAATTTTTTAGGAGGCTGAGCTATTAACATCAAGTGGGGCAGAACAGATTTGGTTCATAAGATGGCCTTCAGTTGTATTCTTTAAAAACAGATATATTTTGTTTCCATGTTGAGCATATAAAAAGAACTCACTTCCAAAAAGATGTGGACCTCACTATATTTTGTTACTTTACTTTTCATGATGTTTGAGCATAAGAAACTGTTCATTTTCTTCTTGACTCAGCTGTAAGGAAAACAGTAGCACAAGAGCTATAATAATAATAAATAATAAATGGCAAGTGACCTTTGCCTTTGGGGCAGGAACAATAAGGAGTGGTGGGGACTGAGGCAAACTGTGTAGTTCCTGATACCTAAATGTCAACATTCAGTGCCAGGTGACTGAAAACATGTTGGCATGGAGGTCAGTATCTTCAGACGTAATGAATTTTTTTCACATACACATTTTTTTTTAAAAATGGACATTTCATGAACTTTTAAGAGATTCCCAACTTCCAGATGTGTGTACATGGAATTGGCTTCTAACTGAAATTCTCTAAAACAAAAGATACAAAAAGTTGTAACGGTGGTTGGATTCCATGCAAGTTCCACTTGTTCAATAATCCAAGGTCACAGAGTTGTGGATGTTGACTGGCTCATTCAGTGGTTCAATGGGTTTCTTCATGAATTCCTTCAAAGTAGGTTATTTCCCCAAACTCCACGCCTCATGTAAAATTGGCTCACCCGGAGATCCATTCCCACTGTTCTGACAAACACGTTATTGAACCATGACCTGCACAAACAGGCACTCACATTGTGGTATTTTGAGGGATTATTTGGACCCAAGCAAGACAAAGCTGCTTTGTTCCACAAGGAGATATAGACCAAGGTAGTCTCCTGTAAAACAAGAAAATCATCTTGATCCTCAAGTGGCAGCCAGATTCTTTCTGGATAAAGACTGTAGGTCAGAACACAAAGCAAATTTAGAAGGAAACATGTGGACTCCAGGATCTTTTCTGAGAAGTGACTCTAAGCTTTGGCAGGGAACATGGAACTTCCCCCACCGGCTTCCCATGGACCTTTGGCCTTCCTGTGATCCCTTCCCAACTTCTGCCTTGACCTTTCTTTTCCAAACAGGGGACACAATATTAGACCAGGCTGTGTAGCCCTCTCCCTGTTAGCTCAGCCTGTTATTTCAAACTCATTTCTAGACACACACACACACACACACACACACACAGAGAGTCCAATCTGGCCACACTAAACCCCTCACCCACCATCTCCTAAATACTTGGTGAGCTTGTGCCCTTCCTGCTTTTGCTCCTGCTGTTCCCTTTACTCGGAATGCCCTTCCAGTCCTACTTTGCCAGGAACACATTGGCTCATCCTTCAAGATCCAGATCAAATATCATCTATCTGTTGGTGTCATTTGTCCCCTGATCCTTCCCCATGTCCCTCTTTTTATGGATGTTCATAGAGAGAAATAGACTGTCACTCATCCAGTGAGTGTTTACAGCGTGCCAGCATTGTGCTAAGGATGTGTCCACACATTAACTCACAGCTCGATATACTGAGAAAATGATACACTTGCACTACAGTGCACTGGGGAACCGAAGCAGGTTTGGAGCCCCAGCAAGGCTGCCCGCTACAGGTTCTCCCCACCTCCCCATACTACCAGGACTGAGGGGTTCCCTGACTCCTGGAGAATTGACTCTGGATCCTTGTGGTACAGATGACATACAATTAGAGAAAGACTAAATGGAGGCCACTTCTAATATTTTTGTTAAAAACAAAGTAATGTACCCACACTTTGATAAATTGTAAACTTCTCTCTCTTTAATATATATATATTTAAAAATATTAGAATAGTATTACCTTTAAAAAATGTTTGCAAAGACAGTTCCTTTGCCCTACATCTCACCCAGGTTCCCCTATCATTGACTTGTTGCATTATAATTCTACATTTATAAAACTATTGAACCAATATTGCTATGTTTTTACTAAAGTCCATATTTTGTTCAGCCCTCCTTACTTTTTACCTAATGTTCTTTTTAAAAATGATCAATAGGATTTATTTTTATTTTTTTAATTTTTTAATTTAATTTGATTTTTGGCTGCGTTGGGTCTTCGTTGCTGCAAGTGGGCTTTCTCTAGTTGCGGCAAGCGGGGGCTGTTCTTCGTTGCAGTGCTCAGGCTTCTCATTGCGGTGGCTTCTCTTGTTGCAGAGCACAGGCTCCAGGTGCACGGGCTTCAGTAGTTGTGGCTCGCGGGCTCTAGAGCGCAGGCTCAGTAGTTGTGGCATACGGGCTTAGTTGCTCCGCAGCATGTGGGATCTTCCTGGACCAGGGCTCGAACCCGTGTCCCCTGTATTGGCAGGCGGATTCTTAACCACTGAGCCACCAGGGAAGCCCAATAGACTTTATTTTTAAGAGTAGTTTTGGTTCCCAGAAAAATTGAGTGGAAAGTACAGAAAATTCCCGTATCAACCCTGTCTTTCACAAACACAGCTGCCCATGCTGTCAATATCTTCCACTAGAGTGGTACAATCGTTACAGGTGATGAACCTTCTTCGATACATCATAACTACTGCAAGTCCATAGTTTTCATAGTAGCTCACTCTTGGTGTTGTACAATCCATGGATTTTGATGAAGATATAATGGCATGTTTTCACAATTATAGCATCATACATAGTATTTTCACTGCCCTAAAAATCCTCTGTGCCCCACCTATTCATCCCTCCCTCCCAGCAACTGCTGGATATATCCCATCTTTTTACTGCCTCCATGGTTCTGCCTTCCACAAAGGTCATAGAGTTGGAATCGTGCAGAATTTATTCTTTTCAGATTGGCTTCTTTCACTCAGTAATATGATCTTAAGGTTCCTGTGTGTCTTTTTCTGGCTTGATAGCTCATTTCTTTTTAGCAGTGAATAATATTCCATTGTCTGTTTGTACCACAGTTTATTTATCCATTCACTTCTTGGAGGACATCTCAGTTGCTCCAACGTTTTGGCAACTATGAAAAAAGCTGCTATAAACATTTGTGTGCAGGTTTTGGTGTGAACATGTTTTCAACTCCTAATGGTCTTTTTTTGTCCAAGAACCCATCCAAGATTCCACGTGACATTTAATAGACGTGACTCTTTAGGCCTCACTTGGTTGTGACGGTTTCTCAGATGTTCCTTGTTTTTGATGACCTCGTCAGTTTTCAGGAGTGCCGCTCAGGGGTTTTGAGAATGTGCCCCGTTCGGAATTTGTCTGGTGTTTTTCTCTTGATTAGATTTGGGTAATGTCATTCTTCTTTTCATCAAAGATTTAAATGATGGATAGCAGGTTTCCTTTGGGGGTTCCATAGAAAGTCTGAACACAAGTGGTTGAACACATGTCTTAGGCAGTCTGGTCTCCGATAATTTTGAAGTTCAGAAGCTGATTTTACTCTCATGCATGTTACTACTACATGGTTCCTTGACCTAGAGGGCTGGCCCCTGTGGATGCAGTCATCAGAGATATTCAGTGGGTGCGATTTTGTACTGTGGTGAGTCTTAACTGTACATTTTATCAGGTCAAATTTGCTCACAAATTAGTCCCTCCTTTAAAAATAACCTCATATACAGACAAAATGCTTCGTCAGTGTGTCAAAGCAATACTAAATTTGGGGGCAAATTTTGTGCATTAAAAACTTATTCATTGTCAGAAAATGAGGAAATTGGCCAAGTAAACATCAGCTAAAATATAACTAGCCTGACAGGAAGCATTCATCTTAGACCTACAGAAGAGTACTTGCACTACAAATTTAAACTGCTCATTATTCATGAGATTTAAGTATTCCTGTGCAGCAAATCTAAGGATATATACTACTAAAGTTTTACTTTAGAACAATAAGAGTCAGTGAAGAGTTGATGGCACAGCATTCTGTATGGATGCAAAAGGAAAATATATTCATTTTTATTTATCTTGAAGGAGTGTCCTATGTCACACCTCATAACATTGAAACTATTTTTTTCAAAGCCATGTGCAATGCTTGGTTTTGATTCTGAATCCATCTAAAAGGTAACTCATGGTTTTTGAATTAAGTTAAACCAAATGAAATTGCTGTTTGTGGTAGGTTAAAATGGTAGAATATCAACAATCTTGAATAGATCGAACTAATAATAATTAAAGGTTTTAGAAGGTTTTTTTTCTCAAGTAGTACAGCTGTTTCAAAGCCTTATATATACTTTTTAAAAACTTTTTATTTTATATTGGAGTATAGTTGATTGTTGTGTTAGTTTCAGATGTACAGCAAAGTGATTCATGCATGTACACACTGCTATATTTAAAATGGATAACCAACAAGGACCTACTATATAGCTCAGGGAACTCTGCTCAACATTCTGTAACAACTTAATTGGGAAAAGAATTTGAAAAAGAATAGATATATGTATATGTATAGTTGAATCACTGTTGTACATCTGAAACTAAGACAACATTGTTAATCAACTATACTCCAGTATTAAATAAAAAGTTTTAAAAAGTTATACATATACATGTACCTATTCTTTTTCAAATTCTTTTCCCATTTAGGTTGTTACAGAATATTGAGCAGAATTCCCTGTGCTGTACAGTAGGTCCTTGTTGGTTATCCGTTTTAAATATAGTAGTGTGTAAAAAAATTTTTTTAGTGTTTTATAATAAACTCCCATACAAGTTAAGTTCATTGATTATCTCTAGGTTTTTCATATCTTTTTTTTTTCTGTAAAGGAAATCACTCTAAAACATCTAATTCATTCTTTAAAGAAGTCTGCTTCTTTTGGATAAAATCCAAAGCACACAAATTGCTGTGCACCTCTACACATATGCACACACACATACACATACACCCACACACTCTCGTGCAGGTACATCACATATGGGTACACATACATATGCATGCCTGCCACCTCTGCATCTTGGGGCAGAAGGTCTTGGAGAGTTTCCCTTTGGAATTATCAGTCTCTAACCTGTGTCTCTAACCCACAGTCTCTTTTTTTACAAAGAGCGTCAGTTGCCATCCTGGGAATCTGGAAAAGAGAGAAGACAAGTTGCCCCTTGCATTAATGCTGTGACTCATTGTGCACGTGGGCATGTTTGGCTGCTTTTGTCACATGAAAAGATGAAGAGGTTTAGATGAAAGACATCAGAAAACAGCTCTGAAAAGGCCTGTGATGGCACAGGGGCAAACGGTACCCACGCCCAAAGAGCAAAGCACTCTTGCCTGCTATGGGCTATAAGGAGAAGACAGGGATGGCAGGGAGATAAGAGACTGTTGGCTCCAGGAAGAACAGGGCTGGCCTCTACCCAGACTTCATTCGTTCTGTCACTCAATCTGTCATTCTCCTGTCATTCATTCATTCATTCTTCCATTCATCCAGAGAGCACTCCTGAAGCACCGCATGTCCCAGGCTCACTCTGTCATTGAATGAAATGCAGTCAAGAATGACATGATCCTCAAAAAGATGGAATTAGGGGGGCAAGATAAGGATACCAGTCACAACAATGTAGGGGTGATTGAAATGTTGGAGGGAAGGCTGGAATGCCCAGGCTGGAGACATCTGACCTAGCCAAAGGCAGGGAGAATTTCTCAAGAGCCTTCAACTGGTTAAGAGAACTCAACGGCTGGAGAGAAAAGAACAGTACTTATTCAGTGATTACTCAGTAACCGCTCTATGTAAAGCACAGTGTTAGTCACTGTGTGGAATGCAAGGAGAATGTGATTTAGCTCCCAGCTTCAAGACTGCCGGCTCAGTTGACAGCTCACTCTCTGAGGATGGTTGTTAGGGGCGACATCTCATCGCATCCCAGCCTCAAGCCTCTGATGCTTTTCAGCTGCTTACAGAAAAGGTCCAAATTTCTGAGTCTGACATATGAGGTCTTTCCCGTCTTAACCCTAGCCAACTTCAAGGTCAATACCCACCACATCCTACATGTGTCCCTGGGCTCCAGCTATATCTCACTGTCCACTCTCCTCCCCACATGTCCTGTTTCAGGACACATTGCCTCTGTCAAACTGTTATCTTTGCCTGAAATTCCATTCCACCCATATCTACCTGGCAAATTCTCTCTCTACCTGACTCCCTGTGCCTTCGACAGAATTCACTGTCCATTCATCTGGGTTCTCATAAATTTTTACAGACTTCACCATTATTACAGTTGAGGTGTCACCTTGTTTTGGTTCATTCATGGGCTTGTCACCATCATCATCCTGGCTAGTGACATCCCTAGCCCAGAGCTCAAGAATGAAGCTTAGAAAGCACTTAGCAAATGTTTATTGGATTGAATTGGATTTTGTATTTATCAAGATTATTCTGATTGTAATAATAAAAAAACTGAAAACGACAGAAACAAAATTGAGAATTTATTGGAAGTTTCTTATAACTCATGGAAGGCAAGGGTTGTGTAGGACCACTGTCTCAAAATGTACCTTTGGTATTTTAATTTAAGGAATTTATTAAGTGACTATATGGAGAGTATAAAGCTATTGAAAAAAAGAATTTATAACTTACATTTTCCACTAGAAGGGGGCCTGCCATGCCATGCCAGGCCACATGGAGAAGCATCTGGTAAAGAGCTTTGGATTGGCCATTTGAATAGCTCCAGTGGGATCTGGGGTACAGGGGTCTCCCTAGCTATCTTGTACAAGGCCCTGGATGGATTTAGGGCAGGGAGAATATTGGCCTGATGTATGAGTGCTGAATAAAGGTGGTGCTTAACTTGCAAATGAGAGGTATGCTCCCAATTAAGTTGTTTGCTATCATTAGGAATTAACTACCCTGGAAGGGGCAGTCTCTCCTCAAGTTTACAAGGCCCTGCAAAATATGGAAACATCATAAAATGCAGAATATTAAAAAAAAAATAATTCAATCTATCCTCTGATGTTTTAACATCATATAAGGAAATCTTGGTGTGATGATCATGGAGATTTTTACGGAGTAGAGCATAAGTTGACCCAAACAGCAAAGAAAACATTTTGTTATGAAAGTAAAATAGAGGACCACAAGTAGAGGTGTATGGATTTCTTGTAGGCCAGTCCATAAACAGGTTTTCAATTTATATGATGTAATCCAAGAAAACAGATCTGGAATTTGGGAAGGTTTCTAACAGTACCTTGGTGGAGTTGGAAATCATTAAGAGTTTGACAATAATGTCTTTGTGTACGTACCTTGGTTCAAGGTGGTAGGCCTGGCAGTTATGCTGTTAGAGGATATAAACTAATAAGTGAGTACAGTATATGTAAAGATTAGTGGTATCATGTGTAGTTAAGGGGAAGGACTGGTTATGGCGGTTGCATGGGGAACGCAAGGCAGGAGATTGTGTGGGTAAGCAGGGGGTGGTGGTAGCAGGAGGAGGCACTGAGGAGAGGATGGGCCTCTACCCAGGGGCTCGAGGCGATTGACTGATATGAGGCAGGAGTCTCCTGGGGAACGCCATAATCTCCACTGATCTCTACAATGGCTCAGACAGTAGCAACCTCTACTAGACTTCCTTTTAGGCATGGAGTATAGTAATTTTAATAATACTGGATATTGGGTATGAGGGCCTTGGTGGATGGGAACACAGCACTAAAGCTGTAGTAATCCACCAGGAGGTGCCCTCTATTTTTTCCAGATTTAAGAGCAGGCAAAATTGGGCTGTCCAATGGAGAAGAAGTAGGGATAATCATCCTTTCATTAATTAGGTTTTATATAATAAGTTTTCATCTCTGAAGGTCCTGTTTTAACTTACATTGAGCCCCATATTAACTATTTTAATGGGGAGTCATTGGGCCCAATTCTATCAAGCAAATTTATAAGTGCCAAAAGCTATTTTAATTTTAATTTGTCATTCATTACGTTGGAGCATCTATGCCCAATATGGGCTGCTTTAAGGCAGTGGGTGCCATGACCATGGGGAATTTAGGCAAGGCTACAGTTATAGGGAGGCATATCTATTTTTCTTCTATATTATGTTTCCTTACTTTTAAGATTACACTTCAATAAGCGGTGCTGGGAAAACTGGACAGCTACTTGTAAAAAGATGAAATTAGAACATTCTCTAACACCATATACAAAAGTAAACTCAAAATGAATTAAAGACTTAAATGTAAGACCAGATACTATAAAACTCCTAGAGGAAAATATAGGCAGAACACTCTTTGACATAAATCGCAACAATATTTTTTTTGGATCCGTCTCCTAAAGCAAAGGAAACGAAAGCAAAAATAAATAAATGGGATGTAGCTAATCTTAAAAACTTTTGCACAACAAAGGAAACCAAACAAAATGAAAAGACAACCTACTGAATGGGAGAAGATATTGGCAAGTGATATGACCAATAAGGGGTTAACATCCAACGTATATATACAGCTCATACAACTCAACATCAAAACAACTCGATTAAAAAATGGACAGAAGAACTGAATAGACATTTTTCCAAAGAGGACATACAGATGGCCAACAGGCACATGAAAAGATGTTCAACATCACTAATCATCAGGGAAATGAAATCAAAGCCACAGTGAGATATCACTTCACAGGACTTCCCTGGTGGTGCACTGGTTGAGAATCCAGCTGCCAATGCAGGGGACACAGGTTCGATCCCTGGTCCGAGAGGATCCCACATGTCGCGGAGCAAATAAGCCTGTGCGCCACAACTACTGAGCCCACACAGCACACTACTGAAGCCTGTAAGCTCTAGAGCCTGTGCTCTGCAACAAGAGAAGCCACCACAGTGAGAAGCCTGTGCACCACAACGAAGAGTAGCCCCCACTCACCACAACTAGAGAAAGCCCACCTACAGCAACAAAGACCCAACACAGCCAAAACAAAACAAAAAAAGATAGCACTTCATGCCTGTCAGAATGGCTATCACCAAAAAGAACACAAATAACAAATGTTGGCAAGGATGTGGAGAAAAGGGAACCCTCATACACGGTTGGTAGGAACATAAATTGGTACAGCCATTGTGGAAAACAGTATGGAAGCTTCTTAAAAAACTAAAAATAGAACTACCATATGATCCAGCAATATATCCTGGGTATATATCTGGAAAAAACAAAAACACTAATTTGAAAATATATATGCACCCCTATGTCCATAGCAGCATTATTTACAATTGCCACAGTATGGAAGCAAATGGAAGTGTCCATCAAGAGACGAATGGAAGAAGAAGATGTGGTGTATACATACAATGGAATACTACTCAGCCATTAAAAAGAATGAAATTTTGCCATTTGCAGCAACATGGATGGACCTGGAGGGAATTATGTTAAGTGAAATAAGTCAGACAGAGAAAGGCAAATACTGTATGATATCACGTATATGTGGAATCTAAAAAAATACAACGAACTAGTGAATAAAACAAAAAAGAAGCAGACTCAAAGATATAGAGAACGAACTAGTGGTTACCAGTGGGGAGAGGGGAGGGGGAAGAGACAATACAGGATAGGTGGGAAAAAGTGTTATTATGGGATCATATGAAATCATGTGTGTGAAACTTTTGAAAATTGTAAAGCACTGTAGAATTTAAAGAATCTTTCATCCAATAATAAAAAAAAGATGACAAGGGATATAATGTTTCAATTTAGTGGGACCCTCAGATATAACTATAATTTGAGCCACAGTAATGAATAATTCTGCAGAGTTTTGTCAATTTGTCATTTGCCAAAAGCTAAAGTTACTTTTTAAAATCTTTTGTTATTGAGAGATGTCCATGCCACCCACTGCCACCCACCACACTCACGGCAAATACGTGGTGCCTTTTGTAGCACCACTTCTCCAACTCTCTGACATCAGTTTGGTGTTTTACAATTCAATTCAATTCTGACATTACCTGCAGTCTGTGCAGACCCCCCAGGTTAAGGGCTCAGTCCCACAAGACTGCCCCTCAATTCCGAAGCCAGCCCCCAATGGGGTGCCCAGGCAGCTCACACGTCTATTGGGCAGACTACGAATTCTGGGGTTTCCACAATGACCCTCAGGATCGATAATTCAATCGAATGAGTCACAAAACACAGGAAATTGCTCTACTTACTATTACTAGTTTATTATAAAGGATTCAACTCAGGAACAGCCCAATGGGAGGGATGCAGAGTGCAAGGTCGGAGGAGGGGAGGGTGAAGGGCTACCATGCCCTCTCGGGGTGCACCACCCTCGCAGCACCTCATGTGTTCACCTATCTGAAAGCTCTCCAAACCCCGCTGTATAGAGATCCTTATGCAAGTTTCATTAATATAGGCGCAATTGTTTAAATATTTCAATATGACGCAAAGGCAGGGCAGAGTAAACAGTTTAGGATCGGTCAGTGTGAATAATTTTGGCAGGCTTGGGGCATAGGGCTAGCAGTTTGGTATCTGGCCGTGGGTTGACTTAAGGAAGGAAAAAATATTGGTTTGGTGTATTTAGAGTTAGATAAAGGGATAGTTTGCTTGCATATGGGAGGTGTGCCCATAATTACACCGTTTACTATCTTTAGGAATAGCTAGCCTTGGGAAAGGCAGTCTCTCTCCGGGTCTGTTGGCCACCCCACCAAGATGTCAACATTTCATAAGATACAGAAGATGAACTAGATGATTAAGACAACAACTCAGGCCCCTAGGGACTTGAAAATCACCAGCAATCTGTCTAACATCACGTCTCAGTTTTCTCTGCACGTGTGCTTTCTTTTCTCAGAATGCTTTTCTCTATATGGTTGGAAACATGGATGTCAGCAGCTCTGACTCGAGGTACAGTGTGGAAAATCTCAGGGAGAGACCTTGATAAGCTGGGCTTGAGTCACGTTCCTGCTGGTAGCCTCATGCACCGTGGCAAAGAGCAGGACTGGAGGGGAAAGGGCCCCGTCCCCTGACACACGTGGCTGGATCTGGAGGAGGAGTAACTGTCCTCAAAGACGTGGAGAGCCGTTCCCAGCAGGGAGAGAGTCCAGGGGTTTCATGTCGCGTGGGAGAAAGTTATGGATCAGGTGGATGAGGAGGTGCGCAGGAGGGCATTCTAGAACTCATCTGAGGCTGCAATCACACCAGCGGCTCCCTATCTCCCCAAGACTGAGGACCCTTTGATGACACCCACTCCCTGGGCAGACCTCCCCATCATAGTGCTCACACATTTAATAAAGGTGCTTGAGCAGCCATATGATGGTAAGAGTGACCGTGTGGGGGGAAAGTGTCACCTACCTTATCAGTAAACAAAGGATGTTGCTACCATCAAGGCTGCAGCCACTGCAGCTGCCCCGACTGTGCACCCTGAGGGGATTCAGGATGGAGAGAAGCAGGATATGGGTCCTAGATAGCTAAGGTGCGTATCAAAGAAATGATTTCAATGAGCCCAGACTCTTGCATCTTCCCATACATAGAAAAGCGCTAAATTCCTTAACTTAAGATGTCTGGTTTTCTTTAATGAACAGTCATCTTTGGATGTTCTGACTATCTGATCTTTGTTGCAAAAGCTCCTATACTTTGTTGCAAAAGTACCCGGACTCCTTCCTTACCTCTTCGGAGCAGTCCCTCAGGGCAATCTGAGAGGCCGTCTCCCGGGTTTAAGTCCTCAGAAAGTCGGCCAAATAAAATGGAATTCTCAACTTTTAGGTTGTGCTTTTTTTTTCTTCAGTTGACAACAGCAGCTATCACTTGAGCTGTTACTCCACAAAATTTGCATGGGTAGCAGCACTTAATCCTTGAACCATGCTTAGGAGATTGGTGATATTATTATCCACATTGTGGAGAGGAGGGAATTAAAGATTACCGAAGACCAGACAGCTAGTGACTGGTGAAGCTGTGCTTTCAAAAAGATCATTGAGACTCTAAAAAATCTGTGCACCTAAACTAAACTGCTGTCAAAAGGTGCCACAGGGACTTCCCTGGTGGTCCAGTGGCTAAGACTCTGTGCTCCCAACGCAGGGCGCCCGGGTTTCATCCCTGGCCATGGAACTAGATCCCGCATGCCACAACTAAGAGTCCACATGCCGCAACGAAGATCCTGCGTGTCACAATTAAGACCCGGCATAGTCAAAAAAAAAGGAATAACAACAAGAAGGTACCACAGAGCCGATGGGAATTATGCCTTTAAATAGATATGCAGTTAATTTACCACTATACTATGTACTGTCGTTTGAACATGAGTTGTATATCTATGTACAAGCTGTAGTAGTAATTTAATGGCCCCAAGATTCCCAGTCACATCTGTCCTTGAAACCCTATGGTCCCTCTACTCCTCCTCTCCCTGCCATCTTCTTAATGGGGCCCTTTGGGACGAACAGTTAGAAAACCCTGAGATCACACAGGCTGCCCCCTTCCAATGAGAGAAGTATAGAAATCCCATTCTGGGACTGGGAGGGGATAAAGGTATAAGTAATGCTGTCCCAGCCCATCCAGGTTCTGACCTCAGAACTGGCACAGCTTTTCAAATACGGGAGAGTCAGGCTCCAAGAACGACAGGGTCATCTGAGTGTGACACGGGAGGGAAAGAGAATCCGATGTCAGCCACCTGGGGACAAGCTATGGTTTAGTAACTGGCTCCCCTCTCCTTTTGACTTCAAGTGATGTAAATGCAGAAAAGGGGCCTCTCACTTTTCCTTAACTTCTCTTTAAAACAATCACTTGAATGAATTCAATGGTTGAATTTGTCTTAGACTCCAACTTATAACAAGACTCCAACTCCAACTTATAACAACCAACTTTTACAACAGATGTTCATGGTTACGGGTTCTGTTTAGGCTAGTTTAGACCTTTGTCCTCAGTAAGATCGGGAGCCTCTTGTTACCAGATTTCAGAAGCATTGGTGACTCCATATCACCGCCTTGTGGTGATCTTATCCTGGAAGACCACACTGGGATATGAGGTTTTTTTTCTTCCTTTTTGAATATTTCCATCTCTTTTCTACTTGAGTGATAATCAGACTACACATCCACATAGCACCATGTCATTGTTATGCTTTCACTGTATATTATTACATTAGATTTTTATAACAACGCTGTAAGGAGTGGCTTTTATGCTTAAAAGAAAGATGAGAAAAGTGACTTACGGGACTTCCCTATAGTCTCAGAACGCCATCCTTTCAGCTGCGCCCAGACCTCCTACTCCAGTTACAGTATTCTTTCTCCTCTGATAGAAAAAGATTTTTTTTTCATCTTTTTGTGACACCACAACCCCAGATTAAGCCTGACAGCAAATGAGTGCAGGATTCTTGAAAAAAAAATTCAGGAGATAGATAGAACTGCACATAGAAAATCCTGGTAAGACTTCAGTTCACAGCCTGGGGGCTGAGAAAGGAAGGAGAGGCAGAAAGAGAACAGATGCTCTTGGTGGGTGTGGGTACAGGGGGAATGATTCAAAGGCTGGAGAAGGATGGGGATATATGCCTTTGCATAAAATGGTCACTATCTTTAGCAGGTCTGAAGTCTTCTCCAAATCTGATTTCTAAAACATTGATGGATATATGACTTCAGGGGAACATAAAATATATATATTGTTAAAGAACAGACACAAGACTCCCCAGCTGCCTCCAGGATGGCCTCAGACTTGAGCTCTCCAGGCAGAAAAAAGTCCTTCAAAGGGTTTCTTTATGCTGATTATAAATTGCCATCACTGTGGAGCTCAGAAACCTGCATATATTTGCAACTAGACACACAGCAAGGGATTTTTGGTGCTCACATATGTCTTAGCCGTTAAACTCAAAGCACTTAGACCCCTTACCCCAATGCACTTCTCAGGCATTTCTTAAATCCTTCCTGCAGACAGTGATATTGTTGTTAAAAAGGTCAATAATTGGCCCAGTGTCCAAACTAGCCCAACGTTCAAACAAACTTTGAATCTCTGAATGTAAGAGGAGGAGTATATGTGAGAGATGAGTGAAGAAAAAGTTACCCTAAAGACCTCACAACCCAAGTAGGAAGTCCTGACTCAGTGGGGCTGTTTGGGAACAGGAGACAATGTGGGCTTCATCCAGGTATTTTGTTGAGCCGTGTGTACAAAGTGACCAGAAAATCTGCCAACTATACCTGGGGACCTGGGTAGCAGGTGTGCTCGAGTTCCCACAAGCTACCTATGCTGGGGCCCCGTAAACCCCGAGGATTTGGTGAAAACTGGCTCTCTGATACTGCGAGCTTTGCTGCGGAAGGTAGTCTCTGCCCAGTCTGCCCTTGGGGTACTGGCTTCTTGGAGACACAGTTCCCAGCAATACCCCACTTTAAAAAAACAGTTCCTGCCCTGCTCTTGGGCACCTGTGGAGACCAAGGGCCTTAGAAAGGATGGCCAGATATCATTTCGTCCAGGGATCCCCAACCGGCATTGGTCTCCTCAGATGTTAAAGGCAGAGTTGGAAAGGCAAACAGATTTCTCATAAAAAATGAAAATGGAACATTCCAGAGCATCAAGCCTGGTCCCACAGATGAGTGCTCTTCACATAAGAAGGTTGAGGCCATACCCTTCAGGATCCATTGTATCTCCCTTGGTTCCTCTCAGGGCCAAGTTTTGGCTACCTGGAGGTGGCTCCCAGGAAGCCCTGAAGATGCTTGGGTCTGGTTTACGGAAGGCTCATCCCAACTAAAAACTGATGGAGTCCACTGGGTGGAAGGTTTACATCTGTGTGCTCAGGGGACTGGAGTGGCTCTCAGGATGTGGTACTGTCAGTAGTTCATCTGTCTTTCTGCAGGTAAACGGGGACCCTTACAGCTCTAAGGGTGAGCCTTGCCCTTTTCTGGCAAATAGACTACATGTGTCCTCTGCTGCCATCTCATGGCTACTTACGGCTTCTTCTTTTTTTTCTTTAATAAATTTATTTATTTATTTGTTTGTTTATTTTTGTCTTCGTTGCTGTGCGCAGGCTTTCTCTACTTGTGGAGAGCGGGGGCTACTCTTCTTTGAGGTGCACGGGCTTCTCATTGCGGTGGCTTCTCTTGTTGCAGAGCACGGGCTCTAGGCACGCAGGCTTCAGTAGTTGTGGCACACAGGCTCCGTAGTTGTGGCTTGTGGGCTTAGTTGCATCACAGCATGTGGGATCTTCCTGGACCAGGGCTCAAACCTGTGTCCCCTGCATTGGCAGGCGGATTCTTAACCACTATGCCACCAGGGAAGTCCCTATTTATGCCTTCTAATGGCCTTTGACACTTAACCCCCTGACTGGAATTGCCATTCTGTGCAAGTGGCAGATTTGGGCCACACCATAGTAGCACTTGAGACAAGGCTCTGCCATATTTTTGGATATTTGGTTCATTTACGGTCATAGATGCCATGCCACTGGCAGCAAAGGGCCCCTGACAGTGGGCTAATGAACACGACGTTCCACAGATGTTTCCAGTTCCTTCTCATGCTCAGCTGGTGGCATCATCCAGAGGTAGAAGGGACGTTGAAAGACGTGGCTGGAAAAGGTTGCTGGACAGACTGTGCTCCCAGCACTGTGGACTACCATACAGCCAGACAAGGTGAGCGTTAATGCAGCTGGCCCTCAGAGGGAGTGAAAGCAGGGCCGCTCACTTCTGCGTCTGCACCTCTGCGATTAGAAGCAGCAACCAGGGATCAGAACACAGACCTCCAATATCGGAAGGACAGAGTCCTTAATGCCCATTCTTGCCCTCAGTGTCTGTGTGCAAGCTACTCCAGGAACTCATGCACCACTGACTGGCTGCCATCGGAGTGGAGTGGGGGAATAGGTAGTGGCTACAGAGCTTAGAGTTGAAATTGACCGAAATTAACCATAATTTACCATCCAAGACTTCCTCTGGAATTTGGCAGCCTTCAATAGACTCCAGGGTTCCATAATAGTTATAGCAGACAGATTCTGCCTGTGCAATTCATTTTCAAGTGGGGAGATAGATCCTGGTACTCCCTACTCTTCCACCTTCCCTTTCCTTTCTTCTTTGAACTGAATGGAGACACCTCTTCATGGCATCTCACAGGTAGGATAGTTTGACCAGCCTTCCTTGAACACCCAGTGACAAGGAGTTCACTGCCTCAAAAAGAAACATGATCTGCTATATATTGAAAGCCTACCATGTCACTGGCAGGTGACACTAGCTCTCCTTTATTGAGCCTACTCAGTGCTAGCCATCATGATGACCATCACATCCACCCAATGAGGTGGGTGTAATCCCCTCCCCATTTAACAGAGGTGGGGATGAGGCTAAAGGAGCTTGAGTTGCTTCTCAAGGGAGAGCACATTTGAACTGAGGTCTCTAAGTCCAATCCAGTATCAGTCCATACTGCCTCTTGATGACATATTTAAGATCATTTAAAAATCAAAATGGAGTAACTGTGGTTCAGACATCCAAAATGGAGCTGGGTGGCCTTTGTGGTTGTGCTTTCAGACATGTTCCTGTGTCCCTGAGAACTTGAATTTTCTCTGAGTAGTATCAAACTCAAGGGTACCACCAGCATTACATTTGCAAACATTATCTGCTAGCAGCTGCTAGTTGCAACCCTGTAGTTTCAAAATCCCCTCTGCACCTCACAACACTGTATTCATTCAAACCCCAACCAATCCTTCCTTAACAAGCACCTTTACTTCTTGCCAGCTCCAATTCTAACTCTTGACAAACAACTTTATGTCACCGTGAGGTGTTTTGCCTTTATAAGCTTCCCCCATTTTCTAGTCTGGTGGAACACAATTCAAGTGCTTCTTTCTTATCAAACCAAACTTGGGTCTGCTCACCCGTGTGCAGTAAAGCCAATCTACTAACACCAGCTGTAGTGAAGGAAAGTGCAGCATTTATTGCAAGGTGCTAAGCAAGGAGCCCAGGCAGCTAGTGCTTAAAAGACCTGAACTCCCAAATGGCAGGAAATGTTTTCAAAGACAGGGTGAGGGAGAGGGTTGCAGGGTGTGTCATCAGCTCATGGACATTCTTCTGACGAGTTGGTGGTGAGGTCATCAGGAGTCAACATCATCAACCTTCTGGTTCCAACTGGTCTGGGGTCTATGTGCTTGTGGGCAGCATACAGTTAACATCTTCCACCTGGTGGGGGTTTCAGTCTCTGCAAAACAGCTCAAAGGACATGGCTCAGAATATTATCTAGAGCCCCTGGGGAGGAACTAAAGGTCATACACTTTGTTTAATTGCTAAACAATTATTATTTTGTCTTGCTTGACTATTTTCCTTTGTTTCTGCATTTTCTCACTTATCTGATTAAATTTATTCTTTGCAACTTGGGGAAGGCCAAGGAGACTAAAGTTTTTCTACAAACAAGAGGCAGGCAGAGGACATGGTGGGGTAGGGGTGACTGTCCTGGCAAGGTCCCATAGGGTCCTGCTTGGTTACATCTTTAATCTGTGTCTCCTGGGATGCACTCCTAACAAACCCCAAATAAACACCTCGCTAATCAGATGTCCGTTTCTGAAATTGTGGTTAACGCCCTAAAGGGCTATGGGGACTCAAAGGAACTTAAGACCTGGGCTTTGTACACAAGGGTTTGAGATCTTGTTGGGGAGAGAGAGCAATAGAGTAAATGCTCATTTAGAAGAGGGCGGAGAAGTGGTGGGTGTCACTGATCTGGCTTGATGGCAGTGGCGTTTCAGGGAGGGAATGAAGGCATGCTGGAGCCCCTTCTTCAGGAAGATGGGAGTGGAAACAAGCATTTCAGATGGAAGGATGGTGGGTTTGGGCCTGGTGGTTAGCCATGAACATGCTCTCAGGACTGGCTCCACCTTCTCCCTTTTCCCCTGCTGCCCTTACAGAGGCACCAAAAATCTGTAGTTTGCACTGAGGCTTAGCCACATTTCTTGGACAAAAGCTAGTTTCTAAATGATCTTTTCCATCAGGGTGATTTGAAGTATGCTTGGCCAACTTTATGTACTTTGGACTCATCTGGAAAGCTTGTTAGAATACACATTCCTGGGCCTCACCCTCAGAGACTCTGATGCAGGGTGTCTGGGGTGGAGTCAGAATTAGCCTTTTTTGAGCTCCCCAGGTGATCCTTCTGGTCCTCAGGCCACACTTCGAGTAGCACTGATTGATACTGCATTTCATCATTAGAGAACCCCAGACAGCTATCTGGTGGTTTTAGTTTGAAATGTTGTCAGTAAGCGGTCTGTGCCAAAACCCACCCTAGCTTGTGACGTTGTGACTGAGTCCAAGCTCGTACTGCTCTCTGTAGGACGGGCCAATAAATCGAGAGATGAGGTGTTGAGGGAAGGAAAAGCGACTTTATTCGGAAAGCAGCAGACCCAGAAGATGGTGGACTAGTGTCTCAAAGAACCATTTTACCCGAGTTAGAATCCAGGCTTGTTTTACACTAAAAGGGAAAGGGGTGCGCTGATAGTTGCAAACATTTTGGTGCTGGAATCTTTTGTTCTTACAGGTCTGGTCACAATGTTCCTATAAACCTCACAACAGGACAGATATCATTCTCTGTTTATCTCTATATGAATGGCAAAGTGTTACACCTCTAAAGGTCAGAGCCTTGAGAATGGGCTATCCTGTATATTTCAGGTTGTAGGCAACATTCTTTTACAAAAGATGCAGAGCCAGCATGACTAAGCGGAGGCAACAGAGCGCTAAGGTTAGCGCTAACCGAATAGATTCAACAGGAGAGCCAGGAGCTATGGCATCTGGGGGACCTGGATCCTCTTCTGACCCAAACACTTACGAGCTGGGTGATATTGGACAACTCACTTCTGTAAGCTTCAGGCCACTTCGTTTATAATTAGAACTAAAACTGCTGACCCCATAGGGATGCAGTGAGGATTACAGGAGGGGACAAGTGAAAGGCACAGAACCTTCATAAGAAACAGATTTGTTAAATGTGTCATAGGTTTTTCATGCGTATATTTTTCAGAAATTCAACTGCAGGAACCCTCCCCTGACTTCCACCACCCCACAGCCTTCTGTGTCTCTCATATACTCATCAAATGGGTCGTCTTGGTTTCCACCACTGACACTGAGCTCCTAGGAGGCTGGATCTAGTCTGTTAGCTCACCTCTCCCTCATCCAGTGTCTTGCACAGTGCTTGGGACATAGTAGATGATCAATGAATATATATATAAATCAGATAAAATGCTGTATCAGTAATTCTCAACCCAGGTTACACATGAGAATTACCTGGGATACATCTCAGAAATTCTGATTTAATTAACCAGAGGCAGTGTTTCTCAACCCTGGCTGTACATCAGAATCACCTGGGAAAAATTTTAAATCCACATGCTCAAGCCACATCCCTAACCAACTACATAAGAATCTCTTGGGATGGGACCCAAACATCAGTATTTTTAAAAAGCTCCCCCCTCAGATGAATCCACTGTGTAGCAGGGGCTGGCATCACTGGGTTAGATGCAGAGACAATCGACTGACACATGCAGTGGGTTATTAATGTGCTCTTAGATACAGACAAATCTTAAAGGTTAAAATTAAGAGGGGAATGAGTCACTATTTTGTGTATGTCTACTAACATTTTTTTATTTTCTGCCATTTCTGATTTTGGTAATTTACCTTCATTTCTGTGTGTACAGTGTCACTTTCTTTCGTGTCCACTTCTCTATCTCTTTGGCTATTTGTTATTGGGTGACTGTGTGTGTGTGGGGGGGTGTGTGGGGGGGAATAATCTCCCCCCCCGCCTACCCTGCCACCAAATTTATGTCCACCTAGAACCTGTGAATGTTTGAAAATAGGTTGTTTGCAGATACGATGAAATGAAGGTGAGGTCATTCTTGCTTAGGATGGGCCCTGACCCAGTGACTGGTGTCCTTAGGAGATAAGGGGAATTGGGACACACACACACAAAGACAAGCTCCATGTGAAGACAGAGGCAGAGACTGGAGTGATACATCTACAAGACAAGGAAGGCCAAGGATTGGCAGCAATCATCGGAATCTCAGAGAAAGGCCCGGAACAGACTCTCCCTCAGGCTCTCTGGGAGGAACTAACTCTGCTGATGTGTTGATTTCAGACTTCCGGCCTCCATAAAAGTTCAAGAACATGTTGCTTTAAGCCACTCAGTTTGTGTGATGTGTTACAGCCGCCCTAAGAAGATAATACTTCATTGACGTCTGTAGTTTAGATCTATTTTTCAATAAGAAGATTAGAGTCATAATTCTGAAATCATTCTTTTATTGTTCACACACAGATCTGCTATTTTCTGGACTTTCTCTAACTAGGGGTCGAAGTTCCCATTGGATGAAATGCGCCCAAATTCCTGTCTTGCTCCAAAGGCTAAAGTGGGAATTCATGAATGTTTTACATATTAAAATTTTCATAGAAGGCTCAGATGATTAAAGCAAAACTTCTAAAAAATAGGCATGCGTGCTCTCCACTCTTAGGCCGGTCAGTGCATACTCCATGTGACCCACTGAACTCTGTAAGCTCCTGAATGGAAGGTTTCTTTCCCAATATTTGGAGATGCTGCAGGTCATGAACTCGTGCAGTTGGATCTGTTTAAAAACTTTGTTCAATATGTCTGGGTGTCTCGATGTCTATGAGAACCGATATTGGCATTTTCCATACTGGAGGCTTGATGTCTACGAGAACCAGTATTAGCATTTTCCATACTGTAACAAAAATAAATGCACCAAAAACACCATGTTATTTCTAAGATGAAGCATTTACATCATGGATTACAAAGACAATGTAATGGTCGTAAAAAAGTATATAACAATTTGTTAAATCTACAAAGAAAGTAAAAAAGTATATTTACATTTTCTTCCCTTTAAAAAACCAAAGATCCAAACAAGCATTTTATATATTAATAAATTTAACATAGACAATTTTCATTCATTCAACAAGGATTTCTTCAGTATTCTCCATGTGCCAGCTCTTATTTTAAGAGGCATCAGCATTTATTTTTATCCGGGCATATTTATTGTTGTTATGTAATTTAATGTTATTATTTTAGTTTTAAAAGTTTGTCATCTAATAATAAAGCCCTCCCCAGTCCCACCTTAGAAATATGGCTTAAAAAAGAAAAGGCTTACTTTTTTCATGGGTATAGTTTCAACACTATAAAACACAAAAAAGGGAGATAAAATGATTTTTCAATTACAATTACAGTTCAACAGCTGCATCCCCCCACCTTTTTACTCTAATACAGATGTTGACAAAGCAAATTCAGGAGAAACACATATTAAGAAGGAGGTAAATGAAGTCAAAGTGAACACATTTTGAATACAAGTTCACCAGGCACAGAGCGAAGGGTGGATCATGGAGCCAAAATGAAAACTAGTAAAAACAGTTATAAAGTAAAGTGCCAAGTCCCCGAGACAGAGGAACTGCAAACAAGAAATAAGAAGGCTGGTTAAGGAAGCTGAGACAATTAAGCAAGGGGAAAAATAGTTAAAATAAGCATAAGAAAACCAGTACAAAAATTTCATCTGAATAGGGATGACCTATTACACCAATATGTATAAAATGGATAACTAATAAGAACTTGCTGTATAAAAAAATAAATTAAAAAAAAAAAGAATGTCATATAGTTGTAATCATAAAAAAAAAAATTGGGAGATTGGGATTGACATATATACACTAATATGTTTAAAATGGATAACTAATAAGAACCTGCTCTATAAAAAATAAATTAAAAAAAAAAGAATGTCATATAATAGTAATCATAAAAAAAAAAAAATCGAGTTTAATTGCATCAGAGCCGTTCTTTAGCAAGTGCCTGGAAGGTAGCGCCACTTAGAAAATGATTCCCCAGCCTCTTGTCTACTTACTCATCATCATATACATCTTCAGAATCCATTCGACGGTAGTACTTAGCCAGCTTTACAGCAAAAATGATAGCCGGAAGTAAAAATGCGGTAGCTTTTCCTATACCAAACCAAAACAAATTCTGCAGGGAAAAAGGAAAATCATAAGGATTAGATGCTTGAAGATGGGAAATGGAAAACAACACTGGCTTGGGGAAAATAACTTTACTTTGCAGTTTTTTTAATGGATTCTAACTTTGTGAACTTCAGACGAGCCGGCCACTGTGTGAAGTGCTACCTGTTATGATAATTCATTCCATCTTTCTGAAAACCTTGAATAGATCCTATTGTCATATTTATTTTACAAATGAGGAACAGAGGCAGCAAGTGCTGAAGCAAGGTTTAGCATCTAGGACGCCCCCAAACAACAGCTAACCATCCCACTAGATGGCTCCCGGCTTTGAGGCCAGCCATAAGAGCACGGACAGCCTGCAGGCCTGAGCTCAGATCCGTCTCTGAGTTGTTCTGATGTGAGGGTGGCTCATTAAACTTCCTGGCTTTGCTCTGCCTCTGAACAGTGGGATTGGCAGCCGCCTCATCCCAAAACACTATTGTGTGAAGAAAACAGATGCAATGCTTGGTACCGTAACGATGCCCCCAACAAACGTTCCATGATGAATTTAACCAATCTTTAAGGACGGTCACGGGCTGAATTCAATCCTGTTCTGCCTAAAAAGCGATGTTAAAGTATTTTTTAAAAGACAGCTGCCTATATTCCTAAGTCAGATGTCACACAGAAACCTGGCTTTACGTCATTTCTCGAAAAGTCTCAAGTCGGAACTCGTAATGCTGAGCCCTCGTTCCCACAAGGCAACATCAGCTGGAGCTGAGTGATGGTTCTTCCTTCAACAGGGGTATCTGTCCTCAGTTTGTTGCAGGCCATACCACTAGCTCTTACAGGGGTGATACCCAACATTATTTAACCTGACCCACCAATCAGAACAGAGATGGCTGTGCACAACCAGTATGGCCCTGTGGGTACCAGACACTAGCCAGCGTCTGGCCTTGGCCTGTTTTGTAAATCTACAACCTTCCAGATCCCTGTAGAGGCTCAAGTCTGCGGCCCCTGCCTTAGGATAACCCTGTAACACTAGAGCAGCCCTCCCCAGCCCACTGGGAGGTAAAAGGCAGCTCGGACATAAAAACAACCGCCCAGACCCTCATGTCTCGGCCACTGCGCTTCTGCTTTGTTCCTGGTTGAGTTTAGCGTTGGACAGAGTGGCATCACTTGGCCCAGAATTTTCAGTAAATTTGTTCTCCTTTCCCACATATTCTTTTATTGGTAGATTTCTACACTTTCAACCTTGTTTTGAGAGGCTTAGAGCTTTATGACAACCATACCTTTTACTGGAAGCTGCCTCAATCCTTCTGGGTACAATCAAGATATGAAAGAAACATGTTTGCCAGCCGGGAGTCGATTTTCCTGGCAGAGCCAAAGGCCAGAACTCTTCCTTACTCTTTAAACCACCTGCTACAAAGCTCTAGCCTACAGTCTTCCTGAGCACCCTCCAGGCCTCCCCTCCATTGGTCCCCGATTGTTTTGGAGAGGCATCTGCTAGTTAGGTGATCTGACTGGCTGCGGGCAGGCAGTGGAGACTGGGCGCAAGGAGATCAGTTCAGAATGAACCAGCCTAACTAACCGAGGGCTCCCCTAATGAGGGCTTTAATCAAAGCCATCAGCAGGGGCTCCAAGCAGCAGACAAAAGGGTACAAAGTCAGAAGGGGAGGGCAGCAGCCAGGAGACCAAGGCGGGGGATCTGCATGGCTGGGAAAGTGGCAGGATCATTTCCATCCAGGTACAAAAAAGTCCCTCCCACAGAGACAAGTGATAATGGAACAGAGAGATGGACGGATAGAGCAATCTGAATGTACTGTGACAGGCAGCTATCTGATCATCCTTACGGCCTGTGCCAGACAACACTCCAGATGACAGGGTCACAGCAGTGAACACACAGCTCGTGCTCATGGAGATCAGAGTCTAGTGTGTGTTGCGGGGGACAGGTCTTACCAAAGAGCCACACCGATGTACAATACAAACAGCAAAAACATCTCTACAGGAAAAGCAGAAAGTTCCATGGGAGTGTACAAAAGGGAGCCAAATGTAGTTGGGAAGATCAGAAAAACCTTCCCTGAAAAAAAGATACGTTCGAGCTAAGACCCGAAAACGGAACAACAGCTAATAACAGCGAACATTTATGGAGTGTGTTAATGTACCAGGAAAGGTGTTAAGGGCTTTCCATGTAGTCTTTCTTTGAACCATCAAAACAACCCTATTAAGGTGAAGAAGCTCAGAAAAGATAAATAATTTTTCCACGTCACGGAGTTCAGAAAATGTAGGAGTGGAATCTGAATTCAGAGTCTGTGTTCTCAACCATTATATTATAAGACCTAGAGGAGTCAGCTAGGTGGGGTATGGGTGTGGAGGGGAAGAATGAGAGAGAGAGAGAGGGAGAAGGAGCTTGTGTCTAATTTCTAGGCAGCGGAACTGGCATATGCAAAGGCCCTGGGGTGGGGAAATCTAGATTTTTTTTTTTTAACATCTTTATTGGAGTATATAAAGAAATGAAAGAAAACACTGAAGCACAGTGAGAAAAGTGATCAGATAGTACAAAATGTGCCAATGGGCAGGTACCCAATCATGCAGGGCCTAGAGCATAACAGTAAGGATCCTGATCCTTCCTGTGATATTAACAGTAAACCACTGAGGTGCTTTAAGTGAAGGGAATGAGACGATTGACTCATGGAGAGAGTCAGTGTATATCGAGGAGTGAACAGAGCTGAGGAATAAACTTGGTTAACTGGAACTTACCAGCCCAATGGCAACATCTTAAAGGGCTGTTAACTCAAAAATTAAACTAAGTTTGCTATAGCTTTAGGGTTACATATATAGCTGCACTAAGAGTCCTTTGGAATATTGGCAATCTGCACACCAGTGATGTTCCTTTCTAATTATTTCAGACAAACAGTTTTCTTCATGAGGGTCTCTTGACTTCTGTAAATAAAATTCAAGTAAGGAATGAAGATACGCAGCGAGGACTTTGACTTTTCTAGCTTATTAGTGTCAGAACACATTCATCTACATTTTAGATCTTAGGTCTTGGATTCTACAACTGTAACAGACCCAAGCAGAAACCTATTTTATATTATAGTGTGAACTACCATCTGAAAGAAAAAATCAAAGATAATGAGTTTATTGTGTTTTCTTCTTTTGAAAGATGAAATTCTTACCAGGGGGTCGATAATGTAGCTGCACAGAAAGACATCAATAGCTGAATCTAGGGCGGTGGCCACTGGTTTGCAGGCTGCCATTTGCTCAGTGATCTATGGGGGTAAGAAAAACAGGCAAACTTTGATGGAGCCACACCCACAAAATTCCACAAGAATAAAATTAAACACCCTATTCACTTCTGGCCTGTTCACAAAAAGAATCCTTAGGCCCTCTGGATATGGAGCTGATAGCTGATTTCTATGGATGAGTTCTATGACATAAAAAAGTATGTACTTGAAACGAAGACCCCGATTCTCTCTGCGCCTCGGTTTTTAGTTCCCTGGTTTGTTATTTGGAAAAGTAAGACCCATCTTGCTGGACTCTGCAGAGACTTAAAGAGTATACATGGTCAGCATAGTGCCTCAGTCTGAATTTCTTACCCGCCCCCTTTGTAGCCTGACAAAGGATGTGGGAAGAAAGTGGAAAGTTAGGTAATGAATAAGTCTACATTTTAGAACAGGGGTTGGCAGACTTTTTTCTATAAAGGGCCAGAGAGTAAATATTTTAGACTTTGCAGGCTGGGCTGAGATATATCTGTCGCAACTGCTCCACTCTGCCATGGTGGGGCGAAAACAGCCACAGACAATATATGAACAAATGGGTGTGGCTGTGTGCCAATAAAACTTTATTTACAAAAATGGCAGGACCTGCTGACAGAAGACAGAAAACAAAGTACTCATTACTGAGGTAAGACTAAACAAGTTTAATGAATCACAGACAGATGCTCCAATCCCATTAGCTTAAGAAAACTATATTCATTCACTCAAAAAATTCTGGAGTAAGTACAATAAGCTAGATGCTAGTTCCTGGGGTGGGGAGTGTGCCTTATTTCTTTTCCTTTATTGGTTGGCTCATCTCCCCCTTTTCTTCCACCTCTACCTTACAAGGCAGCCCATATTAATAACATTATGTTTCTCTAAGCTCAAACAACCATATACACTCTCTTTACAGGCTTTTTCACTGTTAGTTTTATAAAAAGTGGGGTAAGGGTACACATGGATCAATGGAACAGGATAGAAAGCCCAGAAATAAACCCACGCAGTAATGGTCAATTAATCTATGACAAAGGAGACAGGAATATACAATGGAGAAAAGACAGTCTCTTCAGTTAGTGGTGCTGGGAAAACTGGACAGCTACATGTAAAAGAATGAAATTAGAACATTCTCTAAGACCATATACAAAAATAAACTCGAAAGGGACTAAAGACCTAAATGTAAGACTGGATACTATAAAACTCCTAGAGGAAACCATAGGCAGAACACTCTTTGACATAAATTGCAGCAATATTTTTTGGATCCCTCTTGTTAGAGTAATGGAAACAAAAGCAATAATAAAGCGATGAGACCTAATTAAACTTAAAAGTTTTTGCACAGCAAAGGAAACCATAAATAAAACAAAAAGACAACCTACGGAATGGGAGAAAATATTTGCAAACGATGTGACCAACAAGAGCTTAATTTCCAAAATATACAAACAGCTTATACAGCTCAATAACAAAAAAACAAACAACCCAATCCAAAAAGACAGAAGACCTAAATAGACATTTCTCCAAAGAAGACATACAGATGGCCAACAGGCACATGAAAAGATGCTCAACATCGCTCATTCTTAGAGAAATGCAAATCAAAACTACAATGTGGTATTACTTCACACCAGTCAGAATGATCATCATCAAAAAGTCTACATATAATAAATGCTGGAGAGGGTGTGGAGAAAAGATACTATAATTCTCCATTGGTTGCGTGCGCCACTGGAAACTTCATGCTGCTCCTCCACTTCTCTCTACTGATTTATTCATGGAGACTTAACTTTACGGACCGAATTTTTGTCCCCCAAAAGTTCCCATGTCAAAGTCCTAACCTCCCATACCTCAGAATGTGACTGTATATGGAGATAGGGTCTTCAAGGAGGGAATTCAGGTAAAATTAGGTCACTAAGATGACTCTAATCCAATAGGACTGGTGTCTTTATAAAAGAAATTTGGACACAGACACAGAAGGAAGACCACGTGGGGACACAAGGGGAAGACGGCCACCGACAAGCCAAGGAAACAGGCCTCAGAAGAAACCAACCTGCCGACACTCTGATCTTGGACTTCCAGCCTCCAGAACTGTGCGAAAATAAGCTCCTGTTGTTTAAGCCCCCCTAGTCGACAAATACACCAATGACATAGCAGGTTCAGTGCTGCCCAGGGCGTGTACAAACCACAGCTGCAAATGGACTCTAACGTAAGGAGCTCATGGTTTGCCAGGGGAGACACAGTCGAGGAGACCAGAATCCCTACAGCAATGAGCAAAGGGAGCCGGGGGAGAATGCAAGGGGCATGCTGTCCGCAGTGGGCAGGCCCGGGAAGCTGCCCAGCATGGACACACTTGTGCTGAGTCTCATGGTGCCTCCACCCGTGGCTCCTACATTCAAGGTCCTTTTACTTATCTTCTGTCTAATTTCTGTGAATTTAATTTGATTTCCTCCTGATTTTATCCTAGAAAATAACTATCCCAAGACACAGCCCCCTTATGTTCATCAACGATAAACCACTTACAGAGATCTTGACCCACTGCAGATAACGTTCAAAGTAGCTCATTATCGAATTCCCGTACTTCTTACTTTCCTGGAAAGACATCAAAGAGTAATAGAGCCATTAAAATGACTCTACCATACTCTATGTAATCATGCAGTGATGGTCACACACCCACTTATTGGCATAACAACTTACTTCAGCAATAATTGTGGAGATTCGGTTTGTGATGAAGTCCTGAGCAGAATCCAAAACGAGACTGATATTGGCCACTTTCACCTGGAAAACACAGCAACGGTCGACACGGTATCAAGTGATAAAAGAATTTCATCAGACGGTTTGTATGTTGATGCGAGTACTGTTAACTCAGCCCCACACCCCCATGACTTGCTAGTTAAGACTCTACTAGCTGTTCATGATTAGTGACACCTTCCCTGGCTTGGCTTCCCAGGAGATGGGTATACGTCCCCACCCCATGATGGTGAGCTTGGCTCTGTGACTTGCTTTGGCCAATGGAACACAGATGGGGTGGTACTGTACTGGTTTTCTAGTGAGAGTGAAAGTTTGTGTGTGGAAGGCACTGGGATTTGGAGGCTGTTTGTCAAGCAGCATTATCTCTGTAAAAGTGACCGATGTACCACCTATACTTGCATCCTACACATCCAAAAACAGCTTTCTCCTGTGTACGTAACATGCCAGGATGCGGTCTTCATTTACAGAGGTCCTTGTAGAAAGGAGAGGGTGGGAAAACCCAATTTGGTGTTTAAAATGGGTGGATAACTGAGACTTGATTTTACTTAAAGTACCTGCAAAACCCAACATCTCTGAAAGTCTGTGTGTGCTTTTGTAAGAAGACCCCAAGACAGAGAAAGAAAACAAATCCTTACCCCCAATCCACTGCTTTTCTGTTGAAGCTCCTTCAATTTTTGGTGCACAGCACTCTGGTGAATAAACACAGATCATATTTCCTGACCTGTTACATGAAGCTGCAAGATCACGTGCTTTGTATCCCCCCCACCCATAAGTCAGCCATCAAATCCGACTTTACTCTGTAATAGTTTCATTCGAGAAAAAACAACAGACACGAGGAACAATATGCACCTCACATATTTGGGTATAAGAAAACCTGAAGAAGAAAATTGGGATACATATTCTAGAGCTTCAAAGGGCAGCACACCATGTGTAAGGTAGCCACAAAACTCTTTTGAATCAGGTTTGCTCAAAGTGGCAGGCATTGTTTACAGTAAAACCTGTTCAACAAGAGTGGCTTAATTTGCATGGTTTAGATGAGGAATTGGCAAACTATCGGTTAAGGACCAGATAGTATATACTGTAGACTTTGTGGACCATACCCTGTCCTAATCTCTCAACTTTGCCCTTGTAGCCAAAAGCAGCCACAGATCATCTGTAAACTAGGTGGGCCTGGCTGTGTTCCAGTCAAACTTTATTTGTAAAAACAGGCAGCAGAGGAATTCCCTGGTGGTCCAGTGGTTAGGACTCTGAGCTTCCACTAACTGGGGAACCAGGTTCGATCCCTGATCAGGGAACTAAGATCCCGCATGCCGCAGGGCGTGGCCAAAATAAATAAATAAACAAGTAAGTAAGTAAATAAATAAATACAGGCAGCAGGCCGGATGGGGCCCATGGGCTGCAGTTTTCAGGGCCACAGTTTGCTAACCCCTGGTTTAGAGTGTAGGTCACATCCACAGAACAACTTGCCTAATTGTAGGTTGCCCCAACTCTGAAAAGGCCAAGGAGTCCTGTGTCTACTTGAAGGAAAGCATTTAAGGAACATGTCAACACCAGCTTAAAATGTTAACGTATTTGTGCTAGGCATAAAGTATAGCAGAGAGAGAACTGTGATGAGTGCAGCACACAAATTAAGAAAACTGTAGAGGAGGACTTTGTGAAGACTCGACTGAATTAGAAAGGCAGGAGGAGAAATGAAGAGAGAGATGGTAAACACTAGTTCTAGAAGATTCTGAAGTTGGAGTCAAACGGACGAATAAGCTTCTTCAAACCTGAGCAGGCTGACTCTGTAACCTGGTTCCCACGCAGTCGTCCCCTTGATGACTGCAAACATGACCCTCCCACATGCAAGCATAATAATAATGGCTCCTTTTTGCAGAGTCCCTCTGGGAGGTCAGATCCTTCATGTCCAAGAGCCAGGTAACAGTGAGGCAAGGACCCTTCCCACCACTTTTAAATGAGAAAACTGAAAGCCACAGGACTTCGGAGAGGCAGAAGCAGGATTTGAAATCAGGTCGACCTGACTCCAGAGCCCATGTTCTTTCTCTGTTACAAACTGCCTTTCTGGCATTTAGGAAAGAAGCCAGAAGGCAGAGAGGAAAAAAAAGAAAGGAAAAGTGAGAAAGCTGGATGGAAGAGAGGGGCAAAGAACATCAGAACAGGGAGTAGAGCTAAATGAATGTGGAAAGAAAGGGCATCGCCTTGCCTCACATATTTCATGGCAGGGTATGAAGACAGAGAGTTTGATAATAATAAACTAAGTAAGAGTGAGTCCAGCACTTCAGCTGCTGCACGGCTTAGGGGAGCCTGTTTAAGGCCATGGAAACGAGAGAAAAACATAGGAGGCAACCACAGATTTAAAATAACTGTTCACACTCAAATAGAAAAAGGCAACAAAAAGGCAGAAAATCTGTGGTGAAAATTGAAAATGTGTCCTCTTCAAAGCCCAGCTACTATCATTTATTTTAAAAATAGCTCAATTTCTTAGCCTGAGGTTAACCAAATTTGACCTACGCGTGACATACGAATATATCATTAAGCTAGGTGA
Organism: Eschrichtius robustus; assembly: GCF_028021215.1. Taxonomy (NCBI): domain Eukaryota; kingdom Metazoa; phylum Chordata; class Mammalia; order Artiodactyla; family Eschrichtiidae; genus Eschrichtius; species Eschrichtius robustus. Next base: position 109,021,423 of record NC_090827.1, on the reverse strand, counting down.
AACAGTTTGCCCAGGTCACAGCGAAATATCAAAGGTTGTTGATTGTTACCATTAATTTTTGCAAAGGAATGATTTCGTCACGATGAATATTTCTTAAGATTCCTGCATTATTTTTCAGGGTCTGTTTCAAATTTCCTTGGGGCTACAAAGAGAATAAAGTAAATAAATATTAGTACCTGTTTCCAGACTCTGGAGCACTCTGAGGCTGCCTTCTCTCTCTCTCTCTCTCACTTCACCATAATAAAGCCACTGTAAAGCCGATTTACAGTAGCTATAGCTTCATTTTACAGATGAGAAAACCAAGGCTCAATCAACTGAGACATTTTATTTAACCCACACTTAAATCGTTTTTAGTATAGTAACATCTAACAAGCGTTACTACTGCCTCCATTTAACAGATGAGGAAACTGAGGCACATAGGGGTGAAATATTGTGCCTAAGTTCCCACAGTTAGGAAGAGGCTGACTCAGGATTTAAATCCTGGTCTTCCCCCAGAGTCCAGGTCTGCTGCTTTGTGAAAGGGACCAGTTACAGCCATTAGTCACCAACCAGCAGGGAAGCTGGTAATGGGGAAGCTTATGGGGCTTGGATGGTGTCTTTGCCCTCCCTTATCTGCTCATTATTGGCGATGCAAAGCACCAAACGGGATCTCCCTCCCACATCCTCAGTTACCATTCCCTGCACTGCAAGAAAATGTGTGCACAGGTGTTTGGCAGTGGAGGGGTGGACGGAGTGAAAGCAGGTCCAGTGCTGAAGCAGTGAGGGCAGCAGCACCACGAGCAGAGGCTGGAAGAGCCTGCACCCTGAAGGTGCCCTGGGAACCTTCACACGCTCACGGACTGTGAGGCCGTGTGGCAATGGCTGCTGATGGGAACTTTTAACGTGCACAGAGGGGTGTGTTTAAACAAGGGTTACTTGTGGTACATGGAACGTCTTCCATAGCTTCTCTAAGAACGGTACTGACATTTCACATCTACGACAATGACAGCCTTGAACCGGACCGTTTGAACTCACCAAATGGTTGGCTTTTACTTCTAGATCATTGGCAAATGATAAAAGATTCACTTTTGTGGGATTTTTCCCAGTCTACAAAAGAGGTGTAAAAAGCTGTGTTATGGATATGGGATTTTTGAACCTTAACAACATGTAATAAGCAACAGAGTGAACATGGGTCCGTAACCATAAAGTAAGGCTAGACACTCTAAAGCTAGACACATCTGCATTCTTGTTTATACACACAGTATTATTTGTATTCAGCCATAAAGAGAAATAAAATACTGATACATGCTGTAATGTACATGAATCTCAAAAAACTTGGGCTACATGAAATGGACCAGTTAAGGTTATCAGACACAAAAGGTCACATACTGTATGATTCCATTCATATGAAATATCCAAAATAGGTAAATTCATAGAAACTGAACATAGAGTGATGGTTGCCAGGGGCTGGGAGTGGGAAATGGGGAACAATTGCTTAATGGGATCGAGGCTTTCTTTTGGGGTGATGAAGGTGCTTTGGAACTAGATAGAGATGATAGTTACGTAACACTGTGATTATACTAAATTCTAGTGAATTGCTCACTTGGTAAAAGAGTTAATTTCATGTTGAGTGAATCTCATCTCAATAAAAAAACAAAAATAAAAACAAAAAACATTTTATATATATATACATATAAACACACACACACGATGCCCTAACTTTTCCCCAAAAGATCAAGTGCGAACATATGGGTCATACCGCAGCCATGAAGGCACCATAGTCTATTTTGTCTATTCCTGAAGAGCTGAAATCCATAAGGTTTCTTTTTCCTGCCTCATCCAGCAGAACTATATTGTCAATTCTTATATTCATATTTTCAAAATTATTATTTATGTTTCCGGTATGCTGCATAATAAAAAGGAAAGATATAAATAAATCCACTCTTCTCCAAAAACTTCACCTACTTAATGCTTTAAAAGAGCAATAAAATTACACAGGCCAAAACAGATGCACATGTACCTGACTGGCGTTTCTTCCCGGTTCTCTTCTCTCCCCTCCCATTCCTTCCCCGCCTCCCTGCCTTCTTCCCTATGCCTTATGCCAAGCACTATGTGAAGAGGTGGAATGCAAAACAAAATCATATTGCATCTCCACCCTCAAAGATCTCAAAGGGAAGAGGCAGTGTCGTGATAAAGGCACATGAAATGCATTGGGACACCAGGGACAGAGCCTTTCAAGGCAGGAGGCTGGGGAGGGCAACAGAGAGGAGGTGGCTTCTGAGCAAGTCTTGACAAACAGAGATGCTGAAAGGGGCTGGGCAGGCTGCTTTCCAGGGGAAGGGGGCAGCATGCACTGGACTTGGGTAATAGAGAGACTTGAGATCAACGGGAACGTGGTTCATGACTTGGGGGCCTGCGTGTCTAGGGCACTCTCCCACCCTACGCATCATGGTGCACCAAGAAAATGGCACATGGCATAATGAGTAAATGAGTAGAGGGCATCGATTAGGGCTTGCTTGCAAAATTTTATTTTATTTATAAATACATGCAAGCTATATTTAGGGAAGAGAATCCGAAATTTGTATACAGCTTTCAAATAAACCTCTTCACATCTGAAAATCATCAGGCTGTTGTGGCCTCATGGCAACCCCGGAAACTTTCTGTGATGTCTCAGTGGGTGAGCCATGGGGTTTGCGGAACAACCTCTGCCCTTGATTTTCCTCGGTAATTGCTTCTATATCGGAAGCCCAGAAGAAAGAACGTTCCTAAGATTCTCTCCTGCACAGCTGAGAAGGCCAGAAGGCCTCCACGTATGAGGGAGTGGGCACAGCCTAGGCTAAGGGTGCCCTAGGCCTGGGCTGCTGAAGCCCCCTTGCCCCTTCCTCCAGCCAGTGTGCTCTACAGGGGTCTCTCCTTGGAGTCTGAACACTCAAGACTTGGGTGCCGGTCTGGGCAAAGGAGGAGGAGAGGTCATTCCCTTCTGTCCCTTCCATCCTTGTTGCCACTCTGTCTCTTGCTAAGGGCCTACCTGGGAGCCCTGGGGCCACAGCCATCATTCATAAGGAGTGAGGACTCTGTGGGCCACGGTTCTTGTCCCCACTCAGGGATGTGACAGAAAAGGATGGCTTTTCTGGGAGAGTCAGTATCCCTGGGAAACAAGTGGGGTTTGTGCCTCCAGGAAGAGGTACACTCAAAGGATAAACTCTTTCCCTGTGAAGTGTCTGCAGGGAGGCCCCTGGAGAGGATCTTCCATCATCTGCTAGAGAAACTCATGCCTCAAGAAAGTCAACTGGTCGGGGGTGCTGCAAATGTTTTGGAATTAGGTAGAGGTGAGAGTTGCATAGCCTTGCAAATGTACTAAAGTCACTTTAAAATGGTTAATTTTTATCTTATGTGACTTTCATCAAAAAACAAAAAAGACAACTGAATTTAGTAAAGAAATGTCAATTTCCTGATTGGTTCTAATTACTCACCTCTTTAATGCTGAGAAATTCACTGATATTGTAGGTATTCTCTAGCTTAAGTGTGGCATAAATGCCTTTATTTTCTTTGCAATCACTGAGGGAATAAACAGAGAAATCAGGATCCAGAAAGACAGTTGTGGCTACCTCTGTCCACTGCTAAGGATGGAGAGAAAGGCGAACTGTTCGTCTTTGTTTAATCTGTGACCACAGACGTGGCATCTGGGTGTCGACACAGAAGGCCATCACCAGTGGCTGCACGAATCCCCTGGGTGCCCGCCATTCCTGACTTCGTTCCCTGTTTTACTAAATGTCCCATGCTTGCAACAGATACACTAGGACTGGTAAATACTACATCCTTCTATCTGTGTCCTTTGTGTTCTTTCCCGTGCTGTGAGTAATAACAAGTTTACAAATTGGGAAGAAATAAACTCTAATCTAAAAAAACAACAGATGTCAGAAAGAGGTAAGTTACAAAGCACTATCATTAAAAGATTTCATAAAAGATTAAAACTCTATCAAGCCCCTGCCAGACCATCTCCGTCCATGTTTCCAGGGTTGAGCTTCACCTACTAAACTTAAGGTTGGACTAAGGGTAGGATGGAGATAGGGAGGGGGCAACAAACATCCAAACGGTCGGTCCACTTCGGCTATAAACCTAACTTGGCCTCACTTCTCCGTGCTTCTTTAAAATGTGACAAACGCCTCCTCGGCTGAGCTAAGCAGGGTGGCCTCATCTGATGCATATCCTTGCCACCCAGATGGCCACCTCCTGGGGCGCCTCTTCCTTGTGCAGCAGCCAAGGCCCTCCAGTCCCAAGGTATGCCTGGGAGAAGCAACTTTCCCACATCCCCAAGAGGTGTGACACTCCTCTCCAGGGAGCCCCAAGTAGGTTGGCATTGGAACAGAGAGTCTGATACACTAACCAACAGAGGTAAGACCAGAGAGTTCCACAGGAGCCAGAATCACAGAGAGCTGGCAGACCAGGCCAAGGAGCTCGGCCTCCTCCTCTAAGCCTAGGGATGGATTAAGTGTGCACAGAAACTCCAATGGATTGAAAATGTCTACTGAGAATATGCTGTTGAGAGGGCTCCTGTGACCCTCTGGGCAAAGCAGAAGACCACAGTTGATGACCAATGTCTGCCATGGAGGCGAGGTGTGGGGAGGATTGACACCTGTGCTGCTTGTTTGCTGTCTCATGCGCTAGAGGTGACGGGGAGCTGGTGATACTCAGACTACTATTATCGTCATCCCTATTGAAGCGACAGGAAGTGGAACTGCCCAAGATCACAAAGGCCCCGGTGGTAGAGCCAGGACTGGAGCCCAGGCAGCCTGACTGTACAGCCTGGATCTCCAGCTGCATTGCAATTAGCATGTCTGAGATTTGGACCTGACAAAAGAAATGTTCACATACTGAGGTCTCGGGAAGTCATTCTGGCTTCTACACGATTTAACTCAAATTTTATGCTAACTAAAACAAGCTGTTTGTGGCCTGTCAAACACACACTGTACATCGGCTTTAATTATGAAAGAAAAGGGTGCATTGACCAGAAGTAAAGAATGTCCATGTTAAAAATAAAGATTAAATATCTCCCCCCCTGGGACATCTATGTTGGCACTCCTTCGATGAGAAGACTCCCTTCCCAGGTGCCAAGGCCATAGTGATTCACTGTGTATACCCTGATCCGTTTTTTTTTTTTTTTTTTTGAAACCTTTAATGAATGTATCCCTGACTTGTTTATCGTTCTTTGTTCTGACAAGATATAAAACTATTCTGAAAGCCATGGTTCTCTGGAACAATTCCTCAGAGCTATCTGAGAGGCTGTCTCTGGGGCTGTAGTCCTCAGTTTGGCTCAAATGAAACTCTTTTCTATTCCTATTATAGACTTGTTTATTGATTTTTTTCTTTCTTTTTTTTTTTTTTTGCCACACCATGACTTTCAGGATCTTAGTTCCCTGACCAGGGATTAAACCTGGGCCATGGCAGTGAAAGCGCCAAGTTCTAACCACTGAACCTCCAGGGAATTCCCATGTTTATTGACTATTTCCATCAACAGACCCATCCAATGAATTCTTGTTATATGGCATTTACTTGGGGCAGGGTGATTCTTAAACAAGAATGCATTTTAGGGTCACTGTTACCATTGAATTCTAGTAATTAAGACAAGGCGGCTTGGGACAGCACCATCCTAAGGCCTAGAAGGCTTTCAGGGAAAGGATTATCTTTTTGGTCTTACTGCTAAGACCAGAGAACAGCTTACTTCTAAAACTGGAAAGTTGACCATTAAAATTAAAGACATGTTGAAAGCAAAATTCTCATTGTAAAAACACAACATTCTAAGTAGCAAAAAATGCATGATGCAATTATTTATACCTGTAAACTTGTTCAAAAGTGAGATGAATATCTGGTTTGTTAAATACCATGCCAGAGAGATAGTATTTCCAATCTGCATTTAGTAAATATGGCGTGTCCAAAACCTAGAACAAATTAAAAAACTTTTTTTTAAAGACAGTTTTACACAAACATACATGCATATAATAAAATGAATATTCTGTTCAATATACGGTATTTGGGGGATTTTTATATCATGATTTTCCTCATTGATTTTCAACTTAAAACTAGAAAATAATAGTGTGATTGGAATAAAGATATCGACCACTGGATAGCATCAGTAGGAATTATTGAGACTACTTTTTGGGGGGAACATTTCATTTTAGTAAAATAAACACATTAGAAATGGGAGAAAAATAGATAATTTGATTCAGAATATCTAATAGAAAGCCATGAAGCAGTAGACCCAGATCTTCACTACTTCCCTCTAGACAAAAGGAATTAAATCTGGCACAATCTTTGACTTCACATTATGTATATTTAAGGTGGGCTAATTGGTACATGACTGTATATACACTTACGGAGTGTAAATGGTTTCAAAATATCCTCTGTTTTTTAAGAATTCCTTTTTAACAATTTAACACAGTACAAAAGATGATGAAGTCTGGTTTGATGTGTTATTATTATTTTTTATCAAGAGGCCAAATGGAGATAATTTGACAAACTGATGCTCCCGATTTAATTTTCTTCAACCAAGTAATTAAACTACCACCACCACAACTGGTTTATTTTAGCAGTCATTCACCTGATTTTATAACAGATTTGAGGTGAAAAAATATATACAATAAAATAGGAAAACAAATATATTTTTAAAATCAGAATCTAGAGAAAAACACTGGAAAGCCAAAGTTAGAAGACAGACATGTAGATCAAAACTTCCTCATTAATTAATGAAGCTAAACTTGCACCTGTGCCCTAGAGTGTGAAGTAGTTGGTCTTAGATGGAGAAAGTGAAGCTTGAATTCAATTCCCAACTACCTCGTCAGATTTCCACCAGGGACAACCCTCAGCTATGAGGTGTGTCATTTATCAGTCTCTCTCACTTCAAATTTACGACCCTCAAACCATCTGTTTGGGCAACTGTCATCTGGGAAGTTATTTGAAATGTCAGAAACCTCTTGAGGTATAGAAGGAACCCGGGAACTTATCCTCCGATGTTCTGCATTTGGGAACTACTGCTGAGGAGAATTGTATTCTCCCCAAATATTACAATCAACATTGAAGAGCAAGCCTTAATTCCTGGTACTGATTTCACTTACATTAAAAAAAAAAAAAAAGAATACAGTTGACCCTTCAACAACATGGGTTTAAACTGAGAGGGTCCACTTATAAGCGCATTTTTTTTGGTAGTAAATACTACAGTACTGCATGGTCCAAGGTTGGTTGAATCCAAGAAAGGAGATATGGAGGAACCATGCATACGGAAGGCTGAATATAAATTGTACGCAGATTTTGAGTGCGTGGAGGGTCAGCGCCCCCAACTCCCTGTGGTTCAAGGGTCAACTGTACTGCCATATTTTTTTGCTCTGACAAATAGATGGAATCTCAACCTACTGAATACAAACTACCTGCTCACCTTTTTGCTCTCGAAGAAACCCACAAGAAAGGGGAAAAGAAAAGTTTTGGCTCAAGCTCTTCATAATGGGCACAAAAACCACGTTTACCTGGAATAACTTTTTGTTTTGGTAAGGTTCACAGACCAGTTTTTCCACATTTCCACCAACAACAAAAGTCAGAACCACGATGGTCATCAATAGCCAACAAAAGAAGAAACTGAATCCAACCCCGCTGGAAAAAAATAGAAATAAAGTTAATAATTCTACAAGGGATTATTCAATATTACCTACTAGCACTTACTCATTCTACCTATTCAGTGTATAAAATGACCTGGAGTCTTCAGCTTTCTGCAGGTTAAACGGGTCGGCCTACCGAGGGGTGCAGATAGGAAGTACCAGGCGCTTGTTTAGGGAACACTCAGGACTGAGTCCCTCGCCTGCTTGCAAGCCCAGCACGGTGGTTCAGACATGGGCTCTGGAGTCATGTGAGTGAACCAAGGCTTTCCAGTGAGGGAGGAGGTTGTAAGGCAGTGTCAATGAAAAAATGTTGCCTGCCCTATCAGTAAACAAAGGATGTTGCAGCCATCAAGCCATCACATTATATCTGCCCCATCAGTGAGCACTGAGGGAACTCAGGATAAAAACAGGATGCCCGCCATCAAGCCGTCAGCTGCTGCAGCCACCTTCCAACAGGGCACCCTGAGGAGACTCAAGATGAGAAAGCACAGGATACTGGCCCCAGATAGCTGAGGTGCAGAGCAAAGGAATGATTTCAGTGAGCCCAGACTCTTGCATCTTCCATACATAGAAAAGCGCTAAATTCCTTAACTTGGGATGTCTGGTTTTCTTTAATGAACAGTCACCTTCTGATGTTCCTACCACCTGGTCTTTGTTGCAGAAACTCCTCTGTATCTGGGCTCCTCCCTTACCTCTACGGAGCAGTCCCTCAGAGAGATCTGAGAGGCTGCCTCCTGGGCTTAAGGCCTCAGTTTTGTCTGCCAAATAAAACATAATTCTCAGCTTTCAGGTTGTGCATTTTTTTCAGTTGACAGTAGGAAATGTACTCTTGGGAGTCTGACGGGGCTGACGTAGCTCTGCATCCAGAGAGACGGCAGAGAACGAGCAGTGAACGGCAGCTCGAGAGGCGGGTAGGGGCGAGCTGGGTGGGGCATGGGGATGCAGGGAGGGAAAGCTATTGAAGGCCTTTAAGCACCGGAGGAACACACCCCCATTTCTCTCTGAAGAAAAGCCCTCTTGGCAGAGCGTGAAGGATGGAGGGACAGGTGTCCACGTGGAGAAGGATGCCACCAATGAGGCTGCTTCTAGCCCCGGATGGTGGCCTGATGCAGCTGGCGGTGGTGGAGGGGCGCCAGCGGGTGAAAGAGGTGTGACCTGGGAGGCAGATGCAGCAGGACGTTGTGAAGACGTGCACTGGAGGTGAAGGAAAAAGGGAGGGCAAGGGGCACCAGGGCTTGTCAGCAGCAGGGACAGGGAGGGCAGAGAATATCGGCTTCTGGTCACTTTGCCCCAGAGACATCTCAGAGGACATGCTGTGGAGGGGTCCGCCAGGTGTTTGGAGCGCAGATGCCTGGGTTACAGACCTACTTTAGCGAGTCAGTGGCTTAGAAATGATGATTGATCCCTGGGGCTGGGGTTGGAGGGAGAAGCAGCCTAGGACTGGGTCTGGGGGACCTCACCATTTGGAGAACAGGTTGTGGAGAGACAGTCAGCAAACGAGACCAAGATGAAGGATCAGGGAGGTGGGAAGGAGACCACGAGGGTGTGAGGTCACTGATGGGGTATGAAGGAGTGTTTGCAGAAGGAGTGGCGGCTGTTCCAGTCACTGCTGTGAGGACATGGTTGAGAAGGACTCGAAGAAGTCCACTGTATTGGAGACACAGAAGTCACTGCTGACCTGACAGTGGCAGGCAACGAAGTCACCGTGGTGCAGGCTGGGCAGGAGGTGGCAAACCAGGAGATGGGCAGCAGGCACAGATCTTTATTTCGAGACGTCTGTGCAGAGAGTGGAGTTAGATGGAAGAAGGGGTGTTGGTAGGGGTTTTCTGTTTTGGTTTTTAAGGAGGGGAGAGAACAGAACATGTTTAAGTGTTGAGAAGAAAGTCTAGGAGAGGAGAAGAGAATGGAGATGCAGGAGAAAGAAGGGAGGCTTTGTTCCATCCCCGGGATGGTGGGTGGGGATGGGCTGAGAGCACAGCGGGGGTGCTGGGGAGCGGGGGAGCCTAGATGGGAGAGACCCTTCTGCCTCTGGCTTCCCATGCGTGTGAGCACAGGTGCCTTCAGAGGTTTGGGGGTGGCAAGTTTATGATGGCTTCTATTTTCTCCGTGAAGAGAAAGGTAAACCCATCAGCTAAGAGAAGAGGAAAATAAGGAGGATGGATATATCAGAGTGGAAAGACCATCGCAGAATAAAGGAAGGGAGGGAGGGAGGAAAGAAGGAACTTGCAGGGTTGTGGAGGGTCCATGTCAGGTGGGGAATCAAAATTCTGTAGGGATCCTAATGTGCTCTGCTGTATGACTTTTCTCTAGCAGTGCTCAGTGGCCCCGGTGGAGACACAGAGGGAGCAAACTCTTAAATAAGTCTAGATGGAATAGCCAAACCCTATACCATCGCTGGTGCACACCGGGAAGGACCCTAGGAAGTGTGCAGGCTGATGCTCTCAATCACAACAGCGTTCCCAAAGGGCAAGACTCTCCCCACTGCAAATGCTCAAGGCATAATTAGAAACAGCTGCATGGCTCCTCTGACATAAACAGCAAGGTATGTTTGCTGGTGGGGCCCTAAGTCCCTTTGGACCTTCTCAGACCAACAGGGCTACTGCGTTAGGGGAAGTGTGAAGAAGGGGAAGGTGCGTGAAGAAGGGGAAGGTGTATGAAGGCTCTGCCAGGCACCAGGGTTCTAACTGTGGGCATCAGAGGGTGTGTGTGTGTGTGTTAGTTACACAAATAATCAAAACCTCTGAGAGAACACTTCGCTTCAAAACAACCCCACTACTCTAAACAGCATGCTGTTAACACTTCCAGCCTTTGTTTTCTAAATATGCATGTATTAAGAGGGAGGAGATATGGGGATGTATGTATATGTAGAGCTGATTCACTTTGTTATACAGCAGAAACTAACACACTGTTGTAAAGCAATTATACTCCAGTAAAGAGTTAAAAAAAAATGCATGTATTCAGGTCAGGAATAGGCATGCAATTGCCCAGGGCCTGTTTTTGTAAGATCAGTGGGATAAGAACGGCTGGTGTGCTTAAAGTGTTGTAAAGGAGGAGGAGGAGAACAGCTAGAAGAAGAAAAAACAAGAACAAGAATGATAATACCCAACGAAGACTGTATGTGATCAGCAGAACCTAAAATATTGATTATCTGGACCTTTCTAGAAAAAGTCTGCCGACTCCTGATCCACACGGTTATAATAACAACACGTGCATAATTTTGTGGGCCCTTGTCGAACATCTTAGAAACTTTCATCAGCCACCCAGGACAGCCAACCTCTCTATCCTTTCAGCGGCCACATAATCTACTCCAGCCTCCGAAGTGGCTGACATGTGTGTCACTTCGAATGCCTCACTATTATCACTAACACCACAAAAACACGTCTCTGCTCAAAATGCTTTTCCCATAGTTTGGTCTACTGCCTCAAAATAAATTCCCTAAAATGGGAATGACCTGCTATAGACTGACAAACTGCTCTCTGAAATATCTATAACCACTGAAACTGCCACCAGCCATATGTAATATGCCCATGGCAACACGTGATCTTAGTTTTTCTTCAGAGGTCTCGATAATCTGGGCATTGTTTTCAAGAGCTAAAATTGGAAGTTTTATAATGGTCTTTTGTACGACAGGTTGTTTTCTGGTTGCCTTAATTAGGTCTCCTTATCTCTGGGGAAACCATCCATATCCCCCCCGCCGATGTACGTTCACCAATGCATCCCATTCAGCCCCTAAAATGCTCCCTGGACCCTCAGAAGACACAGGATAGGAGCCAGGATTCTCTGCTTCCCTCCTTCCAGGTCTTTCACTAGGATCTTCTTGGGAGGCAAGGATTCTTGCTTGGTTGTTAAAGAGACCATGCTCTTGATTGGATAACGTCACCGTTTTTAAAGAGCAGGTGGTGTTTTGGTTGAAGCTGAACTAAATAGACTTTCTCATTTCTACAAGCAAGTAAACAATTATAAAGAAGAAACGGCATTCTTCTAGTTAGTCTGATTAGTCTATCCAGTTGTCTACCAGATGTCTCAAGAGGGAGATGGAGAATTCTGCTAAGTGTAGCAAAGCATGCCATGATGAGTGGTAGGCTTCAACAGCACAGAAATCTCAGTCTGCAGACCTCGCAAAATGCATCCGACAGCAACTTATAGTTACCAGCCTTTTCCCTACTGCTGAGATAAATCCTACGGCTCCTAAGCCATAGATTTCCATGTGACTTTAACCCTTTAGAGATTCCTTAATCTGCAGAAGTGAGTATTGCAGACAAACTGAAGTTGCTCCTAGCCTCCACCAATTTACTCATGACTCTCCTATTTTTAATTTTTTTTCTTTGAAGCTAGATATCACATTTTTTGGTTTCATCCCTAAAAGTGGAATAGAATTTTATGAAACTTGTACCTTTTCAGAGCAAGTTACGCCCTCCTTTCAAATAATGAAATAGATGTAATACATAAATGTATGTAATAAATAGATGTAATATATAAATTCACCATGAAAACACTGACAAAACAGCCAAGTGTCAGGATTATTAAATTCTGAACATTAAATTAATTTTCTGTCTGTAGCTGTGTACATTGAAACAAAAAGGCTGGGCACACATACTCTTCCTTGCTGGCTTAATTTCTTAAGTTTAGGTATGTAAGCAAATAGGCTTTTCCATGTGTGGAGCTCTGTCTAATTTTGTCCAGTTCTGGCAGACTCCCATGTCATTAGCTTTAAGGTTATTTTTAAAACTCACTTAAAAAACACACACACACAAATGAACCTATCTACGAAACAGAAAGACTCACAGACATAGAGAACAGGCTTGTGGTTGCCAAGGGGGAGTTGGGGAGGGAGAGAGAGGGACTGGGAGTTTGGGGTTAGTAGATGCAAATTACTACATTTAGAATGGATAAACAACAAGGTCCTACTGTATACATAGGGAACTATAGTCAATATCCTGTGATAAAGCATAATGGAAAAGAACATAAAAAAAGAATGTATATATGTGCATAACTGAGTCACTTTGCTGTACAGCAGAAATTAACACAAATTGTAAATTAACTATACTTCAATTAAAAAAAAGAAACTCATGTGCCTGTATTAATGTTAATAAAGTGTACTATAGTGGAGCCTGAAGGTTTAAGGAAAAGGCCTTAGAATCACAGCTCATAAGCAGCATGATTATTATAGTGACCCAAAGTTTAAAAAAGCAAGTTAATGCATGTCACTAGTGACATAAGCAAAGAAATGGCTGTGGTTTTGATTCTCTATTGCCCAAAGGACTTCTTCCAAATCTTTACACTCCCCTCGAGCCCCATCACCCCCCTCGCCGCTGGTTCTCCACGAAGCTTATCGGAAAAGAGAATATCGAGTTGGAACTCACACAGATTCCCCTCTAGGGAGCAGTTGAAGCTTTTACCCCTGGTTACTGGTTTACATTACTGGCTCCATCTCCAGTTCCACCCAGCTCATGCCCCCTCTGCTTTGTTGTACCCTATAAAGGTTTTTGGTTTTTTTTTCCAAAAATATGAACTTGGATATGAATGTAATTGAAATGGCGATAACTGCTCCAGTCCACTGCTGGCTCACCGCTCATTGGTACCTCACACCTGATCGCATCACTAATGTAGGCTACTTGTCTAACTCCAAGGGTGCCAGGTAGGCAACCTCTGTTCTAAATCCAGTTTCAGAGTGAACAGTGTCTGTCTGCCAGGTCAATATCCAGCAAGTATGGTGAATGAATGGATGAATGGATGGATGGATAGATATGCAGATACATAGATATAGGGAAAAACAATGAGAATTAAGAAAGCAAACTTGGAAATAATTTCCCTGATAGCTGCTTTAAAGAGCTTTCAGCTTTTAAGCTTGTCAATCAAAGTGCAACCAATCTAGCGTTTCCTTTACTTTTCATGCTTAATGGAATTTCCCAGACTGATGAAAGTACAGTCACACCAGCCCGCCTACGTCACTGGAACCCAGACTGCTTGACCCAGAGACCACCGGGTCCCTGTCACACCAGAGTTACCTCCCTGCATCCCCCCACATGGCAAGGAAGAGCCAACACTCACACCATGAGGAAGATGCCTCCAGTGTTTGAGACGCAGCCTCGTCTGGTTGGGGTGGCATTCTGGTTGTAGCCGTACGTGCCACACAATAAGCCCAGGCAATAAAAAATCACCATGAGGGTCAGTAAACAGCAGACGACCAAGGAGCCCAGCCACCTGGTGGAGCAAACACAGTGTTAGCAAACGTAAGAGGTGACATCACCACAACACAAAAGCTGCTAGACCTGGGCTGGAGTGGTTGAAAAACCCTTGGCAATCAAATATCAGATGCCTCTGTTAATTCCTCAAAGGGTGAGAGTGCTGTGAAAAGACCCCTTTTCACCCCTAGTCCTCCAATCCAACCAAGACAGTGTTTATCTTGGTTTCAAAGAGCTCTCAGTGGTCATGGGATTGTCGTTTCTTTCCTTTGCTTTGTCTCCACAGGGCCCAGAAGCAGGGTTGACTCAACCTCTCCAAGGCTACCAATAACCATGCCCCTTAAGGTTTGTAAGTTCTTTCAAGGTTCCTGAGGCTGTAAGTGCTTATTATAATGATGATGAGATGGAGACAGATCATGATTAGACAATAGATAAGGAAATTTGTGTCTCCTTCCTCTGGTCTTTTATCTAAAATGTTTTGTGGTTGCAGGAATATATGGGGGTGGGGTGGGGAGTGAATTGTGTTCTTTACTGAGCCAGACACTCTCTATGTGATGAGTGCATTGAATATTTTAGAATTCTAGGAGCATCCTAAATCAGACGCCTGCAGAATGCAAGTCTCGATTTTGTAATCATCCTGTGAGACGTTTCAGAATGGATCCTCAATTAGGTCTTACTGGTATTCCCGGAATGTACATCAAACTTTTCCAGCAACCCAGGAGCATTCAAGGGTAGAAATGCTTCCCAACCTTTAAAACACTATAAAACAAAGAATTTACTTAGGCGACAAAAGCCGTCACTACAGTTTTTCATTCAATTAAGAACAAACTCGTGTAAAATAGTTAGCTAGTGGGACACAGCAGCATAACACAGGGAGATCAGCTCGGTGCTTTGTAACAACCTAGAGGGGCGGGATAGGGAGGGCGGGAGGGAGGCTCAAGAAGGAAGGGATATGGGGATATATGTATGCATAAGGCTGATTCACTTAGTTGTACAACAGAAATTAACACAGTATTGTGAAGCAATTATACCCCAATAAAGATCTATAAAAAAAAAAACAACTCGATAATTATAATAACCACCTGCACCCATTCTGTGACTTTTTGTTCCAGATACTGAGGACACAAAATTAAATAAGCCATGGAACCTCGTCTCAGAAATCCTTTACAGTTAATGCAAACCTCATCTGCTTCATTAAATTTCTTTTTAAAATAAACTTATAGTCTCAGGGCAGGGGAAGGTGGAAGGAAGGGGGAGCTGGTATGTAGACAGATCACTGTACCATTCTTTTCATCTGTGAAAGTCTGGCCTCTGAGATTGTAAGTTCATTGGGAAAGGGTCTGTCCTATGTTTGTTCCGACACCTGCTGGGGTGGCCAAGCCACACAGTAGGAAATGGCATATTGATAATTAAGGGCATAGTCAGGTGGGAGTTGAAAAATCACTTCACCTCCCTGAGCCTCTAAGAAACAGGATTATAAACAGAATACAACCCAGGAGATTTTTCTGAGTATTAAATGAGATGCCATTTGGACAGCACGTGGCAGGCACATTGTGACTCTTCCCTAAAGGCTAGCAATTATTGTTATTATTTTATTATTTATCTTGTGTTCTTGCATAATAAATAACCTGAACAGGAACGGGAGTGTCCAGAATCTCCGTGGGTTTGAGTAGTAGGAATACTTCCAGTGGGCGGTGGTGGGGCTGAGCCTTTCAGAGAGGAGAGTACATCTTACATCTCACATGATCCTGGAAATGCCTCGAGTCTCTAAGTCCTGCCTTCCCTAGCGCTCTTGTCTGAGATCTATGTCCACCATCATCTCCCAAGGCCAAACCCTACCATTAGCATTTTTCTAAAGGGGAAAGAGCTGGGAACGACAGCAGCTTCACACAGTTCACTGGTTTCAAGGATGCTCTTTCTGTAAGAACCAACCTCTACATATTTCTTTTATAAACCAACAAAAAGAAAAATATTATCCCAATGCCCTTTTTTAATTCCTTTTAAGTTTTAAAATCCTGTTACATACCTTAGATAATTATAACCAAGATTTCGGAAGCCACGGATGACATCAATATTGCAAATAATTGACTATTTGGCTCAAGAACTTTCAGTCCTCAATTAAAAAAACAAAAAAAAAATGGAACGCTTCATGAATTTGCGTGCCATCCTTTCGCAGCAGCCAAGCTAGTCTTCTCGGTATAGTTACAATTTTAGTATACATGCTACCGAAGTGAACACTTCAATTTTTTTAATGAGCATAAACTAGAGTGAATACATACCACATTATGGCCTCTTTGTACAATTTGCTCTCATAAGATTATCCTGGTTATATTGTCAAATTTTTCTCTCGTTCCATAGCAAGTTTCACTCTTTAGCGTACCAGCTCAAAGGAGGCACTCACCTGTATGAATCATATTCTTCCAAAGTGGGTAAATGGCGGTGGATGTAATTTTCCGTGTCATTAAGGTAACGAATGAAATTTGACAGCTTATCCTGAATAGGAATATTTTTGCTTATATTTTTGATATCAGAACCAATGGAATCCAAGGTCATTTTGACATCTGAAAACAAAGATGCCTCAGTTATGCATTTTCAAACCTAGAGGAGACAAGAAACTTTATCTCGGAACTCAAGTGAAAAGCTTGAAATGCTTTTAGTTTTTCCCATGTTATGTATGTGTTTAAAATATGAAAACGTTCTACAACAAGCATGAATGTAGCTAAGCCCATCAAAAAGCAATTACTTAACAAAAGAGCAAGCTATGAGAGCTAACTTAAATGATATGGTGCTGAAATCAAGCCAGAGTTTTCTTCTACTTATTTCACTAAAAAAAGAAAAAAATGGATCGGGTGATTAAAATGTACTGTGTGCCAGTACAATGGACCAGGCACTTTTATAAACGTTAACCCATTTCTTATTCCCATTTCACTGACGGTGATGCGGAGGCTCACAGGGGTTAAATCACTTGCCCATATGTCTCTTTTTCAGAAAGCACTAGAAATGGGATGAAAACTCGGGTTTATCTAACTGTAAAGCTTCTGTTAAATGATTTTGCAAAAATAATTTAATAATATAACAATTCCTCCATCTACGAAATGGTACTCAGGAACACGGTAATTCTCCAGGACCAATTTTTTGAACAAGTGACCCCAGGTGACACTATTGTTAAAATTTTATTTGACTCATACAAATTGAGACTTGTTAAAGCACACCTGTGTCTCTTACATGCAAAAAGCAATAGTATTCCCAGCGGTCAAATAGTTTCTATTAATATCTACCCTGATCTTTCAGAGAGGAGGTAAGTTCCAGTTTTCTGGACAGTGTCTGACCATCATGGCAGGTCCTGGGATCAAAGCCACCAGGGGTGGGAGCTGTCACGTGGTCCAACACTCACACCTGATCTGAAGGTGGCCTTATCCACTGTGATTATTGACAGGGACATACCAAAAACATACTAATCGGTTCAAGGCCCACTGATCCTGAAAGGCGGATAAATGTCCCTCCAGCAGCAGAAACAAGATTAGCAGAGCTCACAATGCGATCCCAGGGCTCCCAGCGAACTTAAGGGAGGTGGTAGCCTCAGCCCAAAAGGAAATTGCATAACAATGGTGGGAATTTTTTTGCAAAGCCTGTGGTTCACATGGAGAGCTCATAGGAGGAGAGCTCACAGTGGCTCGATGTCTCCTCCAAATGGCTCGTGTGCCACAAGACCCAAGGACCCTCCACAAGGTAACTCTGCAGGTCTCTTTTTTAACCTTGGGAATTCTGGGGGTTTGAGAGATGTGGTATGTAGACGTCCCCTCTCCTACGCACAGTTTCCTCAACTCAGAATCGGGCCCCTTCTGCTTCTCAGGCTGTGCTGCCCTCCTACACTCCACAGCCTTGGTGGGTCTGTAAGGGGCTGGTGCCTCCTTCAGGCCTCTGTTTGGATGTCGCTTCCTCCAGGAAGCCTTCTGCTACCCTCTCCCCACCTCGGATCCCTTGCACACACCTCACCAGGTTCCCAGAGGGTGATGAAGGGCACCTGTATCCACGCCCTGCTGAAGGGTAGGCAGGGGTCGTGCCTTCTTTATCTACCATCCCCAGAGCCCAGCAGTGCCTGGCACACAGCAGGCACTCAAAATATGTGTGCAGGGTAGGACCTAATGCCCAAAACATGGGAGCTAAGGGTTATTGGTTTTGGAAAGACATAAAAACCAGCGCGTGGTCTTCAGTCTGATGGAGTGGCACTTGCTTAGATTCAGGAAAACTCTGGCTCGTGTTTATGTGATAACAGTGTGTACACCCGGCCTCACTCATGCGAACTGCAAGCCTCACTTGGCCAGACTTACAAGGGAGGGCTGCATGTATTGGCAGAAGAGGTCCAGAAAGGGGAAACAAAAAAAGTAAACACAGAGATTAGTAAGCAGGTGGCTATCAGATGTACAGCGTGGGTTAGCCCTCAGATGCTAGCATAGGAAAGCATGAACTCTGTTTTGAATATCTTAATATTTTAAATCAGAAGGGAACCCACAAAACATCCAAAGCACTATGTAGTAGGATAAAACCCTTTTTACCCAAAGTCTTAATGGGTTGAAAGAACAATATTAGGGAAAAAAAAAAAAAATCAAATACCTCTAACACAACATTTTAAAACCACTCAGTCAACAGATAAAAAGAAGCCTTGAGATGATTTAAAAAAAGAGAGAGAGAGAGAAGATTGTCTTACATAGCTTCAGAGATGTCTTCCCTTAGCAAACAACCCAGGTTTCTTCCCATTCCTGCATAAAGAACTGTTTATACTGCATTC